>NC_083872.1:61423283-61729883 GCF_032452875.1 Bos javanicus | reverse complement strand
GTGGTTCTGATTTGCATTTCCATGATAATTAATGATGATGAGCATTTTTTCATGTGCCTGCTGGCCATCTGTATGTCTTCTTTGGAAAACTGTATATTCAGATCCTCCTGCCATCTTTTAATTGGGTAAGATTCTTCTTGGAATATTCTAAACAGGCTACTCCTTCCTCAGCTACAACCTCCTCTGCAAATATTATGGCTGGAAGTTTTCTCCCAATCTATAATTTACTTTCCAGAACTGGAAACAGTTCATCTGTCACTGCTCTGTATGTAAACTGAGAACTCAGCATTGTCTCTCCTATCTTTGTTAATCCAACATGAAACTTGAAATCCACTTATTACTAAGTTTCTTGTAATGATTCCAGCAGAGGCCAACAGCTGACATATCTTTAATTATTTTTGAGAAATCATACAAGTGTGATAGTCTTTCTGAATCTTTGTATATTAGATAATGTGTTTGTTTGTTTGTTGGTTGGTTGGTTGCTTTCACACATTAAGATTTTGGATGAATACTTTGTTCAAAACTTTTCCCCTCATAATTGTTTTTTGGGGCTTTAAAAAACTTATTTATCTATTTTGGCAGTGCTGGGTCTTCATTGCCACACACGGGCTTTCTCTAGCTGTGGTGCGTGGGCTTCTCATTGTGGTGACTTCTCTTGTTGAGGAGCTTGGACTCTAGAACTCAGATTTAGTAGCTGCAGCATACAGGTTTAGTTGCCCCTTGGCACGTGGGATCTTAATTCCCTGACCAAGGATGGAACACATTCCCTGCATTGGCAGGCAGATTCTTAACCACTGGACCACGAGGGACGTCCCCCTCATAATGTTATTATCTACTGCTTTATATTATAGAGGTTACTCTATCACTGGTATTTAATATGGTAGAGATGAAGTCTGAATTCTGCTTGATTTCTGTTCCTCTGCAAAAACTCTGCAAAAACTTTGTGAATTCGAGATTTCATAGCAATGTTTTTGTCTATAAAGTTGAATTATTTTTGCTGGGACATGCCTGAAAGCAAGTCTTACCCTGTTTATTTTCTGTGGGAATTACTGAGTGCTATCAAATGCTGACTCAGTCTTTCTTCCATTTGGGAAGGTTTTCTTCTTTATATCTTTTAGTATTACTTTGATACCATGTGTGCTGACTTTATCTTCAGAAACTCCCTACACTCATGGTTTCATTATCTCATCTCTGCATTCCATATGGATAAACTTCACTATTACCATGTTCATCTCATTACTTTTGCAATCTAAAGGAGCCTCTCAACTTCCTCTTCATGGTAACTGACATCGTGTTTTCTGTCTTGATAATGTCCTTTCTTCCTTCCAAAGAAGATTTCAGAAATATGTTTTAGTTTCCTTTAACAGGTCATTTCTCAAAGTATGCATTCCATATGTCTTCTCAAGACAACAGTCCCTTTTTTAGAAGTTGCAGAAACTATCCAAAGGTTCCATGTTGATTTTATTTGTTTGTTTGGTCACCCTTTACAGAAGAGTTTTATCCAGTTCCTCTCTTCAGATGGATAAGTTGCAAATATTGCTCTTAATCCCCTTTCTTCTCACCCCCAAATAAATACACCCTAGATTTCAAGCATTCCCTGTCATCTAGATGTCAGTAGAATTCCCCTCTCAGACTCTAAAGCAGGGGGGAAAAAAGGTGATTATTTTAGATACAACAGTCATATCCTTATGACAGAAGATTGTATTTCATTGTCCACAAAAGCCATGAGAATATCTGCTCTTCTATATGCTCTTCTATAATGTACCCTTACCTCTCCTCCATCAAGAGGTGGTATCTAACACCATCCCCTGAATGTGGGCTGGCCTCAGTAATTCACATACTATCAGAGTACAACAACACTGACTGTTTCATGATTTCTGAAAGTAGATCATATTATAATAGGCCATGCATTTTCCGTCTGCTTGATCTCCAAATTCTCCCACTTAGAACCCAGCTGCTGTGCTGAGAGAAGTCCAAGCCACACAGGCCATATGTAGGTGCTGCAACTGACATTTCCAGTTGATCGCAGCCTTCAAGTTATCCTCACCCAGGTGCCAGACATATGAGTGAAAATACTTCTAGATGATTCCAGCCCCAAGCCATCTGGAGGGCCCATACACTGTGGAGATGAGACCAACCATCCAAGTTACTGACTCACTGAATCCATGAGCATCATTCAATGGTTGTTGCTTTCAGCACTTATGTTACAGAGTGGTTTGTTACACAACAATAACTAAAGCTTCCAGCTAAATTTCTTATATGACTCAGCCACTTACCCACTATAATTTTGACAGGCTAAGAAGGAACGAATTCTGGTTCCTGCTTTTTGGGGTACTATGACTAGGTTTATTTATTTATGGATATATTTCATTTGAATTTGGGAAAGACTTGAAAGAAGGCTAACAGTTCTTGCTTTGATGTCACTTCTTATCTCCATTTCTTTCTATGGCTGGCTTCACATCCTAGATATGGTGTTCCCTTGCCTGTCTGCTCCAAATGTCAGTCTTTTGCACGACTGAGGAGAAAGCAGAAAGGTCTTGCCTGCTTCAAGAAGGAATTTCCATGTGTGACTCTGAGAAGTATTCACATGGCTTTCTCACTAGTAGAGACCCCAGGGGGTACACAGTGGCATCAGGGGCATCTCTTCCTGCCTTTGCCCTCTTTGGCCCTGCTCACATGTTTAGAAGTTCCACAATGCAGCCTCCTCTACAGTTGTCTCATTCCCACCCAAGCTTCCCTGTGTCACTGAAAACAGCCCCCCAAAACTGACAAACTATGGCTTTAAAAATGGGATAGAGAGTTTTCTTAAGGCAAGAAATCTCTACGTAGTGAGAAAATTATTTCCATTATTTAAAAGTTTTAAGATCCCTGACTGAATAGGGTGTTTCCCCCATAAGCACATAAATTTTGTCATTTTAGATCACCTGCAGAGTAAACACAGCTTAGCATTCTGTCTCAGACATGGGAGCAGTCCAAACACAAGACGCCAAAGGGGTGCAATTCACGCTCAAGAACCATTGTGTCTCTACTATTCATAAATATATTATGCCTTCTGTGAACCTTTATTATTTTCAATCCAGACCCTATCTTGGGAATAACTTGTTTCAAAAGTTTATGACACACTGTGTAAACTAATGTGTTTTTTTTCTTCTATTTGTCCTAAATTTCTCTTCTTTCAGGCTTCAAAGAGTTCTCCCTGCCCATTCTTGTGCTTTGGAATTTGGTGAACTCAAACATTTTGATGCCCTTCATGGCTTTGTCGACTTTGATCATCTCCCCATGCAGCCTTCATCTCTGTGGGCTGAAAGTCTTAATCTTCTTAGTTTGACCTCATGTTTCAGCCCACATATTCCCTTAATTCTTTCATCTGCCCTTCACTGGCCCTTCTAAGAATCATATTTTTTTGTTAAGGGGTACTAACCACAGACACTATTTCAAGAGCAGGTGTTCCCAGCCTTATCTTTAACTCTCTCTAGTGGACTATTCAGTCAAGCAGACTTATATGTTTCCAGGAGGTGGGGGCAAACAGGAAGGTAGAAATATTTCAAAGTCAATATCAGAGCACAGTTTGGAAATATTTTGTCGCCAGAATGATGCAAAGGGAAATTACTCCCTGGGCTCCTTTGGTATCTATTCAAACTTGAATAGCCTGATTTCCAAAGCATGTGGGAACTACAGCAGTAAGCACTGTAGGAAAAACAAAGAGCCTATTTTTATACAGAATGTTCTGGGGTATGTGTGGGGGGGAGACACAAAACCAGAAAAACAACTCCACATTTTGTACATGGGGAAAAATTAAAAATAGGATGGCAGCTTCGTTTTGATATTTTGGTTCTTGGAAGCTGTTGTTTTTGTAGAAATGGAGAAAAAATAAACAAATGGAACAGAAGGTGTTATACACAGGAGGAATATAAACACAGACTCATAGTATGCTAGTGCTGTGAAGAGAACTCCGAGGCTCCAACACAACAGGGGCTTCCAGAAACCAGGCTTTGGACCAGAGATGGGCTGCCGCTGTGAGATCCACATAGAGGGGCTTGTTACAAAAGCCCATGGGGACCATATTCCTAAAATTACTGATTCAACAAATCAAGGGTAAGGTCTGGGGAGTCTGTATTTCTTTTAATTCCTTAGAATGATTTGATAATCAGGTACATTTGTGAAACACTAATCTAAGGCCAGTGGTTTCCTACCTTTAATCCTTTGCATTTTCATAGCATTTTGTTTTGGCAGAAGAACTCTTCTCTTACTGAAATCCCACTTGGAATCTAAACACATGAAATCCTTTAAGAGCAGCTGCCCTGATGGGACTGGGGTGACCAGGCTGAGACCTCCTTTACAATTGCACCCACTTGCTCTTTAAGTGACCCTTCAGTATAACCAGGGAGTTCAAAAGGTGACACAGACATAGCGTGAAGGCAACTGCTCTGGTCTCGTTTCTTGATCATATGGATGGTGGGGCTAGAGCCCAGGGAGGTGGTGCCCACAAGTTCACAGAGTAAATTAGAAGACGGGTCAACTGGAACAAAATCCCAGATTGTGTGCATAGCCCTTCCCTGGCATCCAACAGCAGCCACCAAGGCACTGGCTGGGCACAAGGTCCACCGTCAGCTCCCTCCTCAGCACCAGACCAGAGCTTTCTGGCGGCTCCAGGTTGCTCTCCCTTCAGAAGGTTGGGCCAGCCCCTCACCCCATGGCTGTCCTCAAGGAGCCCAAGGGGGATGCATACACTCATCCTCCAAAGGAAGGCTACCTCAGTGACAATTCCAGGCCTTTCCCTAGGCTTCCCGTTTTGATTACAATTCCAAACAAGGGCAATGCCAAAGAATGTTCAAATTACCATGCAACTGCACTCATTTCACACGCTACCAAGTTAATGCTCAAAATCCTTCAAGGTGGGCTTCAACACTATATGAACCGAGAACTTCCAGTTATACAAGCTGGGTTTAGAAAAGGCAGAGGAACCAAAGATCAAATGGCCAACATCTGTTGGATCATAGAAAAAACGAGGGAATTCCAGAAAAACATATACTTCTGTATCATGGACTATGCTAAAGCCTTTGACTGTGATCACAACGACATGTGGAAAATTCTGAAAGAGATGGGAATACCAGACCACCTTGCCTGACTCCTGGAAAACCTGTATGCAGGTCAAGAGGCAACAGAACCAGACGTGGAACAAAACTGGTTCAAAATTGGGAAAAGAGTATATCAAGGCTGTATTTTGTCACCCTGCTTACTTAACTTCTATGCAGAGTGCATGATGCAAAATGCCAGGACAGATGAATCACAAGCTGGAATCAAGCCGGGAGAAATATCAACAGCCTCAGATATGCAGACAACGCCCATAGCAGGTGCGTGCATGCCAAGTCACTTCAGTCACGTCCAACTCTTTGCAACCCTTTGGACTGTAGCCCACCAGGCTTCTCTGTCCAGGGAATTCTCAGGCTTAAGAACACTGGAGTGAGTTGCCATGCCCTCCTCCAGGGAATCTTTCCAACCCAGGGATGGAACCAACGTCTCTTATGTCTCCTGCCATGGCAGGCAGATTCTTTACCTCTAGCACCACCTGGGAAGACCACCCATAGCCGAGCTCCTGCTAAACCAGGAAGAGAGCAAACCAGGAAGAAGGTATGTAGTACCTTCTGTAAGCTACCCACTTCCCTTTGATCAACTACCATCAGCTCTCTTTTTTAACAGAATATTTGCACATCCAATGAATATGTATGATGCAGATACAAGTTATGAATGAAGCACAGTAAAACAAATTCCCCTGAAACTGCCACCCAACTTAAGAAACAGAGCATTTCCAAAAGAAGTGTCCATGTGCTTCCTCCCCAAAGCCATCCTTGGGCTCCGACCCCTCTACCACTGCCACTACCATCCCGAGTTTGGGTTCTTTAGCCTTCTCTTGTGTTTATGTATCAAAATGTATCAAAATGTTTATGTATCAAAAATGCCTATGTCACTAAATATTCTATTATTTGGTTTTGCTCCGAACTTTAAAAGGGGGCATCATACTGTTGTGATTCTTTTGTCTCACGTTTCACTTTGATGTTTCTGAGATGCGGCCATGTCATACACATAACTGCTTCCTCACTCACGGCTGTCAGGTACCCCACATAACGGGATTATACACATGCGCCACACTCATCGCTAAACAAATTGCTGAGTGCTTACTATGGACCACGCACCATTCCAGGTGCTGGAGATGCAGCAGTGAACACACAGACACACTCTCTCCCTTCACAGTGCTTAAATTCCAGGGGGAAGTGTGCACTGCACAACTTATCCTATTTTCTGTCGAGACACATTGGTTTGCTTCATTTTGTTCCAGGTTTTTCTGCTATTACTGACAGTGCTGCCATGGACATGCTGAAGCCCTTTGTGCTCCTGCACTGGAGTCTCTGCAGGGCAGTGGGTCACAATGCTGAGGGCATATGAGAGCTACCTGGGGAGTTCTGAAAACCATCAGTGTTCAGACCCTGCCTCCAGAGACTCTGTTTCTGAATGTCTTGGAAGGGACCTGAGAACAGGTTTTTTTACAGACTCCCGAGATAGCATATTCAAATGCAGAGACATTACTTTGCCAACAAAGGTTCGTCTAGTCAAGGCTATGTTTTTCCTGTGGTCATGTATGGATGTGAGAGTTGGACTGTGAAGAAGGCTGAGCACTGAAGAATTGATGCTTTTGAACTGTGGTGTTGGAGAAGACTCTTGAGAGTCCCTTGGACTGCAAGGAGATCCAATCAGTCCATTTTGAAGGAGATCAGCCCTGGGATTTCTTTGGAAGGAATGATGCTAAAGCTGAAACTCCAGTACTTTGGCCACCTCACGCGAAGAGTCGACTCATTGGAAAAGACTCTGATGCTGGGAGGGATTGGGGGCAGGAGGAGAAGGGGACGACAGAGGACGAGATGGCTGGATGGCATCACTGACTCGATGGACGTGAGTCTCAGTGAACTCCGGGAGTTGGTGATGGACAGAGAGGCCTGGCGTGCTGCGATTCATGGGGTTGCAAAGAGTTGGACATGACTGAGCAACTGATCTGATCTGATGTAATTTTACTGGGTAATCTGCTCTAAGACATAGGAGTCTGCCCACTGATTAAATCCATGCCACTATTCCCTCTGAACCCACTAAGTTTCTTTAAGAAAGTACCAGTTCAAATGACACATCTCCTGTTCAGCCTCCTGTGACCACTCTCCCCCACACCATCCCTGACCCCCATCATGCATTCACACACTCAGAATCATTCTGTTCCTTTTCTGTGTGCACACTGCCTTTCTGTTCATGTCACCATGTGATGTAGGATTGCAAATGTATAGTAACACCTTGGTCTCACTCATAATCTGTGAGCCTTATGATGGACAGACAGGCTGTCTCATTTGTCATTCCAACACAGTGCTTGGCACAGGGTAAATGTTGGCTAAAAGAATAAATAAATAAGAGATGTCTAATGTTTTATTACAAGTTATACTGAAAAATTACTTAGGAAATGGAAATGTAACAAAGCAAACACAACTGTGCAGACTGGAAGGAAAGGAAGAAACATCTACTTTCAATCTCTTGAGAAGGAAACCCAGGTGACTGTAACATATCACAGCTACTAATAACAGATCAATAGCTTAGAATTCTCAAAATGCAATTCACAACCTGGCCACTCAGGCAAAAATTAGCTGGGGAGCATACACAGTTCCCAGCTTCACTGGAGACAAGTGACTCAAGAAAATTCAAGACAGCCTGTTGCAGTAAAAAAAAAAAAAATAAATAAATATGGAATTGGACAAACTTGCTTAGCTTCCTGACATAGCATACTCAGTCTCTAAGTTGTATCCAATTCTTTGTGACCCATCAACTGTAGCCCACCAGTCTTCTCTGTCCATGGGATTTCCCAGGTAAGAATTCTGGAGTGAGTCGCCATTTCCATCTCCAGGGAATCTTCCTGAAACCCACATCTCCTGTGTTGGCAGGTGGATTCTTTACCACTGAGCCACCAGGGAAGCCTCCCTGACATGGCACATATATTTATGTGCACAAATAAATAACTGTCCTTTTTGAGGAGGTCTATGAAATGGGAATATTTGTCATTCCTAGCTCACAGGCATAGCATAATAACTGCCATCACTCTGTCAGTGATAGCTTCTGTTCGATGTGTTTGCCTTATGCCGGGCACTGTGCTGGGCACCCTGGAGATGTCCTTTCACAGTGTCTCAGGTGGAAAGTCTCCTCTCCACAGTAGACAAGTTAATGGACATCCCTGAGCTCCCTCAACCGGCTGTCCAGGATTTAAAATCTATCTGATCCCAGACTTTTGTGTTAGCAGTTCCAGATGAGGTCAAGTCCCTTAACCTTTCCGAGCCTGGGTTGCCTCGGCTGTAAAAAGGCAGACACTATTAGTAATTACCACATTCATTGCCACACATATTCAATGAGGCAATTCACATATTCTCAAAAAAACATATAAAGGGCTCAAATGATGCTCATAGCTCTTACATCTATCAACACCACTGCCTTCCTTTTGTGTTCATTTTTCCAGTTCTCTGCCTCACGGAGGACATCATCATCTGCTCAGTTATTCAGACCAGAGCATGTAAATAAGTCTTGATGATGCGCTTGCCCTGAACCTCCACGTCCATTCACCAAGGCCATCAGGTCTCTACCTCTTCCCATATCATTGCCACCTCACTACCTCAGGTGAAAGCTACTGCCCCTTTTCACCTGTTACCTCAACAGACTCCCTACTGATTGTCCTGCCTGCTTCCCATAAGCAACCTCCACCTTCCAGCCAGAGTGACATTCAAAGATGAAATCTTCTCCCCAAATGCTCCTGTTCAAACTCCTGATGAAGTCTGTCATTCAAGGTGATACTGTCCTCCACACCACAAGGGGGCACCTTATCATAAATTTATCCAACCCAGAATACTAACCCACATATTGTCACACATTTAAAAAATTTTATTTTGTTGAAGGACAGTTGATTTACAATAAATAAATAATTTTAAAAAATGGTAAAGTCTAAACTCCTCAGTATACAAGGACAAGTGCCAGCCTGATCTGATCTGACTTCTGTCTCCAGTCCCACCTATTACCATTTTGGCAAAACTCTATTAGTCTTTGCCTTGTTTCATTCCATATTCTAAGGCCAAATTTGCCAGTTACTCCAGGTGGTTTTTCCAGTAGTCATGTATGGATGTGAGAGTTGGACTGCAAAGAAAGCTGAGTGTTGAAGAACTGATGCTTTTGAACTGTGGTGTTGGAGAAGACTCCTGAGAGTCCCTTGGACTGCAAGGAGATCCAACCAGTCCATCCTAAAGGAGATTTGTCCTGGGTGTTCATTGGTAGAACTGATGCTGAAGCTGAAACTCCAATACTTTTGCCACCTGATGCAAAGAGCTGACTCATTTGTAAAGACCCTGATGCTGGGAAAGATTAAGGGCAGGAGGAGAAGGGGATGACAGAGGATGAGATGGTTGGATGGCATCACCAACTCAATGGACATGGGTCTGGTTGGACTCCAGGAGTTGGTGATGGACAGGGAGGCCTGGCGTGCTGCAGTTCATGGGGTCACAAAGAGTCAGACATGACTGAGCGACTGAACTGAACTGAACTCTGAATAGAAGTTAAATAAGCAAGTGACAATATACAGTCTTGACATACTCTTTTCCCAATTTTGAACCAGTCTGTTGTTTCATGTCCCTTTCTAACTGTTGCTTTTTGACTTGCATACAGGTTTTGTAGGATGCAGGTAAGGTTGTGTGGTATTTACATCTCTTGAAGAATCTTCTAGTTTGTTGTAATCCACACAGTCAAAGGCTTTAGTGTAGTCAATGAAGCAAAAGTAGACTTTTTTTTTTAATTTTCTTGCTTTTTCTATGATTCAACGATGTTGGCAATTTGATCTTGGTTCCTCTGCCTTTTCTAAACCAGCTTGTACATCTGGAAGTTCTCAGTTCATGTACTGCTGAAGAGTAGGTAAAGAATACCTGGATCTTAGCCTAGGTAGGATATCAGCCAGCATGTGCCAGGTGGCCAGATTATACGGCCCATGACCTTCAACTCAATTGGAAGAAACTGCCCATCAGGAAACTATTCATGGCTGAATCTGGGGGCAAATCCCAGCAGATAAATCTATCCTTTCTCAAAGCAGACAACACTGACTTTTAGCAAAGCTGAGAAGTGTCATTCTTTCCAATATATTCCAACATATTCCAAACCTCCTAACTCCCATTTTCCTTTTAAACCCCATGTGCCTCTGCAGGCACTAACTGGTGGCATGGCCTCCACTCCTACACTGTCTCCCAAATGCAGTGGGAGTCACCTCCTGTCCTGTGACTTGGGACTGCTCTGATTGAAACTGTAAGACTAACTTTTAGGGAGGTTCTTTCTCAACTCACATTTATTTCCACTGAGAATCATCCTCAGCAGATTCCTAAACTGTAGCTTCTGCAGTCTGAGCCCCTGGGAGTTTAGTGACAACCAATACCACTGGCCATTGCCACAGGCACACCAAGATAGTCTCTTCTAAGCCTTTGAATATTCCAGATGAATAAGCATTTCCTCATGCAACATCTTTTATTGTAGGAAGACATGCCTCTAGAGTTTTGTTTCCCTGCACTGCCTTTTTAATCCCATTCAAAAAGACTAAGTAGAGGTCATAACATCCTTAATCTCTTGAAGTGGTCCCTATTGTTCCAATATATGTAAGTCTAGTATCATTTTCTGAAAAGGAATGTCTCTTTTCCTTGACTGCCTCTTTGTTTTCTGGTCGAGGCATCCATTTTTCTAATATTCTTCTAAAGAGTCTAGTGTGAACTCCCAAAGTGAGAGAGAAAGTTATCAAGTCTGTGGATTTTGGGTCTTTTCGGTTGGCTTCTTTGTTCAAATAAATCTAGTCTCTTTTCTATCTTTCCTACCCCGATGGAATAATACCAACTAGAACATATGTTCTCATCAGATCAACATCAGACTCAAACTCCAACTATTAATGCCCAGATGGTCCCCATTAATGTTTCCTCTTGCATGAACCAAACTCACATCTGATTCTACATGTTGAGCATATGACCCAGGACCATCAGTTCAGTTCAATTCAGTTCAGTCACTCAGTTGTGTCTGACTCTTTGCAACCCCATGAACCGCAGCATGCCAGGCCTCCCTGTCCATCACTAACTCCCAGAGTTTACTCAAACCCATGTCCATTGAGTCAGGGATGCCATCCAACCATCTCATCCTCTGTTGTCCCCTTCCCCTCCTGCCTTTCCCAGCATCAGGGTCTTTTCAAATGAGTCAGCTCTTCACATCATGTGGCCAAAATATTGGAGTTTAAGCTTTGGCATCAGTCCTTCCAATGAATATTCAGGACTCATTTCTTTTAGGATGGATTGGTTGGATCTCCTTGCAGCCCAAGGGACTCTCTAGAGTCTTCTCCAACACCACAGTTCAAATGCATCAATTCTTCTGCACTCAGCTTTCTTTATAGTCCAACTCTCACATCCATACATAACTACTGGAAAAACCATAGCTTTGACTAGATGGACTTTTGTTGGCAAAGTAACATCTCTGCTTTTTAATATACTATCTAGGTTGTCATAAATTTCCTTCCAAATAGTAAGGGTCTTTTAATTTCATGGCTGCAATCACCATCTGCAGTGATTTTGGAGCCCCCCAAAATAAAATCAGCCACGGTTTCCACTGTTTCCCCATCTATTTTCCATGAAGTGATGGGACTGGATGCCATGATCTTAGTTTTTCTGAATGTTGAGCTTTAAGCCAACTTTTTCACTCTCCTGTCTCATTTTCATCAAGAGGCTCTTTAGTTCTTCCTCACTTTCTGCCATAAGGGTGGTGCCATCTGCATATCTGAGGTTATTGATATTTCTCCCAGCAATCTTGATTCCAGCTGTGCTTCTTCCAGCCCAGCGTTTCTCATGATGTACTCTGCATATAAGTTAAATAAGCAGGGTGACAATATACAGCCTTGACGTACTCCTTTTCCTATTTGGAACCAGTCTGTTGTTCCATGTCCAGTTCTAATTGTTGCTTCCTGACCTGCATACAGGTTTCTCAAGAGGCAGGTCAGGTGGTCTGGTATTCCCATCTCTTTAAGAATTTTCCAGGACCATTATATCACCTTAAAATTCACTCAGTAATTCCCTGGGTATTACACACTGATCTTCCTGGACTTCTCTTCTCACATCTGTTCAGACTATCTGTAACCAGCTAGTATAGCTGTCAAAACTCTTGGGGAAGGGGCTTCCCTGGTGGCTCAGTGGTAAAGAATCTGCCTGCCAATGCAAGAGACACAGTTCCAATCCCTGGATGAAGAAGATCCCCTGTGCCACAGAGCAACTAAGACTGTTAGCCACAACTACTAAGTCAGTGCTCTAGAGCCCGTGAGCCAGAACTACCAAGCCCAAGCGCCACAACTACTGAATCCTGCACACCCTAGAGTCCAGACTCTGCAATAAGAGAAGCTACCACAAGGAGAAGCCCAGGCACTGCTACTAGAGAGAAGTTCGCACATCAGCAAAGACCCAGCCAGCCAAAAATAAATAAATAAATAAAACTCTTCGGGGAGAGGGGAGGGATACATTCTCAATTGATTTTGGAGCAAACTGTGTCTGTAACTTTTTAAAAGGGTATTTCTTAATGCTTTCCTGGGTACTGTCTTTCAAGTTGGAATCAATTCAATGAACTCTTTAAGATCTTGCCTCTCTTCTTCAGATATTTTGAGCCCTAACCACCATTTTTGATCTAATAATAACTGAAACATCTCTAAACTCCATCTTTCCAGTTGCTGAGGCCAAAATCCTTAGAGTCAGCCTTGATTCTTCTCTTTTTTTCACATACCACGACCACTCAATCTGGGAATCCTATTGGCTCTTCCTTCCAAAAATATCCACAAGCTGGCCAATCTCTGTTGCCAACAACTACTTCAAGCTACGTTCATCCTTCTCCTGGATTACTGCAACAATCTCAGGATTCCCTTATTCTTCGTTCAAAGTAGAAGTCAAAGTCCTCACAAAAACTTTTAAGGGTCTTCTTAATATGGCCTCTTACCACCTCTCTAAGGTCCTCTCTTACTATCCCTCCCCTTGATCTCTTTCCCCCACTCCTACCTCACTAGCCTCCTTGCTCCTCATCAAACACACCAGATACACTCCTGGCACAGAGTGTTGGTATTGGCTATTCCCTCTACTTGTAATGCTCTTCTCCCTGAAGTCATATGTCTCATTCCCTCACCTCCCCCAAATCTTTATTCCAATAGCACCTTCTCTATAAGGCCCACCCTGACCACCACCACCATTTCCCTCCCAGGAACTCCTAATTCCCTTTACTACAACATATTTTCTTTTCTGTTTCTACAACTTTTTTTTCTGTTGCTACAACTCATCATTTTCTAACACATTATATGTCTGATTTTCCTCCTAAAATGCAAAATCCACAGAAATAGATTTCTTTTTTTATCTTTTTTGTTCAGTGATATCTTTCTAACACTCATGATCAGTGCCTGACACAAAAGAAGCATTGAAAAAACATAAGTGGTTATTGAGTGAAGGCCTTCCTTTTCTAGTACTTTTTATTGAAAGTGAAATTGAAGTTGCTCAGTCGTTTCCGACTCTTTGTGACCCCATGGACTATAGCCTACAGTTCCTCTGTCCATGGGATTTTCCAGGCAAGAATACTGGAGTGGGTTGCCATTTCCTTCTCTAGGAGATCTTCCCAACTCAGGGATTGAACCCAAGTCTCCCTCATTGTAGGCAGACGCTTTACCATCTGAGCTACCAGGGAAGTCATTAGGAAGAAGTAGATCTGAAAGAACCTAATTATTTTGTATCTACCCCTGTCTTGAGAGTTATTGTTATTATGTTCTTATGAATGTCTGTTTTAGTCTGACCAAGAATATCTCTATTTTATATGAGAAATCTCTCTTTTCCTCTAGTTAACCTATCTTTCTTGGTTTTCATTCCTCCACTGTTTCTGTTATGATAGCAAAACTTGAGTATGTTTTCAGACAACTCCAAGTCCTGCCTGACTTTCAAAGCAAACCTGATTTCTAAGGTGTCCCACATACAGACCTTTTAAGTTGTCTTCCTGGACTTTAAATTGGCAAAAATTCCATCGAACTGTTTCTGCCCTGAAACCCAAGACTATGGCATATTCTCTTTATATTATGCCAGTCTTCCTTCCTTCCTTCCTTCCTTCCTTCCTTTCTTCCTTCCTCTCTTGTTTCCTTCCTTTCTCCTCTCTCTCTCTCTCTCCCTTCCTTCTTTCCTTCCCTCCCTCTGTCTTCTTTCATTCCTTTTCTTTCATGAAATCTAACACCTCTTTATGGATGAAGACACTCTTTCAGTCCTGAAAGTTTAAGTTCACGGCCAGAGCTTATATATACTTGGCACTCCATAGCCCCAGGTTCTGTCACCACAGATTCAATCAACTAACCAACTGCAGATTGAAATTATTCAGGAAAAAAACAATCTAGAAAATTCCAAAAAGTAAAACTTGAATTGTTCATATGCCAGCAACAATTTACAAAGCATTTATATTGTATTAGATATTATAGATGATTTTAAGGATATGGGAGGATGTGCCTAGGTTATACACAGAAACCAGTCCATTTTATATGAGAGGTGAGCTTCTGCAGATTTGGGTATAGCAGGGGTGGAGGTGGTTGTGGGGAGAGGGCAGTGTGGGCAGTAGTTAACAATCCAAAGCCAAACTAAGATCACATAGTTGTCATGATCCTAAGGAACCCCTGGTTAAGAAAATAAAATCCAAGAGATTAGCTGTTTCATGACCATTCCCCTTGGTCTCAACACGAGAAAGGCCATTATTTGGAGAGTCCGCCTCTGACACCACCTGAGGCTCATCACTGAAAGCCAGTGCTCAGAAGGGCACAGGGAATTCAGCAGCTGGAAGTCATCCTGGGAGACCTGCCTGAGAAATGGGCCAGAACCCTGCCAGGAAGGGGAAGAGGCTGAGCTCAGTGGGCCCAGGTCCTATCCTGAGCTTACCACTGGGGATTTGGGGGCGGGGGGCGGTGGTGAGTGAAGGGGCATCAGAGGCCAGGCAGGAGGTCTAGTGGGTGTTCCTCCATATGGAGGAACCATCAGAACTGGTAGATCAGTGTTTTCACCTCTACCACATACAAATAGAGCTTCAAAATAGACTCGTAGCTCAGTCAGTAAAGAATCTGCTTGAAATTCAGGAGACCGGGGTTCAATCCCTGGGTCGGGAAGATCCCCTGGAGAAGGAAATGGCAATCCACTCCAGTATTCTTGCCTGGAGAATCCCATGGACAGAGGAGCCTGCCAGGCTACAGTCTCTGGGGTCACAAGAACTGGACACGACTTAGCAACTAAACCACCACCACATACAAATAAAGAGGTAAACAGACTTAATTTATCTCAGTCAACATTCCTGCCTGTTGAGTATCACTATGACCCACGGTGTTTTCTCTTTCCTTCTTCATGCATGCAATTTATTTTTAGTATTGTCTTGATATAACAAAACCAGGCCAGGGATCTTGCCTGTCTGAGGCTCCACCATAAGTGCAGATCCTAGCACGGTGCCTGGCACATAAAGGCCACTTCATTAGTATTTGTTAAATGAACAATTCAGATCAAACACATTACATTTCAAAAAGAAGAAAATCGCTCGTACCTGATATATTCAGATGAATAAGGCTACAGTACACACTTTGACTATTATTGTATTATTTGGAAGCATGAATTAGCCCAATATTTGTTGTGGGACCCCCTCCTTTACTTTGTGTCTGGAGACAGACGCACAGGCTGTGAAATGGCAGGTGTTACAATTAATAAAAGAAACCACTGAATGAAATGAGGCATCTGAGTGTTTTCTTGCTGATAATTGTATTGTTTCAGGATATTCCTAACTAACAGTCTAAGATTCATTCATGCAAGGAAAAACTATATTTACAATTATCCCAAATATACCTCCCACAGTGTTCACCAAAATAAAAGCTCCATTCCTTTCCCCCGTGCATCCACCCTTTCGAATCATAAAACGGATGTCATCACTGTTCAGCTCTTGACTCATGGGTTTAAATTTTCTGAGCTGAGCTGCGGGATAAGCTGTGTACTTTAATATCAGATTTAAAAGAATGTTTCAAGATGAGTTGATAGGACAAAGTACACACAGCCATGCAATGAGATGAAGCTGCCATAGAGTCCCTGACTTATGTAGAATAAAACACATCTTAGAAAATACAAACGTCAATCTTTGAGAAAATGTCAATTAAACATAAGGAGTCTTCACTTAACATCCCATTCATGTCTTCTTACTTATGTGAATTTTTCATCTAGTCTAATTGATCACTTTTTAAGACTTGTTTTACAGAAAATATTCTAAACGTATTACACACACCCCAGCCTTTAAAGTGTATATATGTGAATTTTCAAATGTCCTCTCTCTGCTGAGAACTTCTCATGGCCGATTTAATAAGCTTTATAAGCTGGAGAGGGCTTCCTAGGTGGCACCAGTGGTAAAGAATCTGCCTGCAAATCAGGAGACACAGGTTCGATCTCTGGGTCGGGAAGATCCCCTGGAGGAGGGCATGGCAACTCACTTCAGTATTCTTGCCTGGAGAATCCCATAGACAGTCCAATGTGGTCCCTAGTGGGCTACAGTCCAATGGGTCCCAAAGAGTCAGACACGACTGAAGTGACTTAAGCATGCACGTACAAGCTGAAGAACTGAGAGGGGACCATTCCTTGACCCAGCCTTGCCCCTCTAGGTACCATCCTCCTCTTCATAAATTCCTTCAAAGTGTGGACCACACACTCCCCTTCACCACATCCTCACTTTTTGCTGCTCCCTTGACTTGAAAACTATTTCTGCTAGCCTACTGACATGCGTTAGCAAAAGTCTTCCATTCTTGAAGTCTCTGCATTTTATAATGAGGCTTCCAAGAAACTCTTAGCCTCATTCCTTGGCAATTACCCTCCCTGTTGTTTTTCTATCTGACCATTTCTTTCCAGTGATCCTTACCGCAGCCTCTGATGTTCCCAGGGTTCTCTTCTGAATTTACTGCCTTGCTTTAAGCAATTTCACCCTCACCACCACCACCTCCATCTGGTGGTCCCTCTTTCTTGGCCGCATCTTGACACCTTCCTCTTGGACACAGGCAGATCAAGCTAACAGGACCCAAACAGAGCTCACTGCCATCCTCAAACCCAACCTCTCCCCGGCCCCCCATATCCAAAGCTGGAAGCCTGATTTCTCTCTTCTCCGTCTTGTAACATCAGGTCCGAGTTTTCTAGGTAATGCCTCAGCTCCACTGGCTCTTCTTTATCCTGTTGCCAATGCCTTAATCTAGGTCCTCTTCTTTCTCAGTATTACTGCAACAGCCTTTTAACTGGATCGCTTTTTCTCTCCCATCTTGACAATTTTACAGCTATGCCCCTGTTACCAACAAAATTATGAAAGATCTAAATCGGATTCTGTCACCTCTGCTTACAAATCCTTCTCTGGCTCCCCAGCACATACAGGATAAAGGCAAAGTCGTTTGAAGGGCAGTTGAGGTCCATCTTGATTTGATCCCTGCCCCCTTCTCACCATTACTTGCCACCGATCCCCACCTCAGAATCTATCTTTCAGCAATTTACAGCTGCTTATAGTTCCCTAAGCACACGTAACCACTAAGCGTTTGCTTCATGATACACTTGAGAAACATCACATTTCTTTACTTTTCTAGATAAAATTAAAACAGGCTCAGCCCTTCTTTGCCAGGGTTGATGAGAAATCCAATCCCAGGGAGTAGAGTCTTGGCTCTCAGTCCCCCCACACACCCACTGAGCTCTTTAAGGACCCCAAGGCTCCCACAGGAAGAGGCCTTGTCCCCAGGCCACAGGGCTCCGGGGACCAACCTCTCTGCTACTAAACTCTCTCTGTCAAGGTTCTCTGCAGGCCCCAGGCACTGCTGGCCCCAGAGGGTAGGAATAGTGCTAGCCACTGGTGTCAGCAATTCTCAATATTCACTCAAGAGAGTCCTCATTAGCCACCTTGTGAGGCAGGCACCCTCCTTACCAGCCCTAGTGGGCAGATGTGGAAGCCAAGGCACAGAGGTGCAGCAAGTAGTCCAGGGTGAGTGGCGGGGCTGGGATCTGACCCACCGGCCTGCCCCCAGACCCCTGCTCCTGACCACAGCCCTCTGCGCCCTCTCCTAAGCAGCACACAGCAGACTGGCTGGGGAGAAACTGCATCAGTGTCACCAGGGCTTACTGACCAACCCCATCCATGTGCCCCTTTCCCTACCACATGACACCTCCATATCCTACACTTGAGAAACAGCTGCAGCTCTAGCTCTCTCTCTCTCTAAGAGGTTACCTCACCTTTCTTGAGCTACTTTACTTTTCAATTCAAAATACAAAAATTTGCTTGCTTTCCCTCCCCTTGGAAACGCTCCAGATGAACTCCTTGATGGCCCTAAATGTTTTCCCAGGGACTCAGGCATTCAGCTATCTGTTCCTGTGCTCCCTAGTCTAGTCTCCAGCCTCCTCATGTTCCTGAAAAACACAGCAAGTTTAGATGTTGGAGGTCTTTACCTCAGCCATTCTTGCTGCCTGCTACTCTCCCCCAAAGACAGACTTTAAACTTAACACAGGTCTGTTCTTGGAGCACAGGGAGTGGGACTGGGGAGTTTTGTTTCAATGCTTTGGATCTACTGCACCACCGAGAATAAAACAGAAGTGAAGAGCTTAAAGTTTAGCCCACCCCACAGATCCTGCTGTTCCCTCTAGCTGCAGTGGCTCCCTCCCCCTGGGAAGGGCACCCTGGGAAGTTCTTGTTTCTTTTTCAAAATGCAGCTCCTGTAGGAAGCCTTCCCTGCTTGTCATTCCGTTTTGGGGGTTTCATTCTGTACCTTGAACATATTTTTATTGTTACACTGGACACAATGCATTCTAATGCTTTTTTTTTTTTTTTTTAATAGCTGCCTCTTTTTTTAAGATTGGGTTCCTCAGGGGTAGGAACAGAGTCTTGTATAACTGGACCCCAGTCCCTGGCAAGATGCCTAGAAAACTACTAAATACCTTGACTTGTTTGGTAATTGAAGTCTTGTTTGATAATTGAAGTTCTCGGGTCAAGTGCCCCAAGGCCAACACTGTACCTATCACTATTTTACCACTTGGCCTTCACCGCTCATCCCAGCTCCAGGTTTCTGTCATTTTTCTCTCAGATGAGTGCGGTGACCTCCCTGCTGACCACAGAGATCCCACCTTTGTCCCCTTGCAGTGTATTTTCAACATGACAGCCAGGATAATCCTCTTAAAATATAAAATAGATAATGTCACTCAAAACCTTCCCACCTCAATCAGAAAAACCCTACAATGGCCTACGAGATTCTATCTGATCTGCACCTGTTCCCCACTCTTATCTGTCCTCACCTCCTGCCACGCTGCTCATCACTCCAGCCACACTGCGCTCCCGCTGGTCCTCAAACACACTGGCCAGGCTCCCACCGCCGGGCCTTTGTATTTCCTGGTCCCTGTGCCCAGAACCACGCCCCCCAGTATATCCTCGTGGCTCACTCCCTCACTTCCTTCAAGTCACTACACAAACACCACCCTCCCTGAACACCCCAGTTTAAATGCCTTGCTTTATTTTTCTTCATAGCTTTTTTCACATTCTGCAATATACAGTATAATGTATACATGATATATATTGCATCATTTCTTCATTTATCTTATTTATTGCCTATCTCTTCCACACAGAATGGAAGCTCCAAGAAGACCTGGCACACAGTAGGCACTCAATAAATCATTGTAGAACTGAGTCTTAGACCAAGGAAGCCACATCCAGTCTTACCTCTGCCTCTAATTGAAGAAGGCACTCACTCTAAATGTCTTCAGCTGCTTCAGCTCTGAAACAAGGCTGGACCAGAAGATCCCTTAGTAGGAGATTCATAGCAGAATTAGAAAAGAAAATCGATGATTCTTCCTACCAGCTGTCTTTCTATTGCACTCTTTAAGGGAAAAGTGGCAATCGGGATCACAACTTCAAAGTATTTTTGGTCCAAAACAACTGCATGAACATTTGACTATGGTATGATGGAGAAAATACGAACTATATGTTTTCACAAACTTGCTTCTAAGGAGAAGGAAAACACTCTGTGTCTTCGTGAGTTGACCTAGTAAAGAACGAAGGAAAATTGAGAGGAAAAAGAAAGAAGTAGTTAACCTACACTAGAAGGAAAGGGTCTGGAACTGCTCTTGGAAAAAGAAAACTGACCCACAGGGAAGAGTAAATAGTGGCCCAGTGTGAAGGGGGTGGAGGTAGTAGCATTTTGAAATAAAGTTTGGTAAAAGAGAAGGACATAAGTCTTTGGAATTTCGAAAAAGACTTTGTGCTTCAGTGGAAAATTCTGCACTGTCTACAGCACCCCCTTCTAGATTATCTGATTCTAGTTTTTCATTGCCATTAAGCCGGTTTATAACTATAAAATGCAGATAGCCAATAGCTATTCAAAGTAGTGCCTGTCTACAGACATGTAAATTCTATCTGACAGAAGTTCAACTGACTACCTTTCCTAGCATTGGTAACCCACTCCAGTACTCTTGCCTGGAGAATTCCAAGGACAGAGGAGCCTGGCGGGCTACAGTCCATGGGATCGCAAAGAGTTGGACCCAACTGTGTGACTAACTTTCCTGCACTTCCTAGCATGGAAAAATCCAGTCTCACCTCCATCTGGACATTTACATGAATATTCCTGACCTATAAGTGCATCTATTCTTTGAATTCTCCTTTGAACTGGTTATAACATCTTACATGCTCCCTCTTTAATGAGTTAAATAAAATCTTCAGCACATATTCATTTTATGTCTGCATGAGAGTCATGATTTTATCTTTTAAAAATTCATCCTTTAAATAAGTGAAGAGAATTTTAAGACTTTTATATGTATTATGCAATATGATCAAGTGTAGTAAAAATTTAGTTCATTTTTTAGATGTCATTGTGCTGAGAATGACCTGAAAGTGGCCAAATTATATTCGGATAAATGGAGATGACAGTGTTCCAGAGTTTTAGGAAATTGACACCCTTAAACTGGACTCATTGCCTTCAGAGTCATCCCTTTCAACCCAGCCCAGATTATTTTGCTAAAGTAATCTTCTAAAGGACTACTTTGATCATGCCAGTCCCTTGGCAAAAAACCATAAATACTGCTCCACTACCTAATGGGTGAAGCTCAGATGCCTTTACCTGACATTAGAGGCCAGACTGCAGTGAGTCTTGAATACATGCCAACTTTCCCTGCCTCAGCTCCTCACACAGCAGAAATCTTCTATACCATCCAAAAGCTTGCACTCAAAACCCTTGAGTCTGCGCCTCAGTTCACATATGTGACATCTCTTCTCCACTTAGCGAAATGCCATTCATTCACCCCTCAAAGCTCTCAACTCTCCACAAAGCCAGCTCAGAATGACTTTCTCTTTTGAATGCCTTGAACAACTTATCTATTTCCTAATTAACCACATCCTGCCCCAATGCCTACATGATCTTTTTTACACATCTAATTAGATTGTAAACTACTGATGGGAACACTATATTTTCTATTTTACTTGTATGTCCACAGAATTTGACTCAGCATTAGGCATGTGGTAAGAAGGATCTATTGATCCTTATACGTAAGAATGAGCCTCTGAGAGAAATCCAATCCTTTGCTCCAAGAGTGGCCTGATTTTTTATAAGGAGCCACACCTCACACATATACCACAAACACATAGCCTTCAGTGGGAAAGCATCACAAATACTCCTCCTCACACATACTACTCCTTACAGATATTCCTCCTCACAAATACTCCTCACCGGAACTCCCGTGCCCAGACTTCTGAATCTTTCCCATTTCTGCAAATATCTATCTAGTCACTCAAATCCTCCAGGTGATTCCAACCTGAAATGTATTCAAGGAATTATACCACATCCAGAAGTCTCCTGACGGGCCCCACTCTCTCCTTCCTCGGCTTCTGAGGAAGGGGGCTCCTCTGCTGGTCCCCCATCTTCCCACTTAATCCCAGGTGACTCTGCAATGCTGCAGCCTGTTCTGTTTCCCAGAACTCAGTAAGCTCTTGCACTGACCTTTGCTGATTCTCCTTCTGGGCTCCACACTGGCCACTGGGAAAGTGCCTTCACTTATGCAAATTCCCTGGTGGGGGTGCCAACTGTTACCCTTAACATATGCAAGGTCTCAGCTAGAACTCAGGTGAGATATAATAATGAATAAGACATTTTCCCTGCCCTCCAGGCACTTACAAGCTAATAACACCTATAGAACTAATTAACTTCTAAGGGAAAAGGAACTACTATCTTCAGAGAAAGAAATACTATCTTCACCTTTAACTCAAATTCAGGTTAGACAAAGCCACATGAATGGCTTGTTGGGTCTTTGTGAAAGAATAGCAAGGGGAAACCACTGCCAAATCAATACATTTTAATTGGAAGTGTTTATGAAACCCAGGAGAGGTCCCTAAATGTATTAATTGCTTCCCAAGGAAATATAAAATTCACAATTACTAAAACCATGAAAATTAATACAATGACAGCTCTAAAAAGATTGCTTTGTAAACTGCTGCTAAATACATGGAAATAAACCAATTGACCTTTTAAAATGTGAAGAAAAAAAAAAAAAGCTCTAAATGATCAGTAAACAAGAACTGTTTGCCTTGAAACCAACCAACTTACTTAGGGCAGTAATACTAATGCACGGCAATTCATTTAAGAGACTTAATCAAGTATATCATTAGTTTTAGAAAAGTTATTTCAACAAAGAAGGTAACTAAAGGTTAGTTGTGAATTCTCCCCTTCCTTCTCACACCCACAATATATTAGTACAGGTAAAATTAATTCTCTATTAATTCTGAATTTAGACTTGAAAAAGTAGTTTAAAGTGAAAAATAGCAATTATCTGTATCCTAAGATTCTTTTTCATTTAAAGTTTCCACCGGATTGCAGAAAATATGTTGATTCTCCATAAAATGCAGAACATGCAGAGCTTTTAAAACTTGAAATTACTTCCCCTAGAAAAGAGCCTCCTCATTCGCATGGCTACTTATTCAAGAAACATTGTGAACAGTTTCTATACGTGCCTACTACTTACTGGGTTGGGCACTAGGGATTAAAATGCAGAGAGAGCCAGTCCCCAGCCCCAGGAGGTGCAGAGTGCAAGGAGAATGGAGGTTATTTGCTTTGCTGGCAGTACGGGCACTGGGAGGTGGGAGTCTAGGAGAGGAAACACAAGTCTCTTCACAGAGCACAAAGCACTTCAGCTGAGAACTCAAAGATAAAGATTACGTTGCCAGGCAATCAAGATGGGCAAGGGCATTCCAACAGAAGGACCAACATGGATGAAACATAAAACGTGGCAGGCTCAGAGAAGAGCAAGTAGCTAAGACTGGGTCTTCCAGTGAAGGTGGGAACCATGGGACACATGGGGCTAGACAATCAAGCAGAACCAAAATCATAAGGATTAGTTTTGAGCACTTATTATGTGGTGCACATAGTGACAGGTGTTTCACATGGATTATTATTTATTATTACAAAACAGTCTCCCTGTGAGATAAGCACTATTATTATCCCTAATTTCACAAGTGAGTAAAATGAGGCACAAAGAGGTTAAGTTACTAGATCAAGGACTCACTGTTAGTCAATGGCTTTGAAACCCAGTATTCTTTCTCCAGAATCCACAAGCTTAACTACTTATCAAATTGTGAAGGATCTGGTACACCAGACAAGGGAGCTAAGAAAATATTTTTCAGGAAGTGGTGTTAGGGGAAGCACACTGATTGAAACCGCCCACCCAGGCCAGGCACCATAGCAACAATTTGCATGAGCTCTTTTACGACAGGAGGTCCTGGTAAGGAACAGGGAACTATTAAGCCTCCACCAACCAGAAGAGTTCATGAAAGGTCAAAAGGAGACACCACCTGTCCAACCACCTCCCAGAATCCTTCTCTCTGGCATCCATCTTGGCTGAACAAGGCATGCACCATCAAGAAGGACTCTTGAGTCAGAATGATTGTCTAAAGACAACCCGGAAAATAATCCCATCACCATAAGACTGCAAGCCATGAGACAGAGCTGTTCTCCTGGGTTCCCTTACCCTACTGCTCTCCACCTGGGCGCCCTTTACCAATAAAATCTCTTGCTTTGTCAGCACATGTGTCTCCTCGGACAATTCATTTCCGAGTATTAGACAAGAGCCCAGTTTGGGGCCCTGGAAGGGGTCCTCCTTACTGCAACAGTGGGATGCCACCGATGGATACTGAGCATGGAGTAACATCATCAGATGTGTACAATAAAATAACGAGTCTGATGATCTGGAAGACAAATATTTTTTTCAGTTTTGCTTGTGTGTATGTTGGAGGTAAGGGGGAAGAAGCAGCAAGGCTGAGGCACAAAGACCAGAATCCCAGCAAAGCAGAGAATGCGCATAAAAGAGAAAAACAGGCCTGACTTGTGCAGTAGCAGTGGAAACAGAGTGGAGGAGCGAATGCACTAGATATTTAGGAGGCGGATAAGAGAAAACCCAGTGATACCGATGGACACTGGGAGTAGGACAGGTGTCGACAAGTATCAGGAAAGGAACACCTCTTTCCCATTTCTAATGTTCCTCTCAACACAAAAGGACATCAATTGATATAAAACTCTTGGCCTCTCTCTGTTCTCTTATTTCCACCCACCTCAAATTATACCTATTGTCCGATGGTGAATTCAGTAGAGAAAGGAGACGTGTAGCTCAGCCTCTTCTCTTTCCTCTCTCTCACAGGCAAGTTGCCCTTGGAAGCATTCAGAAGCATGCTTTCTATTCCACATTTCCACAGAGCAGGGAGGCTCACAGTTAAAGAAAATAACCCCACCACCACTCAAAATAACTGATGCATGAACCAGAAGCATTGAGAAATAAGGCATGTTAGCATTTGCAGGTGGAGCCTGTGATTTGGGGCTGTCTGGGTGTGTAGCAGTTTACATGGTCCATGAGGCTGGTTTTGACAGTTACGCACTTGGCTTTGAACTGCCGAGCCTGCACAAGATGCCACGTACAGTCTTGGCTGATCTTTGCAGCTCATGGCAGCTCTGTCCACAAGCAAATGACTTTCTCCAGAGGCAGAGTGGCATGTGAAGAACTCTACCAAGGGCCCCAGGTACAACAAAGAGGAGAGCCTCAATGCTGGGAACTTGGTTAACCAAGTGGTTAATGCTGAGAAGAGGACAAAAGGATGGGAATCAATAGAAAGGGAATAGGTATTCTTCACTTCCCATGTTGCCTTTTAAGTGAAGGGCCATCAGTTAGTAGGACATACCCAGCCGTGGTCCAGCTCTTCACTCTCTCAGCCTCAAGCCTACCATAGACCAAGCATAAGAATCTTTTTATGCTAGGAGAAGAGAAGCGCACATCCTTCTACTCTGCCATCTTGGTTCCATAGAGGAGATCAAACCAGTCAATCCTAAGCTAAATCAATCCTGAATATTCACTGGAAGGACTGATGCCGAAGCTGAAGCTCCAACACTTTGGCCACCTGTTGTGAAGAAGTGACTCTTGGAAAAGACCCTGATGCTGGCAGAGATTGAGGGCAGAAAGAGAAGGGGACAACAGAGGATGAGACAGTGGGATGGCATCACCAACTCAATGGACATGAGTTTGAGAGAGCTCTGGGAGTTGGTGATGGACAGGGAAGCCTGGTGTGCTGCAGTCCATGGGGTCGTGAAGAGTTGGACAGACTGAGCGACTGAACTGAAGAATCTTCTGGGGGTGGGCCCCAGCATCAGCATGATTTAAAAGCTCTCTGGGTGATTCTAATATGCAGGCAGGACTGAGAATCAAAGAACTAAACGATCCGTACAGGTACCTTCCAATTCTTAAATAAACCGCTGTCATCCTGCCAGAAGTTAGAGCAAATGACTTTAAGGCCTTTGGGACGTCCTTTCTAGTAGCCCTGAGGCTC
Source organism: Bos javanicus (assembly GCF_032452875.1). Lineage (NCBI taxonomy): Eukaryota > Metazoa > Chordata > Mammalia > Artiodactyla > Bovidae > Bos > Bos javanicus. Next base: position 61,703,921 of record NC_083872.1, on the reverse strand, counting down.
AAATGCGTAGTGTGCAATCAGCCTTCTAATGGGAAAAAAATACACGAGCTTCATGAGTTGGTCCCAAAGCTTGCTTCTTAGGGCTTCCCTACTGGGTCACTGCCACACAATCAATGGTAGAACCGTTCTGAACTGTAACCTGAGAGGGAAATAATCAGGAACAATCCAGCCGTGCCACAGCCTAATCACAATGACTGGTATTTCTAGGGCTGTGTTAATCAAGCATTCGTGTAGACAGACTCTTATGGTCACACTGATTCTAGGATGATTCTGCCTCCAGAGCAGGAATCTTTTATAAACTGAAATTCTCCGTTCAGCCTTTCCTCTCACCTAAGTGCAAAATCCCTCCTAATGGTAGCATCTGTTGTCTGCAGCAAACAGTGTTGATTACAGATGCTCTGAAAGGAATTTAAGTCCTTTCTCATGCTACTCAAGAGGTGATAGTGGGTAGAAAGCAGTGACTTTTCTGTTTAAAGAAAAAAAGATCTCTAGCTAAATAGTGAGTGCAATAATAAGGTAAAAGATATATTGTTGAATAAAATATTAGTATTTTTTGGATTTTTATCTTTTTCTTTGGTACTAAATACAACCAATAACCATACATGCACTGTCTCTTATAGCTATGGAGCAGGTGTGCAGGTAACTGGTTACCAAGCAACGTATTGGCTGGGGATTAGACCACACAGTTGCATGGGCATAACTCTGAATAATGCAGACCTTGTTAAGTGATACATTTTTCATTATCCTAGCATCACATCAAGTTCTATACCACCTTTTTTCCCCTTTTTCTTTAATCTAGGGAACATATTCTATTAAGAACCTTGAAGAAACCTTACCATGAGTTATTTCTTTTTTATTAAAAACAATGAAAAGACCAGATTCATTATATCTTATCCATCACACTTGTTATCTACCTAAACATCTGTTCGGTTTTTGTTGTCGTGTTTAGAAGAATAATTATCCAGCAGACCTTAAAAGAAATGAATTCCAATGGAGCGAATGAACTTTCCTAATGACTAGCATTTATAGCTCCTTAAGGAAAAAGTTACTTAGTCTCATAATCCTGTTGATTCTTGCAAAATGAAAAAGTCGTTGGTGGTTATTTTAGATCTTAGAGGGTTTTTAAAAACTAGTTCTCAACAGTCTTCTGATCCTTAATAAATATGATCAAAATATATTTAAAATGCTTGTGGTTCCTCAATTGCTGAGCATAGATAATGCTCTTTACCTCTACTTTCTGAATTTAAATATTAGCTGCATTAAGGACTCGAAGTAGTAACTAGAAAAGGTTTTGTTTATGGGAAAGTTCTCTGATGCATCACTGTAATGACTCATTTTGCCTTAAAAAAAAATCACAAATAGGAAGGAGGAGTGGAAGGAAGGAAGAAAGAAAGGAAGGGAGGGACAGAGAAAAGGAAGGAGGAAAGAAAGAAAAGTATTCAAAAGGGATCCCTAATTCCCCATTCTTTGAAAACTAACAAGTAGATCTTTTGTAAGACCATTCCTTTTCTATACAGCCCATTACAACAGCTAAGTTTTAAAGACTTCCTTGTAATTGTTTAAGTGATTTACCCAGTCTAGAGAAAGGACTTCTTTGAAGAAATGGTATATGAAGTGATTTTGGTGCAGGAGAACAATGTAAATATCCTTGTCCTTAATTTTAAGGTTAGTCATCCATGATACTAATTTTATTACAAAAATTGACAAACACATTTTTCTAAACCTGGATAGAGGCCAATGGAGTTTTGTTTTGATTCCAAGTGGAGAGAAAAATATATTTTAACCCAGTTCTCTGTGTCATTGTTAAGAACCTAAAGAAAAGCACAGTTGACACACCCCTTTGGAGTTCATGCAGGGCCGCATACAACTGCTTGCTTCAGAGAATGCAGGAGCAGTGGGAACTTGCTTCTGACCTGGTGACTTACTGAAGCTCTAACCAGCAATTTCATAAAATTTCCAGCAGCTTTGTAACTGTGTCTATTATTTATGATTCAGCATCTTCAAATTCATCTAAAGTGGACGTAACATGAGCAAAACACTAAAAACTGGGAAGGGAGGCAGCTTCAAATTTCCTAGAGGAAAGAGCTATGAGAGCTACGTTCTCTCTCTTCTCTCCCTACCTGCTCCTTTTTTAGGAAAGAAATACAAGATTCTGCATCCTGGGGATGGGATGGGAGTCAAGATATAATATTTTAAAATGAAATGGGCAGTTCTTTCCTTTACATTTAAAATGTATATGCTTGATACCAATCTTATACCTAAAATAAGTAACTGGAATCTATACCCTTCCAAAAGAGCAAAGTGGAATAGCTCCTTTTATTTTTCAAGATGCTGTATTTTTTTTCGAGATGCTCATTGGTGTGTTTTCTCCATCTATATTTCTCTTATTTTTTCCCCAGTCTACCCAGTCTTTTCCTGATGGGATTGTTGCTACACTGTCTGAAAGTGAAAAAAATTTTTTTGACTAGCAAGTCATCAGAGTTATTGTTGTTTTTTTTTAATTTTATTTTATTTTTAAACTTTACATAATTGTATTAGTTTTGCCAAATATCAAAATGAATCCGCCACAGGTAAAAAAAAGTAACTGCAAGCTACAAGATCTGTTCAGCTTTAACTTCTCTCTATGACTTTTCTGTTAAAACAAGGAAGATAGTCTTACGAATCTCTCCTTACTAGTTCAGGCTGGAGAATCAAGCATGATGTCTATACACAGTCTTCTTACAACTTTAGGCTAGTTTAACGGTAACTTCCTCGTAAATGTCATTTCAACCGAAATCACACGTGAAAGATACTCAACAAGAAATCATGACTTTTTAATCACAGAAATGTGTGTTGACCCAAAGCACAGACAGACGATTCATACACGTACTTTGCTGACATTCCCCCATGCATATCATTACATAATGATCATGTAATAAAGATATGACACAGAATAACATATGAGTTGCCTGGTTCTATTCCTTATTCCAACAAGGGCTCTTTCTAAAATTGCCTGCCTCAGAATCAGGTAATAAATGAAAGACAGAAAAGATGGTCCAGAGTCTGTTTCCTTCTGTAATCTTCCATGCAGAAAACACCTGGGTGACACTCCGGAACTGAATCTTCAGATTCTCAAGTTAGCAAGGACTGCCTCATCTGTTGCTAAGAAAAGGGCTATGTTTATATTGTTTTTCTCTCTACAATGAAAAGACCTTAGAATTTAAATCTGCAATAAATAATAATCGGTAACAAACTCATATTTTATATCAATTGTGAAACAAACAAAAGGAACACTTGTAAGAACCAAAATGAATTAACGGCACCCTCCGTGAGCCTGTTTGACCTTGTGAATCACCTTTTCCTCTTTTTCCTGTCCCCATGGGAGCTGCCCAAGCCTCACAGCCACGTTAGTTTGTTTGCTTTGTTCAGCAAAGAAAATGCTCGGTTTTGCCTTGAAGTCTGAATTTATTAAAAGGTAAAGAACCTTATACTCTAAATATCCTTATCAAAATGTTCCCCCTCAAAAAATAAGTTTAAAAGCAATCTGAGCACTGTTCTCAGAGTGGACACCTAAATAATCACATTTTCAGTTTACTGTATTTTTTTTATGCTGCCTGAATCTTTTCAGAAATAAGGTAGGCCAAAAATTATATTATTTAGAGAACATTTATTAAAATGTCTATTATTCCCATATTTAAAATGTCAGCCTCATGATTCATTACCTTTTGTCAATTCTCCTGAGTACTTCAATATAGTAATTAACAGTCTTTCTTAAAATCTGCCAGCATCTTGAAGGTCAGAGGTTTTTTTAGAGGGGTAGGGGAAGGAGGGACACAGACTTGTGGTTAGCCCAAGTCAGGGCTGAAAAAGAGGTGAGTAGATCAGGTCACAGGACTGAAGAACACATGAGACAGATAGGAATGTACCTCACCACTCCCACCCCAAACAGGTCACGAGGACTAGGTACTGACCTCCTCATTGACTACTGAGGCAGGAGATCTGCTCCCCTGAGAAACAGATAAAGGATGTCAGCATCCTGAATGGCATCTTCACAATACCAGGACCATTTTACTACCTACTAATAAACTCAGGCTATTAGAATATGTCCTTCTCATTAGCAACTACAAGTGTAGTTCCATCTGAGGGTATTTATGGATATATATATATAACCAACCTAGATAGCATATTAAAAAGCAAAGACATTACTTTGCCAACAAAGGTCCATCTAGTCAAGGCTATGGTTTTTCCAGTGGTCATGTATGGATGTGAGAGTTGGACTGCAAAGAAAGCTGAGAGCCAAAGAATTGATGCTTTTGAACTGTGGTGTTGGAGAAGACTCTTGAGAGTCCCTTGGACTGCAAGGAGATCCAACCAGTCCATTCTAAAGGAGATCAGTCCTGGGTGTTCTTTGAAAGGACTGATGCTGAAGCTGAAACTCCAGTACTTTGGCCACCTCATGTGAAGAGTTGACTCATTGGAAAAGACCCTGATGCTGGGAGGGATTGGAGGCAGGAGGAGAAGGGGACGACAGAGAATGAGATGGCTGGATGGCATCACCAACTTGATGGACATGAGTTTGAGTGAACTCCAGGAGTTGGTGATGGACAGGGAGGCCTGATATGCTGCAATTCATGGGGTCACAAAGAGTCGGACATGACTGAGCGACTGAACTGAACTGATATAAAAGGGAATAAATGTTTGCCAAGAACATTCTTATACCCGATGCTTTATGTGCATTTTCTTATTTAATTCCTTCCATGACCCTTCGTGGCTATACTCTTATCCATCTATTGTACATGAGACACACAAAACACAAAATGCAAGAAGGCCAAGTAAGACTCTTGTGCAAAGGAAAGTGAAAGTCGCTCAGTTGTGTCCAACTCTTTGCAACCCCATAGACTATATAGTCCATGGAATTCTCCAGGCCAGAATACTGGAGTGGGTAGCCTTTCCCATCTCCAAGGGATCTTCCCAACCCAGGGATTGAACCCAGGTCTCCTGCATTGCAGGTGGATTCTTTACCAACTGAGTTATCAGGGAATCCCAACACCCTAATAAAAAATTGATCAGGGATTCAAACTTAGGTCAGGTTCCCAAGACCTCCTTCTTACTACAATGCCACAGAGGCTGGTGAGATACAGATTTCCTCACAAGCTGAGGAAATTGAATTTGGCAATGAACACAGTCATCCAACTTCTACCTCTGAAAATAGTTCTGGCAGCTCCTCAAGTAACTGATCTGTATTTTGTTGTATAACATCCATTTCCATTTGATAACATTTCCAATATTTAAGTATGCTGAAAACTTTGTTGATCTGCTGACATTTAAATTAGCTTTTGCATGTCTTTCTTCCCGACCATTTTAGGTCATTGAATTTCAGAGTGGAGTCATCATTACAAAGAGCAGTTTTCTCAATAATGTAAAAAGACTTCCATATCATACACAGCAGAAAAGGTCAAGGATAAAAGTCCAGCAATAATACACTTCACAAAATGGAGTCCAACAAACTCCTCTATCAGAATCACCTTGGTGATAAGATGCAGGTTACTGACCTCTGTCCCTGAGATATTGATCCCACTTGTAACTCTGTTATCCACATTTCAACATAAAAGTTCAGGAATTACCACTAGAGATAGTGCACTGTGAAAAAAGTATTGCAAAGACCCAAACCGTGGAAGTTTTCATGCTTCAAGAGTTTTGAATAAAGCCCTGTCCAGTTAATGAGGTCTTAGATTTGAAATAGACACAGATGAAATTAACTAGACTTCTCTGTGCAAATGCTCTATTTTGTTTTCTATTTTTTGGCCACGCCACATGGCATGCAGGATCATATTTCCCCACTGAGGTACTGAACCTGTGCCCTCTGCAGCAGAATCACAGTGTCTGAACCACTGGACCACCAGGGAAGTCCTTGCTCTAATTATTTTTATGGAAAAAACAATTGGCATTAAGCATGCCATTGTTGATATGAAGCATGGTAAATCAAATTCATCTGCCCACATCCTCACCACAAACCAGCAAATTAACACAGGGGCCAAAACTAAGATGGCCTCTGGGCACAAGACTGATTCCTCCATCACTGTATGGTGATGGTCTTCTTTTTATCCTTGCCTCTTCACATTTCATAGTGATTTCACTTAAAACCTAACATGCCAGCATAAAAGAACTTTTGTTTATGTATGGTTTGTAAGGCCACGGGTCATCAGGCCCTGTGCCACCCCCCAGCATTCCTTACCTCTCATTTCACCCTGGAACAACGTCCAACTGTAGCTCACTGAACACCCAGTGCTGACTTACACTGCATCCTTCCCTTCTAATAAAATGGCCTTCAACCCAGCCTCTTCCTTACCTGATTGATATCAATTAACCACTTGTGTATTGCCTCCTTCTGGAAGTCTTCCCTGATGCTCTGCAGACCCACTTTGGGTAAAGTGATCAGTTCTCATTTATGGCTGCACATCAGAATCACAGAGGTAGCTTTTAATATAAATACAGCCCCAAGGCAATGGCACCCCAATCCAGTACTCTTGACTAGAAAATCCCATGGATGGAGGAGCCTGGTAGGCTGCAGTCCATGGGGTTGCTAGGAGTCGGACACGACTGAGTGACTTCACTTTCACTTTTCACTTTCATGCATTGGAGAAGGAAATGGCAACCCACTCCAGTGTTCTTGCCTGGAGAATCCCAGGGACGGGGGAGCCTGGTGGGCTGCCGTCTATGGAGTTGCACAGAGTCGGACACGACTGAAGCGACTTAGTAGTAGTAGTAGTAGCTGTCTTATGATTACTGTTTGCATGCTATATCTCATGGTTACTGTTTGCATGATATATCTTGTTCCATATTTCTACTCTTAACCTATTTGTGTCTTTGAACCTAAACTACCTTTCTAGAAGACAGCATATAGTCAGGTCTTGCTACTGTATCAGTTCTAAAAGTGTTTGCCTTCTGATCTGAGTATTAGTTACTCCATTCACATCTGCTGGAATTATTGTTACAGGCAGATTCGTTCTTCCATTTAATGTAATGGATTTGCTTTACGATTTCATGTTTTAAATTTTCCATGCAACTGCTGATGCAGTTAGAGTTATTTATCTTTAGTATAGCTCTGAAGTCTGTAGTAGTAACTCCCAAATTTTTGTGTTTAAAATGTAGACAACAGGATCCAATAAGTAGGATCAGTATCCCTGTGATGGAGTTCAGGAACCTACACCTGAATAACTTCCCAAGTGACTGTTTGTTCCTATGTTCTTCATCTGCTGCCTTCTTCTGAGCTAACTATTTGTTAGGACACCATTAACACCCTCTTCCAACAACACAGGAGAAGACTCTACACATGGACATCACCAGATGGTCAACACCGAAATCAGATTGATTATATTCTTTGCAACCAAAGATGGAGAAGCTCTATACAGTCAGCAAAAACAAGACCAGGAGCTGACTGTGGCTCAGATCATGAACTCCTTATTGCCAAATTCAGACTTAAATTGAAGAAAGTTGGGGAAAACCACTAGACCATTCAGGTATGACCTAAATCAAACCCCTTATGATTATACAGTGGAAGTAAGAAATAGATTTAAGGGACTAGATCTGATAGATAGAGTGCCTGATGAACTATGGATGGAGATTCATGACATTGATCACTCATCTAGAGCCAGACATCCTGGAATGTGAAGTCAAGTGGGCCTTAGAAAGCATCACTACAAACAAAGCTAGTGGAGGTGATGGAATTCCAGTTGAGCTATTTCAAAACCTGAAAGATGATGCTGTGAAAGTGCTGCACTCAATATGCCAGCAAATTTGGAAAACTCAGCAGTGGCCACAGGACTGAAAAAGGTCAGTTTTCATTCCAATCTCAAAGAAAGGCAATGCCAAAGAATGTTCAAACTACTGCACAATTGCACTCATCTCACACGCTAGTAAAGTAATGCTCAAAATTCTCCAAGCCAGGCTTCAGCAATACATGAACTGTGAACTTCCAGATGTTCAAGCTGGTTTTAGAAAAGGCAGAGGAACCAGAGACCAAATTGCCAACATCCACTGGATCATCGAAAAAGCAAGAGAGTTTCAGAAAAACATCTACTTCTGCTTTATTGACTATGCCAAAGCCTTTGACTGTGTGGATCACAATAAACTGTGGAAAATTCTGAAAGAGATGGGAATACCAGACCACCTGCCCTGCCTCTTGAGAAACCTGTATGCAGGTCAGGAAGCAACAGTTAGAACTGGACATGGAACAACAGACTGGTTCCAAATAGGAAAAGGAGTTCGTCAAGGCTGTATATTGTCACCCTGCTTATTTAATTTATATGCAGAGTACATCATGAGAAACGCTGGGCTGGAAGAAGCACAAGCTGGAATCAAGATTGCCGGGAGAAATATCAATAACCCCAGATATGCAGATGACACCACCCTTATGGCAGAAAGTGAAGAGGAATTAAAAAGTCTCTTGATGAAAGTGAAAGAGGAGAGTGAAAAATGTTAGCTTAAAGCTCAACATTCAGAAAACGAAGATCATGGCATCTGCTCCCATCACTTCATGGCAAATAGATGGGGAAACAGTGGAAACAGTGTCAGACTTTATTTTGGGGGGCTCCAAAATCACTGCAGATGGTGACTGCAGCCATGAAATTAAAAGACACTTACTCCTTGGAAGGACATTATGACCAACCTAGATAGCATATTGAAAAGCAGAGACATTACTTTGCCAACAAAGGTCCATCTAGTCAAGGCTATGGTTTTTCCTGTGGTCATGTATGGATGTGAGAGTTGGACTATGAAGAAAGCTGAGTGTTGAAGAACTGATGCTTTTGAACTGTGGTGTTGGAGAAGACTCTTGAGAGTCCCTTGGACTGCAAGGAGATCCAACAAGTCCATTCTGAAGGAGATCAGCCCTGGGATTTCTTTGGAAGGAATGATGCTAAAGCTGAAACTCCAATACTTTGGCCACCTCATGCGAAGAGTTGACTCATTGGAAAAGACCCTGATGCTGGGAGGGATTGGGGGCAGGAGGAGAAGGGGACAACAGAGGATGAGATGGCTGGATGGCATCACCAACTCGATGGATGTGAGTCTGAGTGAACTCCAGGAGATGGTGATGGACAGGGAGGCCTGGTGTGCTGCAATTCACAGGGTCGCAAAGAGTCGGACGTGACTGAGCGACTGAACTGAACTGAGGACACTATTATCATTCCTCTGTTGATTTTTATCCATTTTTAAGGTTATTTAATATGTGCATCTCTAAACTTATCACAACCTACTTCAGGTTAATATTGACTTCACTCTGGTAAAATACATCAACTTTATTTCAATAATTCTTCATTTCTTCCCTCATACTTTGTGTTATTGCTGTCAAATATATTACATTTGTACATTATAAATCCAACAATATAGTATTACAATTATTGATTTAAACAAGATTGCAGTTTTAAAGAAATTAAGAGAATAAAAGATAAAATAAATAGACAGATAGATCCTATACTGACCTCCACATTTACCATTTCCAGTGCTCCTCTATAGTGTAAGTGACTGGCATTAAGCTTCCGAGGTATGCTTTTCACAAGACATCCCTCTTGAATAAACAGGTTGCCAGCTGTATGACACAGCTACCAGCAAAACAAGTGGGCAAGAAACTAGGCCACCCCCACCCATGAAAGTCCCTCTTTCAGAAATTCCTAGGTAACTAAGATAACTGACCACATGAGTGACTCTTCTCCCTTCCCACACCCATAATTCCTGCTCTCATGCTTGAAATAAGCCAATAAAGAGGAACCCACGAAACTCAAGCACACCACTCTCAAACCCTGAAAAAGGCAGAGCCCCAGGGTCTCCCTCTCCCTCTCTACCCACCCTGCTCCATGACCTCCCTATGTAGCCCTGGGGCATGCCATGTACCCTACAGCAACTGTGAGGAATAAAACTTGTTCCTGAAAGTTCGCTGATGGTTTCTGCTCTCATATACCAAAAGGCCAGTCCAACCACCCACACACACACACACACACACACACACACACACACACACATATACATATATATATGTAAATACCCCCAATATAAATACACATGTAATACCAAAATATATATAAACCAAATGTAAATGTGTGTATACACACATATGGGCTTCCCGGGTAGCTCAGCTGGTAAAGAATCTGCCAGCAATGTGGAAGACCCCAGTTTGACTCCTGAGTTGAGAAGATTCCTAGAGAAGGGATAGGCCACCCACTCCAGTATTCTTGGGCTTCCCGGATGGCTCAGATAGTAAAGAATCCACCTGCAATGTGGAAGACCTGTGTTCAATCCCTAAGTTGGGAAGATCCCCTGGAGGAGGGCCTGGCAACTCGCTCTAGTATTCTTGTTTGGAAAACCCCCATGGACAGAGGAGCCTGGTGGGCTACAGTCCACGGAGTTGCAAAGAGTCAGACATGACTGACCAACTCAGCTCAGCACAGTGCGTGCGCACACGCACACACACACCAAAAAAAAAAAAAAGAAAGAAAAAGTACAACCTATCCCCAAAACTATTACTTTTTAACTTGGGAAAGTCTACAGATAGATCTCCAAAGAACTTCTAGTAATTGTGAACATAAACAAAAAGAAACTTCATTGGTATTTTATAAAGAAAATGTAACAAAACCTTAAGACATTTAAAAAACTACTTCTCATGCTGGCAAACATAGGCTGATCCCATAACTTACAAATGTAAAAGGGTCAGCCAGAACAAAGGTTTTCCTTTCTGTCTGATCCCTTTCTTGGTAAGGATGACCTATGCTTTGCCCCATGCCTGTTGCTTTCTAATTCTGCTTCAAAGATGAATCAGCTTTCCCAAGAACTTCCTCTTCAAGAATTTCCAAACAAACTCAATTGGGACTTATTTCACTCTTACCAAACAATGAGATCATGTATGCAAATCAAGCAATGCATGAAACAAAGAACCTGCCATAACCATGAATTGCATGCTGATCCAAACGAAATGCACAGTGAAAAGCATTTTTCACAGTGAAGACTGACTCATCCTTTGACAATATTCTCTTGCTGCCCATTTTTAAACTACTTAGATTTCTGGAATAATTGCGTGTTCTGACTTCTGATCTTCACCCATTTCAACTAAACTACTTCCATCCTCTCTGGAGCCTACGTTCTCTCACAGAAAAAACCCTTAGAGCTACATTTTTTAAATGCACATTTTAATTGATGGCCAAGATTTGAAAAGGGCAGTTTTACGTTCCTTCTGTCTCCACCTCCAGAAGAAAGGAGGGGCAAGATTTACCTCCTGCCTAACTCTGGTGCAAAGCATTTTTATGCCATAATTTAGCTCTGTTCCGCTCCAAGTCTTAATAAGGTCCGATTCTCCAATAATTGGCTGTAAGGTTATGAAGGACGTAACATTTCAGTCTTACTCCCTGCACTCCCAGCCCCATAATCTGCATCTTTGTCACAAGAATAATTGGGAGTCAAACAAGGCTGGTCACTGTACATGCTACGATGCCCCCAGGTAAACAGCCTTGCAGAATAGAAGGTTCCAAAGGATTGCTTTTATGTTCTCTTCTCCCTCTGCCCCAGCACAGTTTTAAGAAATTGGAAATCAAAGCTGCTGGGTTTGATTTAACCTAATGATTGCATAGTTTGTGTAAGTATTATCTTAATTCAAAATCGTGATAGAGGGTGAATTTCTGGTGTGGGATGAAAAGGAGCGCGGTATCTCTGAGAGAATATTGCTGTGCATTCACTGTTCTCGTCTTTCTTCCCCTCGGGAAATAGCTCTTGGGCCCATGAGGTCTTTCTGACCCACAGGAGAGGCTCCCAGAATCCCTGCACTGTGACAGTTCATGAGTCTCCTCTCCAGAAAACACACACAGCAAACTGTTCCCAATGAAAGGTGTTCTAATCCTCATGCAAATGCAGACCAGCACTGTTCTCATGAAAAAAGGTACAATGAAAAAGAATCCTGCTGCAAAACAAAGTCAGGCCACGCCCAGCCACCCCCACCCACCAGGCAAGGCAGCCTGCTGATGGCTGCTGCTGCCCCTCCAACACTCAGGATCTGTGTTAACTGAAAGCTTACCCTGGATAGTTGTATACCTGCACCTGCATCCCACCTCTGTATGTGTGGCAGCCTCCTACTCTCTCCCTAGCTCACCAGGGTCTCTGCTCTAGTGTCCAAGTTTTCCTATTGCTCTCTTTGCAATAAAAAATTATCTGTCCTTCTTCTCTTATTCCATCTAGACTCCTGTGAAATGCTCACTCCCGGAGCCAGGGTACTGACGATTGAAAAGTGCTTTATAAGGTTCCCCCCCTTCCTAAGATCCATGACTTATTTTTTAATGTATTTTTCACAGTGCTGGGTCTTTGTTGCTGCACGTGGGCTACTCTCTAGTTGTAATGCAGAGGCTTCTCCTTGCAGTGACTTCTCTTATTGTGGAGTACAGGCTCAAGGGCATGCAGGCTTCCGTAGTTACGACACAGGGGCTCTAGAGCCCAGACTCATAGTTGTGGCTCATGGGCTTAGCTGTTCTGCAGCACGTGAGATCTTCCCAGACCAGGGATGGAACCCATGTTCCCTGAATTGGCAGGTGGACTCCCAACCACTGGACCACCAGAGAAGTCCTATATAACCAACTTTTAAAGAAGCCTCTACTATCTTTACCCAAAGACATAAGCAACATAGACACTTCGGAAAAACTAGTGTGATGTGCCAGACAGAGAAAGAAAACTGTCTACTAATGTCTCTCAGATCATTCCATAAAGGATGCCCAGACAAGAGCAAGACACAAATGCCAAACCCATACATTTATCCACTGCTGAGATTCTACAAGGATAACAGCCTAAAGAAAGGCAGAGTATGAACTCATCAGAAGCACAAACAAAACAGAATGGTGAGTGCTAATGTATTATCTGCTCCGTATGTGCCTCATTAAATTAAATTTCATGGTACGACTTTTGCCAGACTTCCTAGAAATTGTCACACTATACAAATATCACTACCTACTACAGGATAGCAGAAAATTCTGCCAATTCCACCTCTGCCAGAAGAATACCCACTCAGAACCTCAGGTTCCCCAAACATAAACTAGAGACAACAATACTAGCCACACTGGGCTGTCCTCAGGAATAAAAGAGATGGTGCCTGCGAATGTAGCAATTCCAGGGCCTGGCACACAGAAATAACCCAACAAATGCTCTTCATCTTTACCCCAACCTCAAGATTTGTTTCATTCCTAAAACCCTTTTTATGTGAACTTGGATACTCCTACAAGCCCATATTTTTCTCTTTTCAATAACTACTAACCCTCCTCCTGGCACTATTTGCCCTGCCTCTTGAGATGACCAATCTCAGTCTATTTCACTGGGTCCTTCTCACACTGGCCACGCAGTGGATATGGAAGACCTGGTGTGAACTGCTGACACTTCATCAACAAGAACCTTCCGTGAACAATCTCCTAGCCTTGCCCTTGGCCCTATGTTGGTTCTAGAGAAAGAACAAGACTTGGTCCACCCACAGCTTCCAGCCCAACTGACAGAACTGCTAAACTTAGGAAACGTAAAAGACAGTGTGAGACTATATATTTTCAGTGTGTGTTATGTTAATAATAATAATAATGACAGCTAAAGTAATGAGTACTGAAACGAGCCAGGCAATAAGTTACATATCTATATCTATGTTGCCATTCCTACTAGGTAAGGAACATGAGAAAGATTAGGTAGTCTGTCCAAGGTCATGCAGTGACCACGACCGTCACTCAACTCACTAGAAAAGTAAAAAACACTGTGCTTAGCATAAGGCATAGAGGACTGGATTAGTGTGAGATTCCTAAGGGCATGAATGACATCTTCCTGATCTTTATTTCCACGGTAGACAGTCCATTACTGTGTGCTGACTACTGAGTGAGCAAAGCCTTACTGAGTGACATGGGGCTTGGTAAGTAAACTACAGAAGAGCACAGTGTTGAGCAGGCAGAGTAGCAGACTCACATGCTCAGACGCTGAATTCAACATAAGTATAGGCAGGAACTAGGAAGCAGACTCGGAGAAGGCACTGGCACCCCACTCCAGCACTCTTGCCTGGAAAATCTCATGGACGGAGAAGCCTGGTGGGCTGCAGTCCATGGGGTTGCGAAGAGTCGGACACGACTGAGCGACTTCCCTTTCACTCTTCATTTTCCTGCATTGGAGAAGGAAATGGCAACCCACTCCAGTGTTCTTGCCTGGAGAATCCCAGGGACGGTGGAGCCTGGTGGGCTGCCATCTACGGGGTCCCACAGAGTCGGACACAACTGAAGCGACTTAGCAGCAGCAGCAGCAGCAGCAGGAAGCAGACTGACCTTAATGAAGCCCCAGGCTTGCTCTGAGGATAATGATGGACACAGATGCACAGGTGAGACAGACAGAGACAATGGGGAGGTCTTAAAAGCTGAAGCAGAGAAGTACAGTGTTGACGACATGGGCAACAGGGAACACCCACAAATCCTTGAGCATGGAAACGATTTGAGAAAAGTGGCAGTTTAGAAAGGTTGATCTGGCAAGAGTGAAACACTGGAAGAGAGGAGAATAATCCAGGTGTGAAATCAGGAGGCAGTGAATCTGAGTTTTCCAAATGGCTGAATTAGAAGGAAGAACTACAAGAATGAAAGCACGGAGACAAACAACAATTCAACAATTCCTGAGTGTCTTTTATGTCTGGAATGGTGCAAGGAGCTGAGGATAAAAGATGGAATTAAACACAATCCTCAGTGACTAACGACCAAGAAGAAGAAAATGAAGTTGAGAGACCTGCCAAGCAGGTGGTATCTAAGTACGACACTGGAAGACGTGTCACCCCAGAACCAAGATCAGAAAGTGAAAATGTTAGTCACTCAAGTCATGTCTGACTCTTTGCAACCCCATGGACTGTAACCCACTGTGCTCCTCTGTCCATGGAATTCTCCAGGCAAGAATACTGGAGTGGGTAGCCATTCCCTTCTCTAGGGGATCTTCCTGACCAAGGGATTGAACCAAGGTCTCCTGCATTGCAGGCAGATTCTTTACCACTGAGCCACCAGAGAAAAGATGAGAAAGTTGATGTACTAATACCAGATGTGTGTGTAGAGACAACTCACATTTGTCTCTAATCCTCTCATAAGTACTTATCTCTCTGGTGAGATTTTTACATTTCTCTGAAAAAGGAGCCATATCACATCTTTCAAGCTACCTAGGAGAGTATTCAGAGAAGGCGATGGCACCCCACTCCAGTACTCTTGCCTGGGAAATTCTGTGGACGGAGGAGCCTGGTAGGCTGCAGTCCATGGGGTCGCGAAGAGTCGGACACGACTGAGCAACTTCACTTTCACTTTTCACTTTCATGCATTGGAGAAGGAAATGGCAACCCACTCCAGTGTTCTTGCCTGGAGAATCCCAGGGACAGGGGAGCCTGATGGGCTTTCGTCTATGGGGTCGCACAGAGTCGGACACGACTGACGTGACTTAGCAGCAGGAGAGTATTGGAAATAAAGAAATCGTACTTTGAATACTTAGAATCCAGTAACTGTCATGAAATCCAACTGGAATTTCTTTTTAAAATTATTACAATAACCTGGCCTCTCTCTATTCCCTCATTATCATTTTACAGTTCTTCCCATCTCTTCTCCATTCCTTCACAATTACCTCTCTACTCCTGACAGGACATGTTTCCTGCTGCTCCAGCCATCTGGCACACTGTTTTTGAGTCTCAGACTCTATCAATTCAGAAATATAATCTTTCTTATATTTTCAAAAAATTAACCCAAAGAAAGAAAGAATGATGCGTTAAATCTGGAATGTGTTTCAGGAAGTAGTGGTGAGTGTTAGGAAGGCATACCACGTCGGAACTGAAGCTTCAGGAGTCGCAGGGCTCTGCCTGCATTATGACTTTCTGTCTTATTCCTCCTCATTTCCTTTCCTGGTGCCTGAGTTGTTCCCACCAAGAGTGGGAAATACTCTGGTCTAACATGTCCTCATAAAGAAGAAACCCAGAAGCCAGCACAGGACTCAGCAGAGCTGGCTTAATGTAAAAATCCACAATGGGTCGCAGGTACTTCTCCAGCATACTGTCTCACGGGTGATTTATAAATGTGGCATAGGGTACTTATAATGGATAACCAACAAGGACCTACTGTATAGCACATAGGAACTCTGCTCAGTGTTATGTAGCAGCCTGGATGAGAGGGGGGTTTGGGGGAGAATGGATATATGTAAGCTTATGGCTGAGTCCCTTAACTGTTCACCTGAAACTACAACATTGTTTGTTAATTAAAAATAAAAATAAATCCAGCACAGGAAAGGAACAGACTTAAAACAATGGACTGACTGCTCAATAATAATCTAAAGATTCATGATGAGGGACAAGATGCCAGTCGAAAGGCTGATGAAGATCCTCAGAACATCACTGCTCACCTCCTCAATCTCAGAAACAAAAGAAATGGGGGCTTAAGCCATTCCTGAAGGTATGAAAAATTGGCTTCAATTCTTTTACAAACACCAGTTGACAGACACTGACTGCCAAAAGCCTCCTGTTAAGGACTTTGGGGTTATGCTGGGCTCATTGGGAGCATAGCACTGAACTGATAGGTAACATCTAACATAGAGGTATTATGTTGGGCATATAAGGTATGGGCTTCCTTCATAGTTCAGTCGGTAAAGAATCTGCCTGCAGTGCAGAAGACCCAGGTTCAATCCCTGGGTTGGAAAGATCCCCTGAAGAAGGAAATGGCAACCCACTCCAGTTTTCTTGCCTGGAGAATCCCATGGACAGAGGAGCCTGGCAGGCTACAGGCCATGGGGTCGCAAGAGTTGGACATGACTTAGTGACTAAACTATCATCGTCAACATGGTGGAGGAGGGTGACAATACATGTGCTGTTAGGAGCACAGCACTGAACTGATTGGTAATACCTAACACAGAGGGAGGGTGATGACATGTGTGCTGTTTGGCCAGACCTGGACACGTCCAGTCCCACTTGATAATCAGTGGATTGAGTTGAATTCACCAGTAAAGTTTCTAGGGATAAACTATGAGTGTTTCCTGAGTCATTGCTGGTGCAGAGCAGCATACAGTACACAGAGAAGTCATAGTGGAGAAGAAAGAGCACAGAAGAGAAACTCAGAACACCTGCAAGTTCATGCAAGCAAGCTCTACAACTCTACGGAGACATTGCTCTCCCCTGGATTTCCATATGTTCCACCTGGAAATGGGCAGAGGGCATGCACTTTCTGATACAAAGTCTAATGCTTTTGTTTTTAATTGGAATACAATTGCTTTACAATGTTGTGTTAGTTTCTGCTGTACGACGTGAATCAGCTATATGTAGATGTATAGCGTGATTTGTAAGAAGAGTAAAGTGACAAAGTCTAGATATAGGAATGTCCAATATATAGATAGTGTGGTTAAATTATGATCACTCCCAAGTTCCATCTTTAAGGTTGACCTGTTTACCCCAAAACAATCCACACATTCTAATGAGAGTCTGTATATATGTCAATGCTACAAAATTCAACGTTTTTAATTGCCCATACTTACAATTTATTCTCCATCAAAAAAAAAAAAAAAAGCTGAATCTCATTATAATGTATGGATCATCATGGGGTAACCAAGTCTATCTTAAAGTGGGAGTGATCATCGTACAACTACACCACTATTGGATATTCCTACATCCAAACTTTGGTCACTTTCCTCTTCTGATAAATCATGCTATGTTTATCTTCCCCAAATGCCAGCCTTGTGCACAAGTAACATTTGCACTAGTTGGTGAATGATTATCTACTATGTAGGTGCCAAGAGTGCTGATGGAGAAGGGCGTATGATTGGTTCTGAGACTGCAAATTTCATAGATGGGAAGGTGGTAAAGGAGAAAGAACTTGAAGAGAAAAGACTTTCCTGGTTTCAGATATTTTGATCATCATGTGTTTAGGAGATATCTGGATAAAGCTATTCAGTGGATATGCAAGTCTGAGGCTTGGGAGAAGAATCTGGACCAGAGATGAGATTCAGGAGTCATCAACACATCGATGACAACTGAAATAATGAGAATGGATTGGATCAACCAGGCAGGAGAACATGCAGAATGGGGAAAATAGCTTGCTTAGGATAAAAAGAATGCCAGGATTTAACTGGTAAGCAGTAGGGGATCCTCTGAAGAAAACCAAGAAGGGATAGTTTGTGAGGTGTCATGACAACCAGAAGAGTGAGGTTCCACAGAAACTAGCAGCACAGAGGTTTTTATGAAGTATTGGCAAACAGCAGAAAAATCCAGAAAAGGACTTTTTTTTAAAGTCCAAATGGACCTTGTGATTAAAAAGCAGCAGGGATGCTAGCAAGAACTATTTCAGCAACATAAAGTTAAGCAGATGCAAATTAAAGTGAGGAAAATAGTATTTTACTTTTATTTGGAGCAGTATGTGGGTAGAGGATGAAAGATGGAAATTGAAAAGCTAATAGTAAGTACATAAATTCTACATACTTACCCTTTTCCATTGCCTGTGACTGGACAAAGGTGGGCTATTTTTTTGTTTACTGGCACGAGTCTATCAGAGGTTGATTTCAACTGGCTCATGGCTGGGAGAACTGACAGACCACACTAAGAAAGAAATAACTCAGTATCTCGGGAGCGGGGGAGGGCTCCCAAATCCCATCCCTTGTCTGTCATGTTCCATCTGTCAGGTTTTAAAACAGTCATTCAGCCTCTTTGTTGATCCATTTCCTTAGCTGTGGAATGGGAAAATAATTCCCTTTTAATTGGATCCTGAAGTGCTAAGGGCTTTTCAGACTGCCCGAGCCTCTGCAGTGTTTAGACAATATCCTAGCTCAGAAATTTCCCAGCTACTTTGTCCTATTTCTGAGAAAGCTACTTCTCTCTTCACGTGAAATCCACAACCCAAATGCTCAAGATGTAAATTTCTTTCTGCAGGTTTGCATGACTTTGCACCTTGAACCACCTCCTTACCACCTCATATTGTAGAATAGGCAAAGTAAAGTGGAGGACTGAGGAAATGACCTGGAGAATTCAGCTCCCAGTCTGAAGTTTGCCTCAGACTATTCATTTGTTTGACCAGAAAAGTTTACAAAACTAAATTCCTCCTGCATAGGCTAGGGCCTCGGGTTTATTGGGTCTGGGCAGCTTCATTTGCATTCTCTCTTTCTTTCCTCTTGAATTTCAGCCTCTACCAATTTCATGTCCCCCAGGAGCTGTCGTTAGCAGCCATATATCCTCTCTTGTAAATAAACCCCAACTGTCTGCTGGAAATTTCCACTCACATATCCAGCCATCTCATCAAAAGCAACAGACCTGAAATCAAATTCATCAATCTCTTTCTCAAAACTGGCTTCTTCCCAGACTCTCCCATCGCTGTCAACTGACATCATTCTCCCCGTCACCCTGGCTGAGATCCTCAGTGTCATCTCTGTGCCCAGACTCTCCCTTGTCTTCTGTCTCCTTTCCCCAAGCCTGAAAATTTTTCCACTGAAATGCTTGGCCCCCCTGAACCTTCTAGTTCCCAGTTATTTGCAAACCTCCCTGGTGCCAGACACCATGCTGAGAACACACCTCACCTCACTTAATCCTCATGACAAACCTATAAAGAGGTTGATGGGAATTTCCTCCATTTTGCTAATGAGAAACTGTTTCAGACAGTCATGGGGACTCTTATGGATTGAACATTTATGTCTCCCTAAATTGATAAGTTGAAGCCTGACCCCTCCATGTGACTATAGTTGGAAATAAGGCCTTTGAGGAGGTAATAAAGGCTAGATGAGGTCATATGGATATATTCTTAATTCAAAGGGCTAGTGTGCTGGTAAAATGAGAAAGAGATACCAGAGTGCACTCTCTCTGCCATGTGAGGGCCCAGCATAAAGGCATCTGTCCATCTATGAACCAAGAAGAGAGCTCCCACTAGGAACCAAATCAGCCAGCACCTTGCTCTTGGGGTCCCTGATGGTAAGAATCTGCCTGCAATGTAGGAGCTCAGTTCAATTCAGTTGCTCAGTCGTGTCTGACTCTTCGCGATGCCACGGACTGCCGCACACCAGGCCTCCCTGTTCATCACCAACTCCCAGAGTTTACCCAAACTAATGTCCATTGGTGATGCCATCTAACCATCTCATCCTTTGTTGTCCCCTTCTCCTCCCACCTTCAATCTTTCCCAGCATCAGGGTCTTCTCCAATGAGTCAGGTCTTCACATCAGATGGTCAAAGTATTGGAGTTTCAGCTTCAACATCAGTCCTTCCAATGAACACTCAGGACTTATCTCCTTTAGGATGGACTGGTTGGATCTCCTTGCAGTCCAAGGGACTCTCGTGAGTCTTCTCCAACACCGCAGTTCAAAAGCATCAATTCTTCAGTGCTCAGCTTTCTTTATAGTCCAACTCTCACATCTGTACATGACTACTGGAAAAACCATAGCCTTGACTAGATGGACCTTTGTTGGCAAAGTAATGTCTCTGCTTTTTAATATGCTGTCTAGGTTGGTCATAACTTTTCTTCCTTCCAAGGAGTAAGGGTGTATCAATTTCACGGCTGCAATCACCATCGCAGTGATTTTGGAGCCCAAAAAAGACCCAGATTCAATCCCTGGATTGGGAAGATCCCCCTGGAGAAGGGTAACTGGAGGGTTACCCCCTCCAGTACACTTGCCTGGAGAATTCCATGGACAGAGGAGTCTGGCAGGCTACAGTCCATGGGGTTGCAAAGAATTGGACACAACTGGAGAAGGCAATGGCACCCTACTCCAGTACTCTTGCCTGGAAAATCCCATGGACGGAGGAGCCTGGAAGGCTGCAATCCATGGGGTCTCTGAGGGTCAGACATGACTCAGCGACTTCAGTTTCACTTTTCACTTTCACGCATTGGAGAAGGAAATGGCAACCCACTCCAGTGTTCTTGCCTGGGGAATCCCAGGGACGGGGGAGCCTGGTGGGCTGCCGTCTCTGGGGTCGCAGAGTCGGACATGACTGAAGCGGCTTAGCAGCAGCAGCAGCAGAGCAACTAACACTTTTACTTTCACTTTTATCTTATGCTTCTCAG
Organism: Bos javanicus; assembly: GCF_032452875.1. Lineage (NCBI taxonomy): Eukaryota > Metazoa > Chordata > Mammalia > Artiodactyla > Bovidae > Bos > Bos javanicus. Next base: position 61,682,916 of record NC_083872.1, on the reverse strand, counting down.
CCTCCAAAACTACTAGAAAATAATTTTCTGTTGTTTAATTCACTCAGTCTATGACAGTTCATTATGTCAGGCTAAGGCAGGGACCATGTCCAGCCCACTCCTAGAAGACAGAGTAGGATCCAAAGTTAGGACCCCTGTCTCCAGAAAGTATGCCCTGAGCCAAAGCACTGTGCCCCTGCCTGTGCCTCAAGGCCAGCTCCCTAGCTCAGGCCCTGGTGACCACACAGGAAAGGCTCAGTAACAGCACTTGCTTCAAGTCCTCCTTGCCCTCTCTAGTTGGCCTGTTGCATGTCAGGTTTTCCTCAAATACAAGTTGGATCAGATCATTCCTGTGATCAAAACTTTCAGTGTCTCCCCACTGGCTACAAAATCAGAATTCAATCTTTAAACAGGCCTCCAATTTTTCTTTAGTTGGCCTGAGCCTTCTTATCCAGCATAGGGTCGCTTCATTGCCTATCCCAAAGATATCCATTCTGCTGATCAAAGTGGCATAAATTATTTGTTTGTGAGTTCCAATGAGGGCAGGAGCTATGCTGGTTCCATCCCTGTATGACTAGTGTCTGGCACATGGTAAGTGCTCAATAAACAGTGGTTGAATGACTGACTGAACGAACCAGTACATGCTATTCACCTGGCCCAGACATGCTATTAGTCCTCCCATCTGCAGTTCACCAGCCATCAGGACCAAGCTCAGATCCATCTCCATGACAGTGGCTGCTCCAGCCACCAGCCCACCCTGATCTCATCCTTCTCCAAGCTCTTCCTCTAGAACTTTCTTTCCCTGTAACTCATGACACATATCACTTACTGGCATGAACCAACATGACTGAACATGTTCAGGAATGCTCATTTTTGCATTCTTGGTAACAGTAACACATGGTAACAATCACCAGCTGCCTCCCAAATCTCTTCTACCTTTCTTTTTTAATATAAAAGCTCTGATCTTTAGCTAGGCCTATTCCCACCCAGCTTAAAATAACAAACAAAAACAAAACAACAACATCAACAAAACACATTTCTCAGCCCTCCATGCAGCTAAATATGGCATGGCCACAGAACTAAATTTTGGTCAGTGACAGAGAAGCCCATCTTTCTCCACCATATCCTCAGTCCCACCGACCGGAGTTCAGCTGTGCCTCTTATGTTCCAGCAGCTATATTGGGCCAGAAAGCAAAGACATGCCTGGGCAGTAAGCTGGCAAGAACCTGGGTATCTACCAGCACGAGGGAGGATCCCTATGCTGCCTCTCTGGCCTTCTTTCTCATGAGAGAGAAATGAATTTCTACTTTAGTTGAACCCTGTTATTCAGGCTTCTCTATTGACTGCAACTAAGCTGGAACACATTACAAATGCCTAGTATGAAAGAAATGAATGAATAAAAGTGGGTGGTTAAAAGAACTAGATTGACCGATCTACCTACCTCTCTGAGAGAAAAATAAGCCATACGTGCATTATATTTTTAATTAATGTATGTATTACTTTTATAACAAATGACAAAAATATTTCATGATAAGTATTACTCATTCTACTTAACATATACTCTGCCTCTTCAATTATCTTTTAAACTTCCCAAACACAGACATAAAAACTTGTATTTTCTTTGTCTCTGCCACTCTCCCTAGCATATAACAATAGACCCTAATATTTGGTTGACTAAAACCTATGGGAATCAGTCAAACACTGACTATCTGTACAGAAACACCAAGAGTAAATGTTGGGGATGGGCTTTAAAAATTATATCCTTCATCTGAAATAACACAGAGGACTTTCTACTCAGTTAAACAGTAATATGTTTAACTTATCATGTAACTCCCAGCTCCTCATCCACACCAAATTTAATTCACCTTTCAGTTAAAAAAAACAACTATTTTGAATTTTGAAATGAGAGAGAAATACTGGTGGTAAAGCTCAATAGCAAGAGAGTTCAAAGCATGCAAAATAAAAATGCAAAAAGGAATAAAATGGAATTTCTTTATAATATATGGTTTGAGAGGTGGAATTAATATCCATCCATAGATTTACTAGGTTAAAACTTACTCTTATTCTAAGTATCTTCTGGTTATGTTTCAGCAGATAAGATTTCTCGCCTTCGGCAATGGAAATCCATCCTAATTTCGTACTCTTCACCAGAAGACATTGTTTGGTCCCCAGCAAGAGGTAATAGAGCACAGTACAGAAGTTTATTGGAAAAACCAGCTCTTGTTTATTTCATAATTATACACTTGACATTTGGAAACTCCTGCTTGTTACTAATCGCTTAATTAGGCACACCAAAGTTCATAAAAAATCACAGGTTTAACTTTGATGTAAAAGATCCTTTAACTCCTCTTGCTCTGAAATTTAATCTCATCCACTGTACATGCAATTACAACCCTGACAAATGATTGCTGATGATAACAGACTCATTTAAAGGAGACAAATATAAACACAAAATGATCTGATTTTTTTTTCTTAAATCTGTGTCCACAGAAAGAATGGGTAGACCAGATAAATCAATAATAGCTAAAGAAAAAATGAAAATCCTAAGCATTGACTTTAATTCAGCAAATCATTCAGTAAAGTTTGAATTAATAGATATTTACATAAATAGTCTGAATGCAGATGACCTTCAGGAAAATTACTATTAAGAGAAAGGCCTTTGCATGTCTCTTCAAAGATGTTTGACAAAGGAATGACTCAGCTGCATGTCTTCATTATTAAAGGTTTCATTTAGATCACCAGGACTTTTCCTGAAATATCTATCTATCTACTTCTGCTTCATTGACTAGTCGATACCTTTGACTATGTGGATCACAACAGACTATGGAAAATTCTTAAAGAGATGGGAATACCAGACCACCTTACTGCCTCCTAAGAAACCTGTATGCACCTCAAGAAACAACAGTTAGAACTGTACATGGAACATCAGACTGGTTCCAAATTGGCGACTAAGTCAAGGCTGTATATTGTCACACAGCTTATTTAACCTACATGCAGAGTGAAAAGTGAAAGTGAAAGTTGCTCAGTCATGTCCAACTCTTTGCGACCCCAGGGACTGTATAATCCATGGAGTTCTCCAGGTCAGACTACTGGACTGGGTAGCCAGCCGTTCCTTTCTCCAGGGGATCTTCCCAACCCAAGGAATGAACCCAGGTCTCCCGTATTGCAGGCAGATACATCATGTGAAATGCCGGGCTAGATGAAGTACAAGCTGGAATCAAGATTGCTGGGAGAAATATCAATAACCTCAGATATGCAGATGACACCACCTTTAGGGCAGAAAGCAAAGAGAAACTAAAGAGCCTCTTGATGAAGGTGTAAGAGGAGAGTGAAAAGGCTGGCTTACAACTCAACACTCAAAAAACGAAGATCATGGCATCTGGTCCCATCACTTCATGGCAAATAGATCGGGAAACAATGAAAACAGTGAGAGACTTTATTTTCTTGAGCTCCAAAATCACTACAGATGGTGACTGCAGCCATGAAACTAAAAGACACTTGCTCCTTGGAAGAAAAGTTATGACAAACCTGGACAAGCAGAGACATTACTTTGCCAACAAAGGTCCATCTAGTCAAAGCTATGGTTTTCCCAATAGTCATGTACGGATGTGAGAGTTGGACCATAAATAAGGCTGAGTGCTGAAGAACTGATGCTTTCAAACTGCGGTGTTGAACAAGACTCTTGAGAGTCCTTTGGACTGCAAGAAGATCAAACCAGTTAATCCTAAAGGAAATCAACCATGAATATTCATTGGAAGGACTGATGCTGAAGTTGAAGCTCCAATACTTTGGTCACCTGATGTGAAGAACTGACTTACTGGAAAAGACCCTAACGGTGGGAAAGACTGAAGACAGGAGGATAAGGGGACAGCAGAGGACAAGATGGTTGGATGGCATCTCCAACTCAATGGACATGAGTTTGAGCAAGCTCTGGGGGATGGTGAAGGACAGGGAGGCCTGGCGTGCTGCAGTCCACGAGATCATAAAGAGACATGACTGAGTGACTGAACAACAACAATCCATCTATATCTGCCTCTTAGCTAAACAGTAGATTTGATGAATTTTGGCAGTTAGCAAACACACATATATATAACACCCAAAATTATATTTAGAAGTGCAAACTATAAACAGTATTTTTGTTTTCTTACAATCAGTCAGTGATATTTAGTGAAATCAAGGATGACTTTAACAGTGAAAGTACTTTTGATAACATGAGGTACTAAAAAAATGCAGAATACTACTTCAAGTAGTAGTTCCCAAAATCAGTTACAAAAACCCTGGTTTACCAATATATTCACACACACACACAAAAAAGCTCTATGATGAAAAGAATGTGAAATATGATGCTTACCACATTCTCCCTTAGATATTCATACTAGCGTATTACATTCTATAAGCATACTAAAAGACTCTGAAAAGCCCCGTAGTAAAACAACCTATGTACACTTAGCCAGATATTTTTTTCCCCAAATAACATATTACTGCTTCACTTTGGGAAATCATGCTCTAAATTAATAGTCTAACATAGCATTTTTAACTCTGAATTTTAATTCTCAACCAAAAGTTGTTTATTATGAAGGTTATATAAATGCCCACTATGGTTAAAGGGCCATAAGGAATAAGAGATGAATAAAGTAGTCTCTTTGATCTCCAGGAGCTTACATTCTAGTAGAAAACCTAATCAGCATATCCCAAACTGAATAATGTATCACAATAAGTGGTACATCATAGTTCAGTTGAAGAGGGAAGGTTTTAGAGTCTGTGGCATTTCAAAATGATTCTTAAACAATGGATGGAATTTCATTTAGGAAGAGATGGGGTGTAGAAACATGAGGTGCAAAGAAACTCAAGACATTCTGCTGGATGAGGACTTGACCAGTTGGCTAGGGTAAAAAAGGCTTACTTTCGAGGAAGGGCTCTTTAAGCTAAATGACTGGAAAGCTCACCAGCAGTTTCAAGCAGAGGTCAGATGATAGGGATGCGTGAACGCAAGGCTAAGGAAGGTGGGGTTGATTGGGTAAGCACTATGGAGTAATTGTGAGAGTAGTATGATCAGAACTTGCAGAATGGTTGGCAATGCTGCCTATAATACTGAAGTACAGCAGACAGGTTTCTCCTCCTTTGCTTGGATAGCAACATATAATTTAAGATCTTAAACAAATCTGTGTTTCAAAGGTTCAGAGAGCAGTGCATTTTATCAGAAATGTTCACAAGCAACCGAGAGACCAGAAAATTATGGTTTCAGAATAACAGAGAAAGGTGATAAATTTCCACTGTCTTTCATAAATCCAACCTGATGGCAACACAAAAGAGTAAACCTGAAATATCACCCTGAGTCCTCCCACTCTCACTGGGGGTAGTAACCACAGAACGGCCTCACAGAATCAACGAGATCGATTTCACCTAGCAACTTGTATCAGTTATAAGAGGTTATCTTTATCCCTCAAAAGCCATACAGCAGTAAAAATTTAAATGGAGAAGAAGGATGTCATGTGAGGAACATGTGGGTTAAAAACAAACTGGCAATGCCATACTCTTAAATACCAAAACAGAAAACACAATTTGATTTTTAAAACCCAGTGACTGTTTGAAATAGAAAAATGTTTTTACTACTATAATTGCCTTCACATCTACTGACATAATTTAGGTAATTAGGAATCTATAATTGTGCTTGCTAGGAGGGTGAAAAAGGTTGAAATGAGACAAGGAGAATTTTTTAACAATTAAAATATAGGTGGTCAGCATCTGCAATATCCAGGATGGCTTTCTTCTATATGGGGTGTTTCCCTGAGAAATGAAACTGTATTACCTACGAAGCACTCTATGGACTTTCAAAACAACTGGCCACAGAATATGTCTGAAGTCTTGACTAATTACAGTAGGTGGTATAAATAGGAATTTAGGCTCATTAACCAGGTAACTAAAAATCACTCTTTTTCCTCCCAGTCCTTTTTGCTAAAAAGTCCTTTCTGAAGTCAATTAATCTGTATTAATAACCTGCCTTATCAAGTGCATTATCTAGACCAGTGATTACCAAACACCAAACTGGTGCCAGCCTGGCTATATCCAAATCACCTGGAGAGCCTCTGAAAAATGCAGATTCCTGGTCCGCTTCATCCACTCCCCTGGAAGTCCACACTTCCATTCTGATCCTGCGTGGGTCTAAGTGACGTTCCAATAATATTTTTTAATAACTCAAATTTTGGAGGCTTCCCGGGTAGCTCAGCTGGTAAAGAATCCACCTGCAATGCAGAGGACAGAGGAGACGTGAGTTTGATCCGGGGGTCAGGAAGATCCCCTGGAGGATGAAAAGGCAACCCACTCCAGTATTCTTGACTGGAAAATCCCATGGACAGAGAAGCCTGGCAGGCTACAGTCCATAGGGTTGCAAAGAGTTGGACACAACTAAGTACACACATGTGACGCAAAGTTTTGGAAATCACTAACCCAGTTCAGAATCAGATGTTTGTTACATGCTTTTGAATATCAGAAGAGCCATAAAGACCTCAGGATTTTATGTCTCTGCTGTGACAGAGACCATGCTAGGTGGACACCAAACCCCATGTCCTTTCCTTCCTGGGCGCAGAGCTGGACTGTATCTCCCAGCCTCCCTTAGTTAGGTGGGGTCATGCCATTGGAATGTGAGCAGAACAGTGGGCAGAACCACTTTCAATCCTGGTCCCTACTAACTTCTCAAAGACTCTTCCAGGCTGGCTGTCTTCCTTTGTTTGCCAGTCTTGTTCTTTAAATTCAGTGAAAAACTGAGATTCTAGAGGAATTATCAGAGCCACAAGGTTATCTGAATGAGGGTCTGGAGCAGAAAATCTGCTCTCCCCACTATCACTGCTGACTCCCACTGCATCATGAAGTGAATGAGACGTCATCTTTTATTATGATAAGCTATTAAGATGCAGGGACTCTTTGTTATAGCCCTTAGCTTACTCTTACTAATACAACTCCCTTAACACTTTTAGCAGATTTTTCTGTTAAGCATTTCAAAATCATAAAGAGATTTACTTATATTTTAACATCTAACACAGTTGGAGTTAGGAATAACATCTAAAAGGCAAAGGACCATAGGACGTATTTAATCTTGAAAAGCAACTCTGATATGGGCATATTTTTCTATGGTTTTCTTCTTCCTTCTACAAGTGGAATATAGGAAAGGAAAAAAAAAAGAAAAGAAACATCTGGCTAATTGAGAGTTCCAGGTAATAAGATTTCAATTTAATAAGGTTTTATAACAGTTTCAGGAATAAAAACGAAATATAGCAACTAATAACTCTGAATTTTCAAAGACCAAATGGATACAAAATAAAAGCTGGTGAAAATTTTAAGACTTAATAGAATCACACAACCTGAAGAGTATTCAAAAGGTCATGATATTTATTTACTGCTGAAAGAATCTGTAGGAAGAAATTCTACCACTGAGCTCATCATTGTCGTCGCTTTGGAGGCAGTTTTACAGTAAAATGTTAAGAGGGCAAGGTTAGGAATTAGAGCTGGGTTTAAATCCCAGCTCTCCTCACTAGTTGGGAAATCATGAAAAAGCCCTCTGAGCCTCACTCTCCCTATCTGAGCAATGGTGATGATGTAATTTGCTTCATGGGTCGTTATGTAAATTTATAAGGCATGTAAATTTCACGTGGCACCTGGTAAATATTTAATACTTACCTACATTACTTTAGTAGTTAATTGCAAAATACCTTCTTTTCTTAGGACAACCTTTTATTGTCTACATGCATAAAGAAGATCCTGAAAACTCATGAGCTGTAACTAGCTAATTTTTATCCCCAAAGAAAGAAAAATGAGAGGGCTGGTGGCGGCCATGCCTAGAATTCTACATAGCTTTACACTGTTCTTGTAAAGCAACAACGAGTGTGCTAATATCGATGCTTCTTAATCCTCTGTCTGCCAACCATGAAGACCAATAAGTCCTGAGCAAAGATCACTGGTGCTTGAAGCTTCTCTAAAAATGGTAAAGAAGAAAAGAAAAAACCTCTCCCCATTCTTGGAGAGAAGTGCAGGGTGGCCTGTCATCGTTGTCCAATCTCAGCAAGCTTGAGCAGCTGGAGCCCTTCCTATCCAGCCCATATCAAGAATGCACCAGGTGCCAGGGGGAGCAGAGATGATGTGAAGGGGGTGCTGTCCGCCTCCCTCCAACCTGGCTGGCCGAGACAGCGGTGGGAGCCTGCCACCGCATTTCTTTTGATAAGCTACTGAGAAGACACAGTGTCTCCTCGGTTTTCTAAGTTTTAGTTTGAAAATTGAATTCGGGAACTTGTCAACTCTGACAGCAGAGCTTTAACATTCAGTTCAAAAACAATCTGCTTGTACTTTATAAAATCCGTCTTCTGACTTCAGAGCAGTAGGACTTTTCAAAATCTTCACTATGTAGTGAAATGAAAAACTTCAGTTTTCCTTCTTTCCAATTAAACTTGGGTTCTTTATAAAAAACATTATTATTTCCTACTCCAATCTTTCTCCCCTAAACTGCCTCTTTCAGCCAATAAAACTCAGTCCTACGTTTCAAAAAGACTGAGACTTTGCTGTAATGTGGGACCCTCCTCATCAGCAAAGACTACAGACAAAAATAGATAATACCCATGGGATTAATCACAAATCAATGCTGTTCAAGTGACAGGATTCATGACACTTGAGGTTTTAAAAATAATAAAAAGCAAAGCCCGGGGAAGAAATCCCTCCATGCCTTAAAGTTACAAGTCACACTTGGCAGCAGAGACCTCCATCGGAGGCTATATTGAGAAGTAAAATTACTGGCACTCAAAGGGATAGGTCAAAACCCTAAACATGGCAGGAAACCAAAGGCAAAATCATGATCCAATGACAGATGGCAAAGGCCTGTCAATGCCTGGAAAATTACACGGTGAAATTCATTTCTGACATTTCATTCACACAAGAATAACAGGACCCTGAAGTTAAACAATGACATTCCGAAAGGAAACACCTCTGTAGGTGACACCTCTTGCATAGTTCAGCCTCCAGGGCATACACCCACTCATGTAGCTCAGGTGTGTGTGTGAGAACGGGGTTCAGGGAGAAGGGAAGGAGGAGACAGGGAGAGAGCAGAGACGCCAACAAGAAGGAGAGACAGGCACAATCAAAGCCAAGCGGGGATGAGGGTGACAGTTCAGTCCTGCTCCTTCCCAAAGGACTTGAGTCGTCACTACATAAGAAGTTTTTTTAAGTGACATTTGAAAGGTGCTGCAATCATCCATTGATTTGGGTTCTGTCTGGCCTTTGAATGTAATATTTCAACCGAGAGTTCAAGCCGTGGGAGTCTGAGATGTTTCCATGAGAAGTAACCAAGTCAGACAGTTCCTATGGTCAAAGAGACCCTGTCGAAGGGGAGAAGCACTAAAATTAACCTCCCAGGCTAATTTTATTGCTCAGGCTCAGTGGCACCAGCCTTCCAGGCTGTTCCATTCCACCTAGCAGGGAGGTACTAAAAGGAAACAATCCTTCAACTGCAGAGAAATCCAGTGAGGTGGGGGAAGGAGTGAGGGGAGAGGCAGGGGCATGTATGTATCTAAGAGCCGTTTTCATCGACCAACACAGAAAACAAAGGAAAGTGGTTTTTGTGATAAGGAATCCAAGAAAAATTGTGCCCCATTAAATTTCAAAGGCAGACTCTTAAGGTTTAGCTGCTAATCTCTGTCATATTACCTTCCATTTGAATGATGATAATTATTTTTATTAAGATTTACTTTATTTTTTAAATATGTCCCTTTTTATTTTATCTATTTGCTTTTTTTAAAATTTTATTTTATTTTATTTTTTAACTTTACGATATTGTATTGGCTTTGCCATATATCACCGCCACAGGTATACATGTGTTCCCCATCCTGAACCCAGATTTACTTTAAATTTGTTTCCAAATGGCTTCAACAATGGATTTTGAGTATACTAATATAATGTACTAAAAATCATCTCGTAAAACATAAAAAGCATCAGGAATGATTTCTTAACAATATCACACATACCTACACACATACACACTCCAAAAAGTTCACTTTTGTTTTCTTCTTTAGATAATATATACAAGCCCAGGTGATACTGAATGGGTCATGCACATGCATAACTATTTTTAAAAGGTGATTTACACACACCTATTACTTTCACCTGAAACATCAGACTAGAGAGACTGAGTTTCCCCAGTGAGTCTCAGAAACACAAAACAGGATGTTTAATTTGTTTAAGTTTCCAAAGCAATTTACTGGAGACAAAAATAAAATACCATGGCATTTTGCTGGCATCTTAAAAAAAGAAACTCTGTCTGAGAAGTACAATGAACCTCATGAGATCTCCAACGCGAATTCTCTATTTGTATGCTCACATCCTTTTATGACTTTGTTCACTGAAGAATAGTTTAACATATTCCAACCCATGCACTTAGAGAAAGAGAAGCTTCCAACAAAACAGGTCTTTTTATGAGGCAGCCCCCAAGGTCTCCAACAGCTAAATGGGCTCAGACAACCACCCACACCCACCTATTCCAGCCTCGGTAATCAAGAGATTCTTTTCCCTGGATCGTCTTAATTTGAGTAGAGTTTCTATTTAATGGAGTTAGAGCTCCATGCCAGCACCAGTTCTGAATTTAAACATCTTTAAAGAAAACTTCTGTGCCTGTGAGTAAGGTACTGCCATCTATGCTTTCATTATTTTAAAATGAACCTTGAGAAGAATGATTTTTTTAAAAGACAAGAAATTATTCATCTGCAACCCCTGGCTTCAACATTGTGCAGAGCAGCCCAACGAGGTCAAAGGCTGGCATAGTCTCAAAATGGTAGGTTATTTTTTTTTTTTTAACCTGCTTTGTGAGGTTTGCACTTGATCTGCTGCCACTGATGCCCTACCATACTGGAAAACTTTATTTCCCTGCTTGAGAGTGAGTTCTCAAGCTCTCTGTGGGTCTATCAATTCTCTTCCCATTGCAGTGAAACGTCACCACAAGAACCCTCAAATGTACAGGGTTCTCTATAATACTGCTTCTGCTTCCTCCAACTTGACTCTCAACTTACTAGATGCTTAATAACCAAAGACAGGATTTATAAAGGAATTGCCAAATGACGTGTCATCTGACATATCTATGCTAAACCATCAGTTATTCCACACACACTTTAGAGTTCTTTGATAGTGAGCAACAGAAAATTACTCTGGCTAATTCCTGCAGAAAAGGACTGTATCAAAAGGGTATGGTGGAGTTCACAAAACAGACAACCTGAGGATCTAACATTAAAAACAAGTGGGAACCCAGACACATTTGAGGAGGAAATCTAGCTAACAGGACCGTCTGAACGAGGCTTTGCTCCTAGAATAAATGAGTTTGACTAATTTGGGGGGTTTGTTGCTTATACAACATCACTGATGTTTCAGAGTCTCAGAAGAGAAAGTCAAGTTGGCTCAGACAGGGTTTATCAACCTGTGCACTACTGACATTTTGGATCAGATAATTCCTCTTTGGAGGTGGCTGTCTTGTCCATTGTAGGATCCTAAGCAGCATCTCTGGCCTCCACATGCTAGATGGTAGTAGCATTCTCTATAGCTGTAGCAACCAGAAATGTCTCCAGACATTGTCAGGTGTCCCCAGGGAGAGAAACTCATCCCTAGTTCAGAACCACAGGCTGAGACTGAATCACAACATTGACCTCCTAATGGCTTAGGTAAGGCCAGGCATCTTGATGTAGAATCCCACATGACAAAGTGGGAGCATGGATACGTCTCCGAGAAGAAAGTTGGATCCTGTTGCCAAATGATTGGGGCATTAAGGCTTGCTGTCCATTTCCACATTAGTAAGCAGAATGTTACGGTAGGGTATGTTTTCTAGTCCAATGCATTCAGAGAACAAGAAGAAAAAAAAAAAGTAGAACTTAAACTTCTGAAAACAGATGGTGGGAAACATAATCCATCAGAATGCTGCATCAGTCCTTCACAGTGCTGTGACAGCATCCGTGTGCTGGAAAAGCACAGTCCTAGTGAGGTGGGTCTACTTTTCCATTTTTATTCACATTCTCCATGGTCCCCATGTGTTTTTAAATCCTGCCAGATCTTTTTCCAGCTCCTGGTATCTATGGGCTTGTGGTAATTGACATGGCTAATTTAAGGGAAACTGATTCCAAATCCCAGAGAACACTCAATGCATCTCTCTATTAATTAGTCAGTTAACTCTGTTGGTTCCAACATGGTGCTAATGAGACCAAAGATACAAATGCAACCCTCATGCCATATGGGCTTGTTCAACAGCCAGCTTGGAGCCCCACTCCTATCAGCCAACTGACAGATAGATATATATGGCTACTGGCCGGGACATGGGCTGATGGGTGGGGGGTGGGGGGTAGGAGAGAGAATGGATGTGTCCTGACTGGCCCATCCCCACTGTGAGGAGCCCCTCATGCACCAGGCTCTGCCAGGAATGGGGTCTCTTCTCACAGAACACAGAGCACGGCACACACCACAGTACCTCTCCCCAACAACCCAGCATGGGTTCACTTCCCCTTCCAGCTCATACCTACTCATCTTAGGTTCCCTTGCTGCTTCCTCTCCCTTCTCTTCATTCATATTTCTTAACAACTGAAGTGCAGAACTTCATCTCCAACCTGCGCAGACTCTCAATTCTTTGATCCTACCATCAGCAGCAAGACCGGGCTTGTCTCTTCTTCCGTTATTATTTCTGACAGCCCCAAAGAAATCACTTAATATTCATTTCAGCCTCCTTTTTCAGACAGTCTTAAAAATCAATTTTAAAATTTTTCTTCTTGATCCTGTCATTTAGCACTTAAATGGCCTAAACTGATTACTCGGGAGCCTTAGCGTTTCTCCCTTCTTCCAGGATGTCAGCTTCATTTTGTGAGTCTTTTCTGGTATGATTTAAGTTGGCTTTCATTTCAGGGTTGTTTTTCACTGAGAAACATGAGTTTTTTAAGCTATATTTGTAGAACAACTTTCAATTATCCTTAAAAAAAAAAAAAACTCAGTAAAGAATAGGCAAAGCACTCTGGCTGAGAGAAAACTCAATTCAATGGGTGAAAAAAGAAAAAAAAAGGACTTAAAATTACAATTACTCTAAAACTATCAAGAATGCCCCATTAAAAGCTCTACTTTCCAAACAGCAAATTAGTAACTGTAACATTATCTTATTTATTAATAAAAAGGAGTTAAAATAGCCATTCATAATGAGACACTGAAAGCTGCAAGGAAGCCAAGAAAGAACAGGGAGAAAGAGGTCTGAAAGAGAAGAAAAAGGTAACATCAGCTCTTATAAAGATGAAAAAAAAGTTCTTTTGTCTCTGCTACCATTCTGTGAACAGCCTAGAGAACTCAGTTCATTGTTGTTGGCTGCCCTTCTCCTTTGCTATAGTTTTTGTTTTTCAGGTTGTCTTTAATTCTCTAAGTAATATTATTAGAGAACAGGAGAGGTTGAAAACCACCAGGAAGACCAAGGAGGGAAAAACCTAACTAAATGAAACTTGTCCAGAGCGTTTTATTCCCTAGCCTGTGTTTTCTTTTCTTAGGAAAGAAAGGAGGATTTTTAAACTAAGGAAAGCTGCACACAGACATGACATTAAAAAAGGGTTGTGGCCCTTTTTGAAATAGTCCTCCAGCTTGGTAATCAGAACCACTTTTTTTTTTTTTTTTGCTCTAACCTCTTAAGAATCTCTGCTCTACTTGTAATTCCACCCACTTGTTATTTATATTATTGCAGTAGACTGACAGACCTCCCCTCATCACATCACGACTCTGCCCTGAAAAAAAGAAAATATCTGCTAAAATGATGAGGGAACAAAAGCCATCGGCATGAACTGCAAGATGCAAAACAATTGGATTTTTCTTACAGGATCAAAGAGTCAAAAATCATTCTTTCCAGGACTTTGGAACATCAAACATTGGGACTTAAAAGTGTTACCTCAGGAATTAACAAACACCAGCATGTGCGTCCAGCCCTAAACCACTTTTTGAGACTGAAGATAAATTGGGGGAACCCATCCACATCACAGTGAATGTCATCAAACGGATTTTGAAAAGGCACACTGACTTGTGGGCACAGCAAGCACCCTGCATCTTTTCTGCCTCCAAACGTGTAGTTGTCCGCGCCAAGCAAGTCACCTTCCGGTGTCACCAGGAAGCCACTTACAGGACAGACCACAGCACAGCCCTGGATTTTAGGCTGACTGCATGCAGTCAGCCCATGACTATAATGGACTAAAAATCACTGACCACAACCAAAGAAAGGTGAGAGTACTGCTACTTGAATGTTAAGTGAACATCAGCACTGCACTGACTCTCCACCTACAGCACTGCCCCCCTGCTAAGAGGTCACATATCTCCATGGACGCGCAGGTAACCAGGAGATGCCTGTCAAAAAGAAAAGTAGGAATCGTTTAGATTACTGACTTTTTCAATAAATGACTTTATTTTTGAAGACTGGGGTGGCAGCTGAGAGAATACAGATCTTCAACTAAGTTGTACAGTGAGAACAGATGAGTACTGCGTCTACACCAGAATTTTTCCCTCAATTCTGCCAGACTTCAAGCAAAGCTGATAGGAGAATATTCATCCATACATTCAAAATTAGGTTATGATTCACTTTACCAAATTTTCATTTATTTTACTAAGGGATTTACTTCTAAATTCTCACAAATAACATTAGCTCTCTGAATGCATTTCTAATTAAATTAGAATTATAAGCATTTCAAACTAGACTCACCCGTCAGAGACAGAATATCTGAACTGCTCGTGTAATTAACACATGTACCCAGGCTAACAGGCCTTGAAATAGGACCCTGCATGGGGATGACACACCCTTAATCTAATGATGCTGGGCTTTTAGCCCATTGGTTGTCATCTCACGTTTCCTTACTATGCTCCAGCATTTGTAGAACTGTCTTTGATTCCAATAAATGAGTGTAATGCAAACTTAATGAAGAATCACACAGCATTTTCATCAGCAGGTGACTTTCAGTTCAGTTCAGTTCAGTCACTCAGTCGTGTCCGACTCTTTGCAACCCCATGAACCGCAGCATGCCAGGCCTGCCTGTCCATCACCAACTCCTGGAGTTCACTCAAACTCATGTCCATCGAGTCAGTGATACCATCCAGCCATCTCATTCTCTGTCGTCCCCTTCTCCTCCTGCCCCCAATCCCTCCCAACATCAGAGTCTTTTCCAATGAGTCAACTCTTTGCATGAGGTGGCCAAATTATTGGAGCTTCAGCTTTAGCATCAGTCCTTCCAATGAACACTCAGAACTGATCTCATTTAGGATGGACTGGTTGGATCTCCTTGCAGTCCAAGGGACTCTCAAGAGTCTTCTCCAACACCACAGTTCAAAAGCATCAATTCTTCAGCGCTCAGCTTTCCTTACAGTCCAACTCTCACATCCATACATGACCACTGGAAAAATCATAGCGTTGACTAGACGGACCTTTGTTGGCAAAGTAATATCTCTGTTTTATAATATGCTATCTAGGTTGGTCATAACTTTCCTTCCAAGGAGTAAGCATCTTTTAATTTCATGGCTGCAGTCACCATCTGCAGTGATTTTGGAGCCCAGAAAAATAAAGTCAGCCACTGTTTCCCCATCTATTTGCCATGAAATGATGGGATCAGATGCCATGATCTTAGTTTTCTGAATGTTGAGCTTTAAGCCAACTTTTTCACTCTCCTCTTTCACTTTCATCAAGAGGCTTTTTAGTTCCTCTTCACTTTCTGCCATAAGGGTGGTGTCATCTGCATATCTGAGGTTATTGATATTTCTCCTGGCAATCTTGATTTCAGCTTGTGCTTCTTCCAGCCCAGCGTTTCTCATGGTCACCTAACAAAATGTTCCTCCAAGGCTCAAGGCCCTGTGGCACATGCAAGACAGACTCACTTAAGTATATCCACTGACAAGAGATAACTACCTTCCAAGGCTCTATGTGTCACTCAACCACAATGGCACAGGACCATGTATAGAACAGTTAACACTGACAGATGAACAAGCCATGTTCTACCATATATTAACAAGGGGACAAGGGGAGACCATATTTTTATCTTAGTCGTCTGTGTTCTGCTGAAATACTAGTTTCCCAACCCTTCCATTGCAAATATTCTAAGTAACTTCACCTGCATTTGAATCCCTTCCATTACACTGTCCTCAGATTTATTATCTAAGTCATACAAACGGCAGCACCAAAAATCCCAAATACTTGGGACAAATTTCTTGTAAATCATCCATCAAATTAAAACAGCACATTCATTCACCTAAGGAGACAGAGTGCCAGGAGCCTCACAGAGACACAATGGAGAAAAAAACACTTTGGATTCCGCAAACGCTTTAAACTTTTGAGTCTGGCATTCTCTACCTGGGAGAAGATCCTGGCTAACAGTTCCACAGACTAATAATTAATTGCCAACTATTTGTGGAAGGCCTTTTTGGTCTAACACTGGGCTAGTCGGTTGTGATGAAATAGGAAAAAATGCATATCAGACATGTTTCTTTCTTATCAAAGATCTTCCATCATCCCACTGGGGAGACAAGACTAATGTACAAAGTAAAGGAATATATCATTAAACTAACATTTGTTATGTGTAATTGAAATAGAAGAGGGATAATTCATGGATTTGCTAATTATACTTCTGTGCCATACACATTAGCCCTGAATTGCTTATCCCTGGCTTAACCTGACTTTAAGGATATTTCATCAAGCCCTTTCTTGATTTTTCCACACGTTTAGCTGAAAACACTTCATAAGCATGGTTCCTTATAGAACACACTGATTTGGTGGCTCCTCTAGCTCTTCCTTATTCATGCAAAGCAAATATGAAAGTTAAACACTTTCAATATCAAGTTTTCAAATTTTTCTGTGTCAACATGCAAATAAGCTTTCAAAACCTAAACAGCATTTTCATATAAATAGATGTTAAGTGGTTTTAAATACTTACAAACAATCCCTTTCACACCCTGTTGTTAGATTTTTTGCACAATGTTAACAGGGGGGAAAGAAATAACAGGAAAAGAAAAATAGCCCAAAGTGAGCAGCAACTGAAAGCCTGAAAGAAAACACAGTGAAGAAATACACATAAATTGTTTGCATGAATCCTTAGTCTCCCTCTTCTTGGATTTTAGCCTTACAGGGTTCAATTTCACACTAAACACAGCAGAGATGGCTGAGACAAACGAGGGAGAGAGTAAATCGTTTAATGTACATTCTAGAAGAAAATAACCCCATTCTTTTCTGAGCAAATTCACTTCAACTTCCTCTCCTCTGCGGATGAATAAAAGCATTTTAAAATAAAAAGTTACCATAAATTTTGATGTTGTAAAAATAAATCCCCCAGACAGCTTGTGTAGCTTCAGGAGTAGAAAGCTTCCAAAGCATTTACTCTAAATGTAATAGCAGACTCTACAAGAATACACTGGGCACTAAATCATAAATAATTTATATGCACATTTCATACTTCATTTTTTAGGATAACTGAGGCCATGAGTGCAATCTCTTGAAAATACAAAGTTTTGGCAAATAAACTTTTAAATGTGTTTTAAAAAATTAAAGGGTGCTGTCTGACTCTGTCTGGAGTTATTACATAAAACTAGAGAGAACAGAGAGATTTTTTTAAGTAGGGGGCAAACTGACAATAAAAATTTAAAATATTATAAATGTTCATCACTGAAAATATAGAATACCATAACACCTCAATGAATATTAAAATATATTAGGTAAAACTATTTCAAGTTTGGATCCCAAAGAATCACAATTACAGACTATGAAGAGTTCCTTGGCAAAACTGAAGGAACTTAAAAAAAAAAAAAAAAATTTTTTTTTTGAGACAGCTGTGCCCTCTGGAGGTGGCATTTGGGAATTGAATAAGTCTTTCCTAAACCAACAACAATGACTTTTCTAAAGAATTGAACATGCGCTTGGAAATGCAAAGAAGGCTCAGAAGGTTTCATTCATGTTCCTTTCTTTGTGTCAAACCAGTTTTCAATGAATACTAATTTAGAATTTCAATTTAGAAATGTTCAAATGAGTGCAAAACATTTTGGTAGAAGGGATTAAAAATTGGTGTTCAATATCTGGAATACAACGATTAGGGACATGCTGAATATTATGAAAGGAAAGAATGGTAGTTCCAAATCAAATACCCTCAAAACCTCTTCTAGTGAACAGTGCATGAGAGCAGACTGCCTTCCCCCTTCAAACCATATTTTCCAACACTCCCAGAGAAAATCAAATCATCTGGACCAGCAAATGCATGTATTCTATCTTCTCAGAACAATTCACCTCCTCCCGTTCATTTTCCTTTTGTCCTGTAGGTTTTTACTTCATTCCTAAATTTCTCCATCTGGGGAATATATTATTCCAGTGGGAGAAGTAAGAGGTTAAGTATTTCTTGTTGGAGTTTTAGAGATAGATATTAATAAAGTTACAATTTCAATAGACAAAAACCTAAAAAAAATTAAAGATGTAATTATGGAGTGGGGATCAAAAGCAAAACAACCCCAAAAGTAGTCCTTACTTGATACGAAAACAAGAACAAAGCCACCACTTTTAAAGAGAAAATGAAGACATCTTTTTGGTTGTGAATCTGCCTTGGATGTGAGTCACATATCTCTTTTGTAAAGAACTGGGAAGGAAACTAAAAGGATTGAGTAAGGCTGGTGCGTGGAGCGAGAGTAGAACTACTGCGCATCGGAGTGTAAGAGATTACACCCAACTACCCTGAGCGCACTTGCGTTGACAGGCGGGACTGCGACCGAAGGTTCTGGAAAATGGATGCAAAGGTCTTACTGCTTCTGGTTTTGGGCCACTCTTGCATTACAGGTTCTGATCATCGGCCCAAAGACAACTTCACTCCCCACCTCCCGCGTCCTCGCTCTTCCTCAGAGGGAAGTCAAGGAGCCAAGACAAGGAGCCGGAGTTCTTGAACCTCAGCCCTGTCGGCTTCCCTCGTGCCTCTGGTTCCCAGCCACCCAGGCAATTGTAAACGCTTCAAGTTCTCCTGACCCTTGGTCGAGCGCCCATCCAGACGCCGATTCCTCAAAGAAGCCCAAGACTACATGTCTGAAACTCACAAATGATGTCCAGGTCCCATTTAGGGAACGGCTCAGCACCCCCAAACATGAAAGCCAGCACTCAGGCCCCACAGCCACTCGGGGGCACCCTCCCCGTGCGCACCTGCACATCAGCAGGAGCAGGCCCGTGCGCCATCCGAGCGTCGCCGACAGAGGGCGTCCGTGGGCCCACAAGCCATCCCGGAGGTCCAACCCAGGGTAGCCAAGGAGCCAGGGAGATGGGCTACTGGGTAAGGAAATGGACGAATGTATAAGACATGAGGAACTTTAAAAAAAAATTTTTTTTTAATTTTATTTATTTGGCTGCACCGGGTCTTAGTTGTGGCACACAGGATCTTTAGTTGTGGCATGCGGAATCGAGTTCCCTGACCCAGCTCCCTGCATTGGGAGCCTGGAGTCTTAGCCACTGGAGCACCAGGGACGTCTCTGAACTTCTTAACTTCTCTGAACCTCAGCCTCCTAATCTAAGAATATGGTGACAACCCTAATATCTAAGCCATCGTGCTCATGTATTCATGTATTCATTCATTCACTCAAATATGCCTTGAGGTCCCCACATGTTCCAAGTAATGTTGTGGCACTAAGGATACCCTGACAATCAAATTGGAGCCAGCCTCTGCCCTCTGAGTGTACATTCTAATAGGATTAACCCAGAGCAGCCTAAATGAGGTCATGTGTGCATGTAGCCATCTTAGCCCAACTCCTAGAACATGCTCAGTCTTTGGAAACTGTTAGGAGTTATTAGGTGTTTGAATCTACATCAACTTCATCCAACCAACTGTGGGAGAGAGGGTTTGTTCATTCCTGGCTCTTCCATGGGAAAGCACAGCCTTCTTTACCTTAAAGTTAATAGATCAATGGTAATGGAAGGGATGGGCTTCCCATGGCTCCGTGGTAAAGAATCTGCCTGCAGTGCAGGAGACTCAGGTTCAATGTCTGGGTTGGAAAGATCTCCTGGAGGAGAAAATGGCAAACCACTCCAATATTTTTGCTCAAGAAAGCCTGTGGGACAGAGGAGTCTGGGGGTTACAGTCCATAGGGTCGCAAGAGTCAGACATGACTTAGCCACTAAACAATAACAAAAAGTACCATAGACTGGGTGGCTTAAACAAACAAACAAATTTTATTTCACATCATCCAAGGTCAAGGTGCTGGCTGGCTCAGTTCCCAGTGACAGCCCATTTCCTGGTGTACAGATAGATGCCTTCTCATTTTATCCTCACAGCCAGAGAAAGTGATCATCTCTCTAGTATCTCTTCTTTTAAGGGCTCGAATATCTATCTCCATGACAGGCTCTACCCCTTGGAATTACCTTCCAAGGCTCCACCTCCTAATACTGTTAGGTTGAAGATTAGGGCTTCAGTGTGTGCATTGGTGGGGGGAGGACACAAACAGAACATGCATACCATGGGATGGGACGCTTTCAAGTCATCTTAGAATTCTGCCTGACACAGGAAAGGATAGAGGAAAATAAATCAAGAAAGCATAAAGCTATAGAATTGTGCTAATTTATGGACACCAGATTCCTATCTAAAATAACCATTCTCTAAAGGTCAAAGAGGCCTCAGTACCCAAAATACTTGCCTTCCATCCAGTCTTGAGCCCTCAGCCCTCTCCAACCTTCTCATTCCCCTCCTCCGCTCCCTGCATAAGTGAGAGTAAGAGCCAAAGCTGGAGCTCAGAGGATAAAGGGTATTAACTGGGGGCCATAAAGAAGAAAGGCCAACACCCACCCCATGGTGCTTCTGGCCTGGCAGCAAGGCAGGAATTAGAAGTGGTGGGTCAGCAAGACACAGCAAGCCCAACTCTGCCACTGACTCACTTTTTAACCTTTCAGTCTAGTCACTGAATCTCTATTTTGACATCTATAGAATGAAAACAGGGGTTCTCTCAGAGTTGTAAGCATTGGATGAGATAATACACATCAGATGCTTTACACAGCACCTGGATGGTAAAAGTAAAATAAATGGAAAAAAAAATAAAACAGGAAGTAACTCAGAGAAGGAGGAGTTGTTATTTCTCATCGTACCTACTGGGGGCTCAGAATGGTGTTGGGAAATGTGAGATTTACAGATTTCCATAAGGCCGGATGTCTACCATTGACACATGTACAATCTAGTTGGAAAGACAAACAAACAGATGCCCTTTCATAGAGAGATGGATTATGAGCACAAAAGTTCTCTCTCAAGGACTTTTCACCCAGAACCTGCAAGCATTTGTTCCCTTGTGGTGTTCAAGCCAGGACTTCGGAGGTCTGTGTTGCCTCAGTAACTGGCAGATCTAAGTACCTGGACCAGATCCAAGGTCCTTAAAGTATCACACAGAGAACACCCTACTCACAGGACCCTCAGTCAGTGACACTCAGAACGTTCAGCCTACAACCAGAACTGGCTTCATTTTCTGCAGCCAAGTAAGAGTAAATACCAAATGACCCTGTCTTAGAGGAATTGGTGGGGCCAGAGACTGCAAACATTGCTCTATTATTCTCCTACTGCTGCTGTAATAAATTACTGCAAACTTGGTGGCTTCAAATGACACACATTTATTCCCTTACAATTCTGGAAGTCAAAGGCATCACTGGGCTAAAATCAAGGTGTCGGCAGGACCGTGCTCCCTCTACAAGCTCTGGGGAAGAATTCGTTTCTTTGCCTTGTCCAGCAGCTAAAGGCTGCCTGCATAGCTTGGCTCCTGGACCCACATCACTCTCATCTCTGCTTCTGCCGTCCGACCTCCTTCTTATAAGGACCCTTGAGGTTATCTATGGGCCCACCTCAGTAATCCAGGATATTCTTCCTATCTCAAGATCCTTAATTTAATCATATCGACAAAGTCACTTTTGCCTTGTAAGAATTTGTGATACTCATTATCATGGACCAGGGTGGTGCTATGTATGGATTTTTAAATTTGTTTTATATACGCTGTTTTATATACCAGTACTCACAAGTTTGTGGGGTTAGGACATGGAAATTTTGAGGGGCCATGATTTTGCTTATCAACAAGTGCCTATTTCCCTGAGTCAGATGCCTGTATTTTTCTCCTCAAATGGTTCAGTAAAAAAACTTTTACTCTCTAACCTGATCAAGCCTACAAACAACTTGGGGTTTAAACTTACTTCATTAAAGTAAGTTTGCTGATGTTTAGTAAGAAAAAGTACTGTGTTCTGGACATCATGAGAGAATGTGCTATATGCTCAGTCATGTCCAACTCTGCAACCTCATGGACCATAGCCCACCAGGCTCCTCTGTCCATGGGATTCTCCAGGCAAGAGTACTGGAGTGGGGTGCCATTGCCTTCTCCGAGGAGAGTTCTAGCAGTCATTATTTCAATGTTTGCAAATTGTGATGCTCACTAACACCTGTGTTGCCCCACTCCATTTCCAACTATTCTTTAAATTGACTTGATACTGCATTTTTTTGACAATTTAGTGACGGCCACAAATTACTTCACTGTTACCGTGGTAACTAAGGGACCTCCAAAGAGAGAAAAAAATAAGATTAAAATAAAAGGGGGAAGGAATAATCTAAATTGGCATTATTGAAACGTTGTCCAAGCGTAGACGGGTATCAGTTGGTCAAGCTTTGGGAGTTTTTCCCAGTAAGGACCCCCTGAATCAGTCAGCCAGCAGGGGAGGTTGCTCCTATGAACAAGAATGCTTGTTTCCTGCAAGAAGCAATGGTTCAAAGTTATGGAACCTTCTACTCTCCCTTACTTATGCATCTCTTTTATTTGGATCATCTCCTTTGTTTTTCATCTCCTCCTGCTTTTCCCCTTCTGAACACATTAGTTACTATGGAAACATTGGTGTGAATGTCAGAAAGCTCAGCTCAGAAATGCCTCATAAAGTCAATTTATAGAATGGTCTGACATTTATCTCATGTTTGGGAAATTTAAAGAATTTATGATATTCATGGCCATGGACAGGGGTGGGTGGTAAACACTGTGCTATATATGGATCTTAAAATTTGTTTTATATACACTGTGAAAACATCAGGTTCTGTCTTTTTAGGGGAAGAAGAGCAACAAAAACAGGAACCTGGTTTGGGATTTGAAATTGGATTCATTTTCCATCAGTTCAGAAAGGATTTCCACTTTCTAAGTTTATAAGGCTGACTGGAATCTCTTGGGTCAAAATAAATGCTTTCTGGAAAAAAAAATTATGGTTGGCTTATTTTTTAAACTTTAATCTGACAATAAAACAAATGGCATTTCCCATAATAATGTACACAGGGCAGCTGCAATATTAGTTAAAGGCACAGAAATGTTAATATCCATGCTGTAAAAATTCCTACTTCACCATGGGGAATTTCAGAGTTAGTGTTACCCTATGGAATAATAATAATAATAGCTAAAGTTTATAGCACACTTACTATGTGTCAAACCCCATTCTAAATACTTTACATGTATTAATTCATGGGGTCCTCAAACCAACCTGGTGAGGTAAATGCTACCATTACACTTGCTTTACACACACAAGAAAACAAGTACAAAGAGGTTAAGCAACTCATCCAAGAAAGTGGGTGAAGCAAAGATTCAAATGAAGGTAATTGGGTTCCAGGCTGTGTATTCTTATGGTCTGATGAGGAGTTCAGTTTAGAGTCAATTTTGATTTTAGACTTGCAGGCTCATATATATTTTGGTACATATAAAAGAGCAATAATGTTTTGCTATATAATCAGCAGGAAAGTTATATGATCAGCAGGAAAGTTATATATCAGCTGACCAAATCAATTGATATTAACTCCACTGTATTCCATCAGAAGAATTTTAATTTCAAAGGAAATCCAGTGTCAACCCATGAATGTCTACATGAATGCTTTGCCACCCAACATTCCCCACGTCCTCTGGCAACAGCTCCCAGTTTTTGTTTGAGAAAATTCCATCTGCTCAGTTCATGTGCTTAACTCTCCTGATGCCAAAATGCATCACATAACCAGTCTAGACCAATCAGCCCATTTCATCTCCCTGACCTCAGTGACAGATGGCATGTGACCAGATCAGAGCCAATGAAATGCAAAAAGATTTTTTCTGGGAATGCTCCAACAGGAAACAGGGCTCTTTTTCTTCCCTAGAAAACTTAACTATGAAATGACCTGCCCTAGCCATCTTTGTCACCACAAAAGAGTTGGCTTAGAGCATACAGAGACAGAGAGACTGAAACCTCTGGAACAGAAGATGTGTGAAAGATTAAGAAAAACCAGCCAGATGGCATCATTTGATCCCTGAGTACAGCATTGTCCAAAATCTGCCTGCTAGACTTTTCAATTATTGAATCAATAAGTCACTCCAACACCAACACCTTCCTTTAAAAAAAAAATCTAAACACATTGAACTGGCTTATAACAAACAGAAAAGACTTAATAGACAAAACATGAAGTGTCTGTGTCCTTTGAGGGAAGACACTACATATTACTCACCATTTTGTTAGCAAACAAACATTCCGTTATCTGAGATTCCAAAATCCATAAACCTATGAAAACCAGAAGTCCCTTTGTAACTCATCTGGTGTCAAAACAGACATGCCCTTCATAGACATGAGGCTGCCCATGGTCCTCACTTATCCCATGTAATGTGACTATTTCTATGTTTTGCTAAGGAACAACTAGTGTGTATGTGTGTGTGCTTATAGGATGCTGCTACAGACCCTGCCAGGATGGTCAGACAGTCTAAGGCACAAACTCTTCATTTAATTAAATCAAAAAGTTATAAATTCCAAAGCCCCAAACAGTATCAGATAAAAGACTATGGACTTAGGGACTTCCCTGGTGGTCCAGCGGTTAAGACTTCACCTTTCAATGCAGGGGGTGCAGGTTTGATCTCTAGTTGGGGAGCTATGATCCCACATGCTTCCTGGCCAAAAAAACACCTGCCAACACATAAAACAGAAGCAATACTGTAACAAATTCAACAAAAACTTTAAAAATGGTCCATGTCAAAAAATTAAAAAGGACGGTGGACTTAGAGTCACAGGATAAATTGAAGAAATAAATTAATTGAATAAATGAGTGCTTACTCTCTGAATAGGATGGAATCTGAGTGAGTTGTCACTCACTATCGTTAAGAACCACAAGAGTCAGTCATCCGTTACTCCTTGAAGGTAAAAGTATGCTTGCATATGCTGCTGCTGCTGCTGCTGCTAAGTCACTTCAGTCATGTCCGACTCTGTGCGACCCCATAGACTGCAGCCCACCAGGCTCCCCCATCCCTGGGATTCTCCAGGCAAGAACGAACACTAGAGTAGGTTGCCATTTCCTTCTCCAATGCATGAAAGTGAAAAGTGAAAGTGAAGTCGCTCAGTCGTGTCCGACTGAGTGGACCTGCAGCCCACCAGGTCCCTCCGTCCATGGGATTTTCTAGGCAAGAGTACTGGAGGGGGGTGCCATAGACATCAAATCAAACATCAGACTGATAAACACCTGAACAAAGTGAAAATTCATAAGCAAAAAGTTCCTTATGAAAGCAAAAGAAGTTGAATGTCTCAAAGCATATTATCAATAGCTTCAAGACTGGAAAATTTGGATGAACAGAAAGAACGTGCTATCTGACTCCATAACAAGTTAACCACACTGTATGTGATATAAACAATAACTACAAGATGTGAAAGAAATATGAGTACACGTGACCACAGCATTGACTAAATCTTGAAATCCATACTCTATGTCCATGGGGGATTCATTCTTAAACTCTTCTCTCTGAGTCCTCACATTATATGTATAAAAAGTGTCATTTATTTTTTATTTGAGTACAGCCAAAAAAATTATTATGCAATATCAAAAAGAGTACTGGAAACTAATTAAACACTACCTTCAAAATAGAAAAATTTGAGATCATGACTCATCTGTTTTCCTTTTTATATCCAGGACCTAAAACAATAAGTAGTGCACAGTAGATTCTTAATATGCACTTTATTAATAAATGAAATACATGTCACATTCTGATACCTCTGCCATCTGACTATACTGACAAGTCAGTGGAACAATGGACAGAGGGAGGGAGAAAACTAGCAAGCCAAAAAGCCCCTAAGGATGGTGAAGTTTATACGTAGGAGTGAGATTTCTGGGTCATGTTGTTCTATGTTTAACTTATTGTGTGCTTAGTTGCTCAGTCGTGTCCTACCCTTTGTGACCCTATGAATGTAGCCCACCAGGTTCCTTTGTTCATGGGGATTCTCCAGGCAAGATTACTAGAGTGGGTTGCCATGCCCTCCTCCATGGTATCTTCCCAACCCAGGAATTGAATCCAGGTCTCCCACATTGCAGGCAGATTCTTTACCATCTGTACCACCAGAGAAGCCCAGGAATACTAGAGTGGGTAGCCTATCCCTTCTCCAGGGAAACTTCCTGACCCAGGAGTTGAACCAGGGTCTCCTGCATTGCAGGTGGATTCTTTACCAGCTGAGCTACCTGGAAAAGCAGGTAACTTACTAACTTGAGTAATTGCTATTCTCCAAAATTGCTGCACCAATTTATATTTTCATGAGCAATATATGAGGGTCCTAATTTCTCCACATCTTGGTCAACACTTGTTATTTTCATTTTTTTAAAATTATGGCCATCCTGATGGATGCAAAGGACCATGTGTTGTGGTTTTGATTTGCATTTGCATCAACAACTCGATGGACATGAGTTTGAGTGAACTCTGGGAGATGGTGATGGACAGGGAGGCCTGGCATGCTGCAGTTCATGGGGTTGCAAAGAGTCGGACACTACTGAGCGACTGAACTGAACTGAACTGAATGAATAATGACACTGAGTATCTTATCATATGATTTTTGGCTTTTTATATATATATTCTTGGAAAAATGTCTATTCTAGTCCTTTGTCCATTTTCTAGTCCTTTGTCCATTTTTAAATTGGGTTGTTTGTCACTTTGCTTTTGAGTTGTAAGAGCTCTTTATATATTCTGGATACTAGACCTTTAATAGACATACAATTTGCAATTCGTTTCTCCAGTTTTGTAGGTTGACATTTTACTCTTGTGATAGTGTTCTTTGATACACAGATGTTTTCAGTGTTGACGAAGTCTAGATTATCCTTTTTTGTTATTGATGCCTTTGCTTTGGTATCATATATAAGAAGTCATTAAAAGAGGGAAAAAAAAATTTCCAAATCCAAAGTCATGAAGACTTGCCCCAATGCTTTCTTCTAAGAGTTTTAAAGTTTTAGCTCTTAAGTTTAGGTCTCCTGAGTACTCATTTTGAGTTAATTTTTGTAAACAATATGAGATAGGAATCTAACTCCATTCTTTTGTGTGTGGATATTCAGTTGTCCCAGAACCATTTGTTAAGGAGATTGTTTTTTTCCCCCATTGAATGCTCTTGGCATCTTTGTCAAAAATTAGTTGACCTCCAATTAAAAGTAAATAATCAATTTTTTAAAATTCCATCCTTTGAAAAATATACTAAAAAAAAAACCCAGTTGACCATAGATACACGGGAACACTTATTATCTCTTATGCAGATTTCTCTTCTGAGCTTAAGACCTATATGTATCCATCAGTCCATATAATACAAACACCTCAACATTTCCAAAGCAGACTTCATGGTCTCCAACATCCCCCCTGGAGAATCCCCATGGACAGAGGAGCCTGGGAGGTGGGGGGGACAGTCCATGGCGTCACAAAGAGTTGGACTCAACTGAGCGACTAAGCACAGCATAGCACAGGGTTGAAGTGGGGATAAACAAATAGCTGTAACTCCAGATAAAAGTTCTTTATGAAAAAAATATGATATGAAAAAGTCTTCTAAAAATTATCATGGGAACAGAGATGTTTTCTCTGAGAAAGTCATCAAAACTCTACTACAGAATGTATAAATTTAGCTAGGTCTTGAAAAATGAGTATGAATGGGAAAGAAGAGGTTTTCAGAGATAAGTATTTAGCAGTAATAAATTGTGATGAAAGACAGTGACATGTTTGGGAGCAGCAAGTGGCCCACACTGGTACACAGGGCTCGAGAGGGTAAGACTGGAAGGTGAGATTCCAAATTTAAAGCCCACACCACAGCTGACAACGTCAGTCTTGAAAAACTGCCCCTTTCCCTCATTCTAAAAGATAAAAGTATAACTTTCTAATAAAACATTGATATGAGAAATGTGTGGTATATAAAAAACTCTCTGGTGGAAAGATTCTAGGGAGGCCCCAGTGTGTGATTCTGCAGAACACTGCTCCCTGGTGTTCTCACTGTGTGTAATCCCTTACCCTTGAGTGTGGGTGGAACCTGTGACTTACTTGGAGCCCAAACAACACAGTGAAGGTGAAGAAATCTTGCCAATGAAATTAACGTTCTAAGTCAGTTGGTGTTGACCAATTAGAAGGGAAATTATTCAGGTTACAGGAGGGAGGAACTGACTTACTCCGATGAAATCCCTCAAAAGAGAAACTGGATGTTCTGTGAAGCAAGAAACTTTACTTGTGAGGATAATGAAGGAACTAGCCATGGCAGAGAAGGTAACAAAGAACTGTGGGCAGCCAGCAAGTGATGGCCAGTGAAAAGTGGGGGCTTTAGGCATGCGGCCACAAGAAAACAAATGCTGCCAACAGCCTGAATGACCTTGGAAATGAATTCCTCCCCAGTCAAGCCATTCTTCGTGAGAATGCAGCCCTAGCCATCACCTTGATTATCACCCTGTGAAACCCTGAGCAGAGAAACCAGTTGTGCCATGCCAGACACATGACAATAAATTGTGGATTGCTTGAAGCTGTTAATTTGTGGCAATTTTTTATGCATAAATAGAAACTAATGTATATTCTAAGCTAGTGAAGATGTTTTTGTTGTTGCTATGTGTTTCTTACTTATTTTCCTAAATGGCTTAAATACTATATGAATGATTGAAAGAATATATTGGTTAGAACAACATTTAAATGCTTTTGTAGCCAATTCCCCAATAAAGTAAAGTGACTATTGAGTGCTTTAATTTGATTTGCTCTACTTTACAATAGGATGTCTCACTTCCCACCACCACCTCCACCCCCCATCCCCTGCCTTAGGCTTTCGTTCTTAGCAGTCTCTTTGGCTTTTAGTTTGTTGCTTTCAGACAAAAGGAAAAAAAAAAAAAAAAGACAGCAGTTTTAAGGATCAAAATGCAACCATAAAAAAACAAACAAACAGAAGAGTATACTTACCATACAATACACAGCAACACACGAAAGAGCCCGCAACCTATCCTGCTGCAATTCTTCCTTGCCTCTGCTGTCGGAGTCAGTGTTTTCCTAGGATTAATTCCATCACAAGAAGTTGATGACCCAGCATCAAATAAGTCATTGCTGTGACTGATATGGTCAATTTATATATAATAAAAGCAAAGAAGAGATTCAGAGCCACTGTAATAATTTAAAATAAAGATATTATGCTTCAAATTATAAAGATTGGCATAAAAAGACTGTTCATCTTGCTTATAAAATAAATTTACAACTAGCATAATCAACATATATGGTATAAAATATCACTTTATAACATTATTTTTAATCTAACTGGTATGCTAGACTAGATAAATGTATTTAACTTAACCTAATTTTGTTAAGAAGCTAACATCCCCTATTCAAAAATCTGGCAAAGATAATTATAAATTTATATTGCTATGAAAATAGAATTGAAACACTGAAGTAAAATACAAGGGGGGAAAATACAACACTATATGAAAGGAGTAATCCTTCCTGACCATCTCTCAAACAAAAGATGGGTCCATATTCAAAACCAAATCACAGCAACTCGCATCTATAGATATTAAAGGAGGGGATGTTCGACAGATGTTAGAAACTATGAAATTTCTCTTCATAGCTTTAATGTTTAAAACACTTTGAAAATTAGGGCTTATAGGATAATTATTAAACCTTAAAAAGCCTTCTCAAATCAATAGCCCGCTTAATGTGTAACAAGCAGCTTTTAGATGCATTCCAGTTTAAACCCACTATCTTTTTGATCAAGCTCTGCTTATTTCATCCTCCAAATAGTTTTCCAATCTTTTGACGGTTCAGGCCTGGTGTGTTTCTTACCTGGAAGACTGAACAGTCTCCTAAATGATGAATGCTATGATCTGAATGTTTGCCTCCCCCCAAATTCATACATTGAAATCTTAATCCCCAAGGTGAAGGTGTTAGGAAGTAGAAGCTTTTGGAGGTGATAAGTCATGAGAGAAGAGCCCTCCTGGATAGGATTAGTGTTCTTATAAAAGAGGCCACAGAGAGATCCTTCATGTCTTCTCCCATGTTAGGACACAGCGAGAAGGTACTTTCTATGCACCAGAAAGCAGGACCATATTTGGTCCTTGATCTTGGACTTTCCATCCTCCAGAACTGTGAAAATACATCCCAGTTATTTCTAAGCCACCCCGTTATGGTATTTTGTTATAGCAGCCCAAACACTACAATAACATCACTGCCTTTAATCTAATTCGCTCAAAACCATTCTCTTCACTGTGATCTGAATCATCTTTCTAAAGCTGGTTGTGTCACATTCATGTTTAAAAACACTTGACTGGCTCCTCCAAAGAGAATCCTAGTACCTCAGTATACTCCCAAGCCTCCTGATGACCTGACAGGGCCCATCACTGCAATTCACATCCTGTTTCCCCTGCTTGGCCCTGGCAGGTCCTATGCCTATTTCCAGCCTCCTGTCTTAGAGGTACATCTTCCCTCTCCACCAGGTGTTTACCCATCTGTAATCCTCAGTTCAGGACTTTTACCTCCTATTTCCTCTAGGAAGCCTTCTCAGATACTACTCTCAGATTGCAGCTAATACCCCTCTCTGCTGCCCTGTGTATATATCCCATTCCTCACTCTTAGCACGTGAGTATTCAGTTTCTATTAATATATCTGGTTTTTTTTGCTCAATGAGTGTGCTCTTCGGTATGATTCCCAGTGCTTAGCACATAGGACATGACTACAATTCATTGAATGAATGATGAAAAAAATGAAGATGAGGGAGCAGAAGTGAGTCCTGTCAGTTGAAACATCTCTCCTGAAGCACAGTCAAGAATGGAATCTCCCATGGGAGTTGCCCAGACACGGGGATAATGCCTGAGAGTATTATCTACCACTAATCCTGAGAGAAACCCCAACAAATCAAACTTCAATTGTCGTTGTTGCCCAGTCACCAAGTTGTGTCTGATTCTTTGCAACCCCATGGACCACAGCATGCCAGGCTCCCGTCCTTCATGGTCTCCTGGAATTTGCTCAAACTCACATCCACTGAGTCAGTGATGCCATCCAACCATCTCATCCTCTGTCAATCCCCTTCTCCTCCTGCCTTCAATCTTTCCCAGCATCAGGGTCTTTTCCAATGAGAGGGCTCTTCACATCAGGTGGCCAACTACTGGAGTTTCAGCCTCAGCAACAGTCCTTCCAATGAATATTCAGGGTTGATTTCCTTTAGGATTGACCGGTTTGATCCCCTTGCTTTCCAAAGGACTCAAGAGTCTTTTCCAGCACCACAATTCAAAAGTATCAATTCTTCAGCATTCTATGACTCCCTTCTTAGACCACAGCTTCATTGCACCAAAGAGGCTTGGGTAACTCAATGAAGCTACGAGCCATGCTGTGCAGGGCCACCCCAGATGGACAGGTCAGAGTGAAGAGTTCTGACAAAATATGGTCCACTGGAGAAGGAAATGGCAACCCACTCCAGTATTCTTGCATGGAGAACCCCATGGACAGTACAAAAAGGGATATCATATATACGCACTCAGATCACCTCACACCCACACTCAGAGGATGTGCTATTCCACGTTCAAACTTACAAAGCCAAACTAGTACAAAGTGAATGTCAGTTACACTTACCTCACAAAGCTGAAGCTGGTGACCACACCTGAGTCTGCACACTTTCTAACAAGAAGAGCAGAAACAGGGCGGTCAGTCCCCTCATTCCATCATCTATAGGCAAACATACCTCTGTTTATTGGATAAAGTCTAAACTCTTAGCCATGTCTTACAAAGTCCTTCATGATCTAGACCACCTTCCTCTCCAGTCTTCTCTTGTACAACCTTCTTTGTGTAGGCCACATCCCAGCAGTTCCCTATTAAATTTAGGCAACTGTGTTCTTTGCTAAAGTCAATGACTTTGCTATTTAACAAGAGTTCAATAATGATAGCAATATTTAGATATCCAGATATTCTTGTTTCTTTTTTGGCAGATAAAGATTTAGTGTGTATGATCATCTTAAAAAATGAGAAATAAAATGTTCTCTCATATCACTAGTATTCAAATAATAGAGTAGGTGTCTGTTGACATAAGATGTGCTTCAAACCAAATTTTGAGAAGTTCAATTTGTCTGAATGCAAAATGAAGCATAATTGATTTTTGACATTTTAATTTTAAGTGAGCTGGTTGTCAGATTTCACTTAAAAGGGACCCACAGTATCTACACATCAAGGGCATGTCAACTATCTTCAACCATTATTGTCATTTTTCTATGTTCATAAATGTATCCTCCTACTATAAATACTATTATTTGACATGTGCAAAGAAGGAAGAGTTATGAACCAAATTTCCAGTTTATTGCAAATATCATAAACACCATACAGAAATAATTTATAACAATCCCTACATGTTTTCCAATTATTCAACAATGGATAAAATTAGATGAAATGATATTGAACCTCTATGAAGTTTAAGCATCACACCAGGTATTGCATCTACAGAAAGTTTTCCAAAACTGCCTCTGCCTATGAGGAGAGGAACCTAGAGACAGACCATCCCAATCCTTTAAGAATTATAATGACAAGAAATTAATTTTTAGACGCATGGAAGAGAGCATGATTGCCTTTAGGTCATGGAAAAATGTCACAAAAGAGGCAACATGTGGTAAGTGTCCTGAAGGATCTGTAGGGGTTTCTCAGGCAGAGAGAATGAAGGAAGTAGTTGCCTAGATCTATGAAATGGCATGGTACTTTCTGATGCCCGAGATTGAAATATCTGGGGCAGGGTGTGCAGAGCAGCAGGAAGGATCAGGATGCCATGCCAAAGATTACATGTGGTCTTTTTCTGTGGACAATGAGACTTGCCTTTTGGGTGAGGACAACACTAATAGAAGTGTATACAACAGATAAGAATAGAGGAAGACCCAAAGTCTAATTAAGAGGCTCCTGAAATAAATCTCAGCAAAGCATGAAGAAGCTCCAAATCACAGCAGCTGGAATAAAGGTGAGCCAAAATGTTAAGTTATCTATTGCTGCATAATAAACAACCAAGAAACTCCCAGTGGCATACCATGATAGGCATTTGTTCCCAGAGATCTAAGGGTCTATTGGGCTGGATTAAGCTGTGTTTGGCTGAGCAGCTTGTTTGAGACAGCCCTGCATCTCATCTTTCTTGGGACTAGCAGCTGGCCTGGGTAGCTTTTTGTTTAGTTTTGTTTTTTAAGGTCCATGTCAGGGGTACAAGAGAGCAAGTGGAAATATGTGAGAGTTCTGAAAGCCTGGGTTTGGAACTGGCACACCATCATTTCTGCTTTATTGGCCAAATCAAGCCACAAGGCCAAACCCAGTCACAAGGAGGGGAAACATATTCCACCTCTTTAGCAGAAAGAACTGCAATGTCAAAGGGCAAAGGGCAGGAATACAGCTTGGGGTTTAGGACTGTTGACAAAAATGCAACACACCACACTCTGGCCTCCAGGCCACAGTAATTCATTTTATTCCCAAATGAAATATATGCTCACCTCAACCCCAGGACTCTAAAAGTCACATTCAATCACAGCATCAGGCTGTTGAAGATTTTTAATCTGCACTGGGCTCTGCCAGAGAAGGCAATGGCAACCCACTCCAGTACTCTTGCCTGGAAAATCCCATGGACGGAGGAGCCTGGAAGGCTACAGTCCCTGGGGTCACTAAGAGTCGGACACGACTGAGTGGCTGGTTTCACTTTCACTTTTCACTTTCATGCATTGGAGAGGGAAATGACAACCCACTCCAGTGTTCTTGCCTGGAGGATCCCAGGGATGGGGGAGCCTGGTGGGCTGCCGTCTATGGGGTCGCACAGAGTCGGACACGACTGAAGTGACTTAGCAGCAGCAGCAGGCTCTTCCCAGATGGCACTAGTGGTAAAGAACCCACCTGCCAATGCAGGAGACATAAGAGATGTTCAAATTCCTGGGTTAGGAGAATCCCCTGGAGAAGGACATGGCAACCCACTCCAGCATTTTTGCCTGGAGAATCCCATGAACAGAGGAGTCTGGTGGGCTATGGTCCATAGGGTTGCAAAGAGCTGGACATGAAGTGACTTAGCATGCATGCAGTCGATACTGTATTCAGATATGTTTCATCATAATAAAAACAATGCATTGCTCTTTGTTTAGAGAACAATAAACAGAAGAATGAGGTACTCCTGAGGTGTATATACACACAGACGGCCTACAAACAGAGAAACTAGGACAGATCAGATCAGATCAGTCGCTCAGTCGTGTCCGACTCTTTGCGACCCCATGAATTGCAGCACGCCAGGCCTCCCTGTCCATCACCATCTCCTGGAGTTCACTCAGACTCACGTCCATCCAGTCAGTGATGCCATCCAGCCATCTCATCCTCTGTCGTCCCCTTCTCCTCCTGCCTCCAATCTCTCCCAGCATCAGAGTCTTTTCCAGTGAGTCAACTCTTCGCATGAGTTGGCCAAAGTACTGGAGTTTCAGCTTCAGCATCATTCCTTCCAAAGAACACCCAGGACTGATCTCCTTCAGAATAGACTGGTTG
The DNA here is from genome assembly GCF_032452875.1 of Bos javanicus. NCBI lineage: Eukaryota > Metazoa > Chordata > Mammalia > Artiodactyla > Bovidae > Bos > Bos javanicus. The sequence continues at coordinate 61,648,188 of NC_083872.1, read as the reverse complement.
GATCTCCTTGCAGTCCAAGGGACTCTCAAGAGTCTTCTCCAACATCACACTTCAAAAGCATCAGTTCTTCGGCACTCAGCCTTCTTCACAGTCCAACTCTCACATCCATACATGACCACAGGAAAAACCATAGCCTTGACTAGACGAACCTTTGTTGGCAAAGTAATGTCTCTGCTTTTGAATATGCTATCTAGGTTGGTCATAACTTTCCTTCCAAGGAGTAAGCATCTTTTAATTTCATGGCTGCAGTCACCATCTGTAGTGATTTTGGAGCCCAGAAAAATAAAGTCTGACACTGTTTCCACTGTTTCCCCATCTATTTCCCATGAAGTGGTGGGTCCAGATGCCATGATCTTCATTTTCTGAATGTTGAGCTTTAAGCCAACTTTTTCACTCTCCACTTTCATCAAGAGGCTTTTTAGTTCCTCTTCACTTTCTGCCATAAGGGTGGTGTCATCTGCATATCTGAGGTTATTGATATTTCTCCCGGCAATCTTGATTCCAGCTTGTGTTTCTCCCAGTCCAGCGTTTTTCATGATGTACTCTGCATATAAGTTAAACAAACAGGGTGACAATATACAGCCTTGACGAACTCCTTTTCCTATTTGGAACCAGTCTGTTGTTCCATGTCCAGTTCTAACTGTTGCTTCCTGACCTGCATACAGGTTTCTCAAGAGGCAGATCAGGTGGTCTGGTATTCCCATCTCTTTCAGAATTTTCCACAGTTTATTGTGATCCACACAGTCAAAGGCTTTGGCATAGTCAATAAAGCAGAAATAGATGTTTTTCTGGAACACTCTTGCTTTTTCCATGATCCAGCGGATGTTGGCAATTTGATCTCTGGTTCCTCTGCCTTTTCTAAAACCAGCTTGAACATCAGGAAGTTCACGGTTCACATATTGCTGAAGCCTGGCTTGGAGAATTTTGAGCATTACTTTACTAGCGTGTGAGATGAGTACAATTGTGTGGTAGTTTGAGCATTCTTTGGCATTGCCTTTCTTTGGGATCAGAATGAAAACTGACCTTTTCCAGTCCTGTGGCCACTGCTGAGTTTTCCAAATTTGCTGGCATATTGAGTGCAGCACTTTCACAGCATCATCTTTCAGGATTTGAAATAGCTCCACTGGAATTCCATCACCTCCACTAGCTTTGTTCATAGTGATGCTTTCTAAGGCCCACTTGACTTCACATTCCAGGATGTCTGGCTCTAGGTCAGTGATCACACCATCATGATTATCTGGGTCGTGAAGATCTTTTTTGTACAGGATAACTGCAATAAACACTCGCATTTTAGAATGAGAGACTCCCAGCAGTCACTGACCCACAGCAATTCTGAAATCCAAGTGGGCCAAAGTTGCTGTATGGATGGGAAATGTTTCTTAATTAGACCTGCGTTCTCCCCCCTAGGGGTGCCTCCCAAATCCACTGTTTCCCACATTTCTGACTGCTCTTCAAGATGTCCTTCTTTTTTCTTCACTTCAGTCATTTCTGAAAAGGGCTTCGGAAGGCAGGTCATTTTGGCAACTTGAGTGACTTTCTCAGCCTACCTCCTGCATTACAAAGTTGAGGGGTTAGATAATTTTTTATATTTTTGAAAAGCCTCACTCTTTTAGTCCTAGGTGGCAGCAGTGCTTTTCCTGAATCTACCACTTAAAACACTTTGTAAATGTTTATACATTTGATAGTCTACTCAGTGAACCCGGAGAAGGCAATGGCACCCCACTCCAGTACTATTGCCTGGAAAATCCCATGGACAGAGGAGCCTGGAAGGCTGCAGTCCATGGGTCGCTAAGAGTCAGGCATGACAGAGCGACTTCACTTTCACTTTTCACTTTCATGCATTGGAGAAGGAAATGGCAACCCACTCCAGTGTTCTTGCCTGGAGAATCCCAGGGACGGGGGAGCCTGGTGGGCTGCCGTCCACAGGGTCACACAGAGTTGGATACGACTTCTGCTTTATTGACTATCCAAAGCCTTTGACTGTGTGGATCACAACAAACTGTGGAAAATTCTGAAAGAGATGGGAATACCAGACCACCTGATCTGCCTCTTGAGAAACCTGTATGCAGGTCAGGAAGCAACAGTTAGAACTGGACATGGAACAGACTGGTTCCAAATAGGAAAAGGAGTACGTCAAGGCTGTATATTGTCACCCTGCTTATTTAACTTATATGCAGAGTACATCATGAGAAAAGCTGGACTGGGAGAAACACAAGCTGGAATCAAGATTGCCGGGAGAAATATCAATAACCTCAGATATGCAGATGACACCACCTTTATGGCACAAAGTGAAGAGGAACTAAAAAGCCTCTTGATGAAAGTGAAAGTGGAGAGTGAAAAAGTTGGCTTAAAGCTCAACATTCAGAAAACGAAGATCATGGCATCCGGTCCCATCACTTCATGGGAAATAGATGGGGAAACAGTGGAAACAGTGTCAGACTTTATTTTTCTGGGCTCCAAAATCACTACAGATGGTGACTGCAGCCATGAAATTAAAAGACGCTTACTCCTTGGAAGGAAAGTTATGACCAACCTAGATAGCATATTCAAAAGCAGAGACATTACTTTGCCAACAAAGGTTCTAGTCAAGGCTATGGTTTTTCTAGTGGTCATGTATGGATGTGAGAGTTGGACTGTGAAGAAGGCTGAGTGCCGAAGAATTGATGCTTTTGAACTGTGGTGTTGGAGAAGACCCTTGAAAGTCCCTTGGACTGCAAGGAGATCCAACCAGTCCATTCTGAAGGAGATCAGCCCTGGGATTTCTTTGGAAGGAATGATGCTAAAGCTGAAACTCCAGTACTTTGGTCAAGAGTTGACTCATTGGAAAAGACTCTGATGCTGGGAGGGATTGGGGGCAAGAGGAGAAGGGGACGACAGAGGATGAGATGGCTGGATGGCATCACTGACTTGATGGACGTGAGTCTCAGTGAACTCCGGGAGTTGGTGACGGACAGGGAGGCCTGGCGTGCTGTGATTCATGGGGTCACAAAGAGTTGGACACAACTGAGCGACTGATCTGATCTGATCTGATCTGACGTGACTTAGCAGCAGCAGCAGCAGCACTCAGTGAACCAAAAGTCATATCCACAATTATTTTCCACCCACAATTATTTTCCAGATATACTTCTCTCTACTTAATTACTAATAAATGCATATCAGACTCATGTGAGACCATGCCTTTAAGCTTCTTAAATGTCTTTTATACCACTTGAAAAGGCATAACACAGGTCCTAAATTTTCTTAGTATCAGCTATCTTTTGTACTATTAAAAATTATTGAAGATTCCAAACAGCTACTTTTGAAAATTCTAGAAAGTACAAGTATAAACAAGAACCCCTTTGATTAGGTGTCAAGACAGTGATGTAACCACACTGGAAAACTTCACTTTATGCTCATGAGAAAATAAGAATGAAAAAGACAATGTCTTAAGTAGCATTACAAAAATAATTTTAACCTCACAGGGCCCCAAAAGGATCTTGGAAATTCTCAGCGCTCACTAAACCACATTTTAAGAATTATTGGTCTACCAAACATTTTTTTTTTCCTTTCAGCACTTCTAACTATAGTTTCCATAGCTACATCCTTGATTTTCCCACAAATAATCTAAGTCTGGACAGACTACCTCTTTATCTTTTTGTTTCTGTAGGATTTAAGGGCTCCAGCTAAGTATATGGAACTTGATACATAAAATACATAAAATAATTCTTTACTAGAAATATACAGTGATTATCTACAGTATTAACTTGTCTGGCATTTTGTTAACTTCCACTGCAAACTAATACATCTAAACCTTACTGATATAAGGTGAAAAACAGAACTTGGAAAGAAGAGTTGGAGAGAGAAAAAGTAGAGTTCTTTTCTTGCCAAGTAGGACAGTCCTGTTGAACTCCAAGAGTTTGTTTGCAACTCTGAAGGATTAAACCTTTAACATGAGAATAAACTAGAACCTTAAACTCAACTAGGAAGCACCTCAATCCCTGATTGCATTAAGGTGCCATGGGCATGTTCATTCCCCTAATTGGCTGCTTGCTACAGTGGAGGTAAAACTTCTCAGAGAGATGATAATAGCACTGCGACTCAAAGAATTCCTACAATTTTTTATGAAATCAACCACTCAATAAAGAAACATTCAAGAACAGATGGCACAATGTGATCAAAAACTGAAATAATGTAAAATAGAAACAAAAGCACAGGATATCCAGATATTAGTTATCAGACCGAGACTTGCAAATAACTAAGGGAGGAGTAAGATAGACACAGGGGATTAAGAGTTACAAACTGCTATGTATAAAATAGCATAGCTGTGTAGATCACAACAAACTGTGGAAAATTCTTCAAGAGATGAGAATACCAGACCACCTGATCTGCCTCCTGAGAAATCTTTATGCAGGTCAAGAAGCAACAGTTACAACTGGCCATGGAACAACAGACTGGTTCCAAGTTGGGAAAGGAGTACATCAAGGCTGTATATTCTCACCCGGCTTATTTAACTTACATGCAGAATACATCATGCGAAATGCTGGGCTGGATGAAGCACAAGCTGGAATCAAGATTCCCGGGAGAAATATCAATAACCTCAGATAAGTAGATGACACCACCCTATGGGAGAAAGCGAAGAACTAAAGAGGCTCTTGATGAAAGTCAAAGAGGAGCGTGTAAAAGCTGGCTTAAAACTCAACATTCAAAAAACTAAGATCATGGCATCCAGTCCCATCACTTCATGGCAAATAGATGGGGAAATAATGGAAATAGTGGCTGACTTTATTTTGGGGGGCTCCAAAATCACTGCAGATGGTGACTACAGCCATGAAATTAAAAGATCTGTACTCCTTGGAAGAAAAGTTACAACCAATCTAGACAGTATATTAAAAAGCAGAGACAGCACTGTTTATAATAGCCAGGACATGGAAGCAACCTAGATGTCCATCAACAGATGAATGGATAAGAAAACTGTGGTACATATACACAATGGAGTATTACTCAGCCATTAAAAAGAATACATTTGAATCAGTTCTAATGAGGTGGATGAAACTGGAGCCTATTATACAGAGTGAAGTAAGCCAGAAAGAAAAACACCAATACAGTATACTAACGCATATATTTGGAATTTAAAAAGATGGTAACAATAACCCTGTGTACAAGACAGCAAAAGAGACACTGATGTATAGAACAGTCTTTTGGACTCTGTGGGAGAGGGAGAGGGTGGGATGATTTGGGAGAATGGCATTGAAATACGTATAATATCATATATGGAACGAGTCGCCAGTCCAGGTTCGATGCACGATACTGGATGCTTGGGGCTGGTGCACTGGGACGACCCAGAGGGATGGTATGGGGAGGGAGGAGGGAGGAGGGTTCAGGATGGGGAACACATGTATACCTGTGGCGGATTCATTTCGATATTTGGCAAAACCAATACAATATTGTAAAGTTTAAAACTAAAATAAAATTTAAAAAAAGAAAAGAAAAAAAATAAAAAAGAATTCTATCTATAAAAAAAAAAAAAAAAGGCAGAGACATTACTTTGCCAACAAAGGTCCGTCTAGTTAAAGCTATGGTTTTTCCAGTAGTCATGTATGGATATGAGACCTGGACTACAAAGAAAGCTGAGCACCGAAGAATTGATGCTTTTGAACCGTGATGTTGGAGAAGACTTTTTGAAAATCCCTTGGACTGCAAGATCAAACCAGTCAATCCTAAAGGAAATCAGTCCTGAATATTCATTGGAAGGACTGATGCTGAAGCTGAAACTCCAATACTTTGGCCACCTGATGCATAGAACTGACTCATTGGAAAAGACCCTGATGCTGGGAAAGACTGAAGACAGGAGAAGGGGACAACAGAGGATGAGATGGTTGGATGGCATCACTGACTTGATGGACAAGAGTGTGAGCAAGTTTTGGGAGTTGGTGACGGACAGGGAAGCCTGGCGTCCTGTAGTCCATGGGGTCACAAAGAGTTGAACACGACTGACTGATCTGAACTGAACTGATATACAAAATAAACAAGCTACAAGGAAATACTGTATAGCACAGGGAATATAACTAATATTTTATAACTATAAATGAAGCATAATCTTTGAAAATTATGAATCACTATGTTGCACACCTGAAACACATACAATTGAAAATTAACTATATCTCAGTTAAAAAAGAAAACAAAACATTTGCAGTTGGTTTCTGATATATTTTCTCAGCATAAAGAAAATTTCTTCTATTCAGTTTACAAGATTACCATGAATCAGTAGTAACTTTTATCAGATACCTTTCTGTATCTATTGAGATGATCCTTAATGTGGTGATTTAAACTAATTGATTTGTTTAATGTTCCTGTTTTCTCAAGATATGATAAACATACATATATGTTATATACTTCACACCTTTTTTCTAGTTTTGTTTCAGTATAGTTTACCAAAAAATTTCATTTAAATTAAAAAAAACTAAAATCAATATACTTAATTAGGAGATTTCACTGAGAATTAGAAACTATAAAAAATAACAAAATGGAAATTCTAGGATGAAAAATAAAATAGATGATATTAAATACTTACCAGATTAGGTTAATGCTAAATTAGGCATAGCTGAAGAGAAAAATAGTTTCTGCTCAAATTTTTATTATTACATTGAATTGGAAAATCAATATGGGAAAAACTGATATTTAACAATGTTGAGCCTTTCAGTCTATGAACCTGGCATATCATTTACTTAGGTTTACCTTCTCTAAGTAATGTTTTGTAGAATTCAGAGTACAGGTCATACATAACTTTTATCAAATTTATACCTAAGTAGCACATCTCTGTCGGAGAAGGCAATGGCACCCCACTCTTGCCTGGAAAGTCCCATGGACAGAGGAGCTGGGTGGGCTGTATATCTATGGGGTCACTAAGAGTCGGACACGACTGAGCAACTTCCCTTTCACGCATTGGAGAAGGAAATGGCAACCCACTCCAGTGTTCTTGCCTGGAGAATCCCAGGGACAGTGGAGCCTGGTGGGCTGCCGTCTATGGGGTCGCACAGAGTCGGACATGAATGACTGAAGCAACTTAGCAGCAGCAGCACATCTCTGTAGTGATGTCACTTCTTTCATTCCTGATACTGGTTATCTATGGTTGTTTGTTTGTTTCTCAGCTGGCTAGCTAAAGGTTTGACCTTAAAGCACTAGCTTTTACTTTCACTGATTTCCTCAACTGACTTTTGCTTTGTATTCTCTAATCTTTTTTCATTTGCTTCTTTGGGGGTTTTACTTGCTGTTTCTCTAACTTAAGGTGGAAGCTGAAGCTGTTGAGCCCTTTCTTTTTCTAATACAGATATTTAATGATATAAACTTCCCTGTAAGTACTGCTTTAGCTGATTCCCACAAAATATGATAATTTGCTTTCATTTCCATTCAGTTCATGTACTAATTTTTTACTTCAACTTTTTGTATTTAAACTATTTGTATCTTCATATTTAAAGTGGATTTCATCTATTTCGTATACAGCTGGATAAAAAAATTCAATTTCATAAGGGTAGTTGATAATTTATACTTAATGTAATTATTGATATTGCTGCTTAAATCTACCATTTTACTGTTTATTTTCTATTGTCCCATTTATTCTTTGCCCCTTGTTCTTTGCTTTTTTTTGGGTTTTTTGATGGCTACATTTCATCATCTTTGTTGATTTACTAACTAGAACTGTTCTGCGTTTGTGGTTGCTCTGGGGTTTACAGGGCACATTCTCAGCTCGTAGCATCCTACTTTTTGGTAGTACTCTGCCCCACAGTTAAGGAACCTTAGAGTGGTGTGCTTTCATTTCCCTCCTCCCACCCTTGAAGACAGATACGCTTGTCAGACATTTCACTTTACATATGTTACCACATAATTCATTGTTATTATTTTTGTTTTAAATAGTCTGCTACCCTTTAAAGATAATTTAAAATAAGGGGGGGAAAGGTCTTATATTTGTTCACATATTTACCATTTTTGTTGCTCTTCATTCCTTTGCATAGAAGCAGATTTCTATCTGGTACTTTCAATGTTTCCTGTAGGGCAAAAGTTAGCTTGTGATAAATTCTTTCAACCTTTCTAGGTCTGAAGAAGTTTTAATTTTCATTTTTAAAGATATTTTCTCTAGGTAAAGAATTCCAAGTTTATTTTTAAAAATTCAGTATTTGAAAACCATTTCAAGTATTTTGTGTCTTTTTAAAATTTAGTTGCATTGTGTAAATCTAATCTTCTATTATTCTATTTTGGCTACAGGCTAAAATTCAATTTTTGATTTCCCATTTTTACCATTTAAAATTTAACTTTTTTTACTTACTTAGCTTTTAAATTCCATGACAAAAAATGTTTCATCTGTATGCATAAGGTTACCAAAATTATTTTATTTATCTAACTTCTTTTAATATACATTATGTGCATTTATAGAAAAAGGCAATAGGAAAATATTAACAGATAATGCAAAACACACTTTTATGTCTTCTAAATCTGTTTGATAATGATATGACAAAATTTGTGACAAGCCACAATGCTTTCATTACCTGTCAGGAAAAAAAGATTAGCATCCCTTTATGCTTTGTGTGCTAAGTCACTTCAGTGTCTCCAACTCTCTGCAACTCTATGGATTGCCATCTGCCAGGCTCCTCTGTCCATGGGATTCTCCAGGCAAGAATACTGCAGTGCATTGCCATGCCCTCCTCCAGGGGATCTTCCTGCCTCATGGATTGAACCTGGATCTCATGTCTCCTGTACTGGGAGGGGGGTTCTTTACCACTGGTGCCACCTGGGAAGCTCCCTTATGCTTTAATACAAATGTATTCCACTAAGACAAAGTAATTTATTTCTTGAAGTAATTATTAGTATTTTACACTTACTAAATACATCCTTTTCATACTGTTCATGGGGTTCTCAAGGCAAGAATACTGACTGGTTTGCCATTCCCTTCTCCAGTGGACCACATTCTGTCAGACCTCTCCACCATGACCCACCTGTCTTGGGTGGGCCCACAGGACATGGCTTAGTTTCATTGATTAGACAAGGCTGTGGTCCTAGTGTGATTAGATTGACTAGTTTTCTGTGATTATGGTTTCAGTGTGTATGCCCTCTATGCCCTCTTGCAACACTTTCTATCTTACTTGGGTTTCTCTTACCTTGGACGTGGGGTATCTCTTCACAGCTGCTCCAGCAAAGCACACCCACTGCTCCTTACCTAGGATGAGGGGTATCTCCTCACTGCTGTCCCTCCTGACCTTGAACGTGGAGTAGTTCCTCTAGGCCCTCCTGCGCCCACACAGAAATAGAGGAAAACAACAGAAGGGGAAAGACTAGAGATCTCTTCAAGAAAATTAGAGATACCAAGGGAACATTTCATACAAAGATGGGCTTGATAAAGGACAGAAATGGTATGGACCTAACAGAAGCAGAAGATATTTAGAAGAGGTGGCAAGAATACACAGAAGAACTATACAAAAAATATCTTCACGACCAAGATAATCACGATGGTATGATCACTCACCTACAGCCAGACATCCTGGAATGTGAAGTCAAGTGGGCCTTAGAAAGCATCACTATGAACAAAGCTAGTGGAGGTGATGGAATTCCAGTGGAGCTATTTCAAATCCTGAAAGATGATGCTGTGAAAGTGCTGCACTCAATATGCCAGCAAATTTGGAAAACTCAGCAGTGGCCACAGGACTGGAAAAGGTCAGTTTTCATTCTGATCCCAAAGAAAGGCAATGCCAAAGAATGCTCAAACTACCACACAATTGCACTCATCTCACACGCTAGTAAAGTAATGCTCAAAATTCTCCAAGCCAGGCTTCAACAATATGTGAACCGTGAACTTCCTGATGTTCAAGCTGGTTTTAGAAAAGGAAGAGGAACCAGAGATCAAATTGCCAACATCTGCTGGATCATGGAAAAAGGAAGAGAGTTCCAGAAAAACATCTATTTCTGCTTTACTGACTATGCCAAAGCCTTTGACTGTGGGGATCACAATAAACTGTGGAAAATTCTGAAAGAGATGGGAATACCAGACCACCTGACCTGCCTCTTGAGAAACCTGTATGCAGGTCAGGAAGCAACAGTTAGAACTGGACATGGAACAACAGACTGGTTCCAAATAGGAAAAGGAGTACGTCAAGGCTGTATATTGTCACCCTGCTTATTTAACTTATATGCAGAGTACATCATGAGAAATGCTGGGCTGGAAGAAGCACAAGCTGGAATCAAGATTGCCGGGAGAAATATCAATAACCTCAGATATGCAGATGACACCACCCTTATGGCAGAAAGTGAAGAGGAACTAAAAAGCCTCTTGATGAAACTGAAAGAGGAGAGTGAAAAAATTGGCTTAAAGCTCAACATTCAGAAAACAAAAATCATGGCACCTGGTCCCATCACTTCATGGGAAGGAACAGTGGAAACAGTGTCAGACTTTACTTTTTTAGGCTCCAAAATCACTGTACATGGTGACTGCAGCCATGAAATTAAAAGATGCTTACTCCTTGGAAGGGAAGTTATGACCAACCTAAACAGCATATTCAAAAGCAGAGACATTACTTTGCCAACAAAGGTCCGTCTAGTCAAGGCTATGGTTTTTCCAGTGGTCATGTACGGATGTGAGAGTTGGACTGTGAAGAAAGCTGAGCGACAAAGGATTGATGCTTTTGAACGGTGGTGTTGGAGAAGACTCTTGAAAGTCCCTTGGACTGCAAGGAGATCCAACCAGTCTATTCTGAAGGAGATCAGCCCTGGGTGTTCTTTGGAAGGAATGATGCTAAAGCTGAAACCCCAGTACTTTGGCCACCTCATACGAAGAGTTGACTCACTGGAAAAGACTCTGATGCTGGGAGGGATTGGGGGCAGGAGAAGGGGACGACAGAGGATGAGACGGCTGGATGGCATCACCGATTAGACAGACGTGAGTCTGAGTGAACTCCGGGAGTTGGTGATGGATAGGGAGGCCTGGCATGCTTCGATTCATGGGGTCACAAAGAGTTGGACACGACTGAGAGACTGAACTGAACTGAATTGAACTGAAATATATCCTTAAAATCTTTCATCACCTGGAAGGAAAAAGTTAGTAATCCAGCTAGACTTCTTTTTTATTTTAGTAAATACTTTCATCTCAAAAGTTAAAATTGAGCAGGAGTGCTATATACAAGGTATAGTTTAAATCTTTGGGACAAGAGACTACAAGAGGTAAATAAGCCAGCTGCCCTCTTAATCTTATACCACTAAAAATGTAGATCACACCATGCAATATTCACATATTGTCAAAGAGGTGTATATTCTTTTGACAATTAACCTTACTGTTTTTTTTTTTAATTTTTATTTATTTTATAGTGGGTCAATAATATAAAAATATTACACACAGCACAAAAAAGAATTAAAGAAAGTTAATGATATAAACCACAGAACAAAATAAACCACACCTCATTTAGGAGAAGAAAAAAATGGACTAATACTGTAATACTTAGGATAATATGAAATTTTCACTAATTATTAAGTGGAATTATATTGACTGAAACATTATAGTATAAATTTTATGCTGTTAATTAATGAGATAATCACCAGATATGCAGTTCTGGTTGAGTCTTATAAACCCTTAAAAGTTTTCATAGGTAAAGTTAACTACAAAAAATATCAACCAGAGTAGAAACCAGTTAGAAGTATAGAAAAGTAATGCAATAGATATAATGTGATCTGTGCAATTCAAAATCTGAAAATTTTCTTATCAAATGTACAAGTAATAAATAATAGTTATACTTGACTTCACCAAGTTAACAAAATAATTACTAACCAACTTTGTGTTTTATTAGTCAATTGCTTAGAAACACAAAACACCAATTAAACTTATGTTCTCCATAAAAATAGAAGGTATATCAAACTCTTTAATCATTAAACATCCAAAAAAATTTGGAAGGCAACTGTCAACCAAAAATATTATGTTTAGAAAGGATGATTAAAAAACATACATAACCTATTTTTTTGCACAATTTTTTCATGAAAAAGGGCACTTAGTGTATAGCTAAAGCTTTCATAAAATAAAGATTCTGCTGGCTTTCCTCTCAGGCAGATGACATAGTGTACAGTTTTTAATATAAAAATATAAATATATTTGACAGAAAAGATGAAATAGTGATTGGTATAAAATCCCATCACCCTTTTACTGAAAAAAATTTTTTCTCCCAGAGGTTATGAAAACAATACTGATTTCATGTAGTTCTGTGTGTCAGAACCTTCCCAAATTACAAAACATCGAAGTATTCACTGAAATTTCAAAAGTGTGCCCGCAGTCTTTTGTTTTCTTCTCGTAGTCTTTCAATTTCTGCCACTAAACCTTCATTCACTGAGTATCTTTCCAACAAAGAGTGCATTTCATTCTAGAAAAGGGGAAAAAAAATTTTTTTAATTACTGGCATTTCACATTTATTTGACACTGCTTTACGCATTTTCAGCTATCATTTTTCTCATGTTCAATTAACTGAGTAATTTTTTTTTTCAATTTAACCACCCTTACTACTTTGCTAATATAAATGAAAGAGCACTGGTAAAATTTACATATTTGGAAAGCTTATATTTCCACATTTGGAAAGGTTTTTGCTTACTTACTGCCAAAAAAAAAAAAAATAGCTGTGAAAAAGTAGCCTTAACTATCATAGGTTATAAAGAAGGGTGACTAGTTAAAATCTATTTTATTTACTAAATTTCTAAAACACTCTTTTATTTCTTAGCAATTAGATATAACTAAGTAAGAATACGTCACCCTTTCATGGACTTTTTAGATCCACTGCTATGCTCACTTACAATAAAACATGTCAATACATACCAGTTGCATATGAAACTGTTTAATCATCTCCACTTGTAAATTCACAATGTCCCTATGGCATGCTTCTCTAGGGGAGAACATATAATATTTATTAGAATTAGAACAGTTTTACCAATTCTAGAATCACTCAAGAAAATGACTATACTCTTATTATTTCACATTACTATTAACAATTATTATAATAACAGTAAAAATGCCACTGCACCTAGTATTTATTTACTATGTGCTAGGCTCTATGTCTTGTACTTCAGATGTAAGAACTCATTTAATCTTAACAACTAGGTAGAATTACTACCTCTATTTTACCCATGTAGCTGAGTCACAGAGAAGTTGTAACTCAACCAAAGTCACACAACTAGTATATGTTCGAGCTAGGATATAAACCCGGCTGTCTACCTCCGGAACTCTCATTACACTACATTCCTTAATACAGAAATCATCATTAAGGAAAGACACAGGTTTATATTACAAGGAAATACAGACAATGCTCTAGGTTACAATGTTTAACTATTACCAATATTTAAGCTATTAAAAAAAAAAAAAAAAAACTTCCAGCAGAAAGCAAAGAGCCTATTTATAACAGAGGTTTATTCAATAAAACGCAATTAAGTCATGCCTGCAAAACCATGAGTGGGAATTCCAAGGTGGCCCAGTGGTCAGGACTCTGGGCTTTCACGTCCATGGCTAGGGTTCAATCCCTGGTTGGGGAACTAAGATCCCACAAGCCATGTGGCATGGCCAAAAAGAAAGAGAAGGCATAAAAGTTATGAAATAATAAAAGGAATATCTGTGTGTCACCTGCCACAGAAATTATGGGCTAGAACATAAAGAAAATCACAGAAGATTCCTGTGGTGCTCCTCACTTAACTCTTGAGAGAAGTCCAAGAAAGAAGTCACTACTCTCTCAAATTTGTTTGAGCAAAGATATGTTTTTTAAAATATATATATATATATATATATGTATTTATATATTTTTACATAACATAGAATCTGTAGTCAATGTATTTTTGTTATGCTTACTTTTGAGCATTATAAAAAGGGTACCATATCCTATGTAGCCTTTAGTGTACAGTTAAAAATAATCCAGTATCATGCTTTCAAGGTCATATTCTATTTATCTATAATTCATTGATCTGTACTAGTGTATATTCTTCTGTCAAATTGAACTGTTTTTAAGTGTTTATTATTAAAATGTTGCTATAAACAATAATGTATATGTCTTCCAACCCACATGTGCCAATTTCTGTAGATAATATATCCAAGATGTGTTGAGTCACAGGTATGATCGAAAGGTACAGTGTTCAAACTTACAAAATAATAGAAATTATTTTACGAAGTGGTAGTATTAATGGACATGCTCATCATCAGAATAAAGAGTTCCTCTAGCTCTACATCCACACCAAGACTTGGTGTTGCCAGACTTTTTACAAATGTGTTTCCATATACTGGGTGTGAAATGGTAACCAATTGCATTTTCAGTTCTCTGGTTAATTTTCAGGGTTGAGCAACTTTCCTTATGTTCATACTATTCTTCAGTGAAATGCTTGTCTGTGTCTTTAAACTATTGTTCTATTCAATGTCTTTTTAAAAGAAATTATTCATAACAGTTCTTTATATAATCTGATCCTCTATTGGTTATATGAGTACTGCAGATATCCTTCAGAGAAGGCAATGGCACCCCACTCCAGTACTCTTGCCTGGAAAATCCCATGGATGGAGGAGCCTGGAAGGCTGCAGTCCATGGGGTCGCTAAGAGTCGGACACGGCTGAGCGACTTCACTTTCACTTTTCACTTTCATGCACTGGAGAAGGAAATAGCAACCCACTCCAGTGTTCTTGCCTGGAGAATCCCAGGGATGGGGGAGCCTGGTGGGCTGCAGTCTATGGGGTCACACAGAGTCGGACACGATTGAAGTGACTTAACAGCAGATACCTTTTGTCTTTTCATTTTATTAATGGTGTCCTGGATGAACACTTCCTACTGACATTCTCAAATTTACTAACCTAATATTAATGTAAATTTACCAATCTATTTTTATAGGTAGTGTACCCTCTTATATTTAAGTAACTTTCTAAACCCGAAATCATATATAAATTCTTCTACAATGCCTAAACTTTTTCCATTTCTATTTAAACTTTTACTCTGTATGGAACTGATTTTTTAAATAAATGGAACAGGGATCTATACATTTCCTCTGTGATATATCACATTTCCACATATATGTATATATGGGATACATATATGCTTCTTTGGGATACATTTGATTGCTTTGAAAAATCTGTCCACTCTGTGCTAATGCTACACTGTTTTAATTATAGCTTATCTATCTGACAAACTAGTCCCCTTCAACCTTATTCTTCTCTGGTGCCTTGGTTATTTCCAGATCTTCCATTTTTCATATACATTTTGGAATTATCATCTTCTTCCAAAAAACCCAGCTGGTATTTGATTGGAATTGTACTCAACCTTGTAGACCAATTTAAAAGAACTGATAGCTTCACAGTATCTTCCCATGTATTTGTTAGTGCTTTCTAATACATTTTTGAGTTAAATAATGGAGTAGCCATCATGGTCAACAAAAGAGTCCGAAATGTAGTACTTGGATGCAATCTCAAAAACGACAGAATGATCTCTGTTTGTTTCCAAGACAATCCATTCAATATCACGGTAATCCAAGTCTATGCCCCAACCAGTAACGCTGAAGAAGCTGAAGTTGAACAGTTCTATGAAGACCTACAAGACTTTTTGGAACTAACACCCAAAAAAGATGTCCTTTTCATTATAGGGGACTGGAATGCAAAAGTAGGAAGTCAAGAAACACCTGGAGTAACAGGCAAGTTTGGCCATGTAATAAGCAATGAAGCAGGGCAAAGACTAATAGAGTTTTGCCAAGAAAATGCACTGGTCATAGCAAACACCATCTTCCAACAACACAAGAGAAGACTCTACACATGGACATCACCAGATGGTCAACACTGAAATCAGATTGATTATATTCTTTGCAGCCAAAGATGGAGAAGCTCTACATAGCAAAAACAAGACCGGGAGCTGACTGTGCCTCCGATCATGAGCTCCTTATTGCCATATTCAGACTTAAATTGAAGAAAGTAGGGAAAACCACTACACCATTCAGGTATGACCTAAATCAAATCCTTTATGATTATACAGTGGAAGTGAGAGATAGATTTAAGGGACTAGATCTGATAGACAGAGTGCCTGATGAATTATGGAATGAGTTTCGTGACACTGTACAGGAGACAGGGATCAAGACCATCCCCATGGAAAAGAAATGCAAAAAAGCAAAATGGCTGTCTGGGGAGCCCTTACAAATAGCTGTGAAAAGGAGAAAAGCGAAAAGCAAAGGAGATAAAGAAAGATATAAGCATCTGAATGCAGACTTCCAAAGAATAGCAAGAAGAGATAAAAGCCTTCCTCAGCAGTCAATGCGAAGAAATAGAGGAAAACAACAGAATGGGAAAGACTAGAGATCTCTTCAAGAAAATTAGAGATACCAAGGGAACATTTCATACAAAGATGGGCTTGATAAAGGACAGAAATGGTATGAATCTAACAGAAGCAGAAGATATTAAGAAGATGTGGCAAGAATACACAGAAGAATTGTACAATAAAGATCTTCATGACCAAGATAATCACAATGGTATGATCACTCATCTAGAGCCAGACATCCTGGAAGGTGAAGTGAAGTGGGCCTTAGAAAGCATCTCTACGAACAAAGCTAGTGGAGCTGATGGCATTCCAGTTGAGCTATTTCAAATCCTGAAAGATGATGCTGTGAAAGTCCTACACTCAATATGCCAGCAAATTTGGAAAACTCCACAGTAGCCACACACTGGAAAAGGTCAGTTTTCATTCCAATCCCAAAGAAAGGCAATGCCAAAGAATGCTCAAACTACTGCACAATTGCACTCATCTCACATGTTAGTAAAGTAATGCTCAAAATTCTCCAAGCCAGGCTTCAGCAATACGTGAACCGTGAACTTCCTGATGTTCAAGCTGGTTTTAGAAAAGGCAGAGGAACTAGAGATAAAATTGCCAACATCTGCTGGATCATCGAAAAAGCAAGAGAGTTCCAGAAAAACATCTACTTCTGCTTTATTGACTATGCCAAAGCCTTTGGCTGTGTGGATCACAACAGACTGTGGAAAAGTCTGAAAGAGATGGGAATAACAGACCACCTGACCTGCCTCTTGAGAAACCTATATGCAGGACAGGAAGCAACAGTTAGAACTGGACATGGAACAACAGACTGATTCCAAATAGGAAAAGGAGTACGTCAAGGCTGTATATTGTCACCCTGCTTATTTAACTTATATGCAGAGTACATTATGAGAAACGCTGGGCTGGAAGAAGCACAAGCTGGAATCAAGATTGCCGGGAGAAATATCAATAACCTCAGGTATTCTGATGACACCACCCTTATGGCAGAAAGTGAAGAGGAACTAAAAAGCCTCTTGATGAAAGTGAAAGAGGAGAGTGAAAAAGTTGGCTTAAAGCTCAACATTCAGAAAACAAAGATCATGGCATCTGCTCCCATCACTTCATGGGAAATAGATGGGGAAACAGTGTCAGACTTTATTTTTCTGGGCTCCAAAATCACTACAGATGGTGACTGCAGCCATGAAATTAAAAGATGCTTACTCCTTGGAAGGAAAGTTATGACCAACCTAGATAGCATATTCAAAAGCAGAGACATTACTTTGCCAACAAAGGTCCGTCTAGTCAAGGTATGGTTTTTCCTGTGGTCATGTATGGATGTGAGAGTTGGACTGTGAAGAAAGCTGAGCGTCGAAGAATTGATGCTTTTGAACTGTGGTGTTGGAGAAGACTCTTGAGAGTCCCTTGGACTGCAAGAAGATCCAACCAGTCCATTCTAAAGGAGATCAGCCCTGGGTGTTCTTTAGAAGGAATGATGCTAAAGCTGAAATTCCAGTACTTTGGCCACCTCATGCGAAGAGTTGACTCACTGGAAAAGACTCTGATGCTGGGAGGAATTGGGGGCAGGAGGAGAAGGGGACGACAGAGGATGAGATGGCTGGATGGCATCACTGACTTGACGGACGTGAGTCTGAGTGAACTCAGGGAGTTGGTGATGGACAGGGAGACCTGGCGTGCTGCAATTCATGGTGTCGCAAAGAGTCGGACATGACTGAGCAACTGAACTGAACTGAATACATTTTTAAATGTTTTTCTATACAGATCTTTACCATCCTTAGATATCCTCCCAAGAATCTTATTTTTTCTATCGCAACAATTACAAGTACTTTTTAAAAAGTTTCTCTTCTGTTTTTAACTATGACAAATGCTGTATTGAAAACACAAAGTAACAAAAACAAGAAGTGAAGGCATCATAGAACCACTAAGGTAACCAGGGCTGGTAGCTTTACAGTCTTGTAAACAAGGGGATCTACTAGGTAAGCTTCACAACTACCTCTGTTCACCTCTGGGGGGTGAGCTGATTCCACAGTACTCGGAAAAGAGATGGGGAGGAAAGCAGTGGCCCAGAGTCTGAGACAGTCTCACTGGGTTGGGGAGTATTAGAATTCAGAACTCCCAAGGCAGCCAGAGCTGCAAGGTTTCTGGGAAGGGGGTATCAGTAGAAAATAAACCTGAAACTGTGCAGTCTCCCCTCAAGACATCTTTGACTCCTAAGCTGTGCCTGTACTGAAGTTAGATGGCAGGAAACCAAACATAAAGTGGCCGCTAAAGAGGAGAAAAGGATCTGGGAGGCCTTGTGATGCTTTAGAATTGGAGGTTTAAAGCTCAGAACCCACCAAGACAAAAAACCAGAAACAAACTAAAAACCCAGGAAGTGATTTGCTTGCTAGAGGAAACTTAAATCTTGAAAGACAACAGAAGTAAACCTGCAGGCTTCTGCTTAGGATGTAAGCTCTCCAACTCTAATAATGAGCACAAGCCAGATAACCTATAAAATCACACATTTCAAAATAAATTCAACTTTGAGTACAAAGAAATCTAAGTGAATTTAAATCCAGAAAATGGTGAGTCCCTCCAGAAGAAGAGAGACCCACAATTGTTTTCATCCTTGACAAGAGCAGTGTGTAAAGAAAGCTGCCACTGACAGGGTAAAGAGAACTAGATGAAACTTCTCTAGATTTTTAAAGGCCAAGTGAAGACTGCCACAAGCTTAGAATCCCAAGGGAATCCCAGCCAAATGTAAAGTCTCCATTCACTCAACAACTTTTCACCATAGGCCTTCACTGAATGCTCTGTAAAAATTAGGGGCAAAGCAGGAGGGCTCAGAGAGAGTGCCCCTGGGGCACAGATGCACAGAGCCTGGTGAAGACTTAGGGCAGCAGAGGAGAACCCCTGAAGCATGAAGGCCCTCACGGAAAAGGCAGCCTCCAGGCTGAGGGGGAACAGCTAGCAGACAGCCCCATCTGTAGCTTGTTCTAAGTAAGGTCTGGCTGGCAAGACCTACTAAAGGCTGAAGTAAGAGCAGCTGAATTTACAGAAATCCTCTGAGTCATTCCGGGTCCTCACCAGGTTTCTAAGCAGAGGCTGCCTGTGGGTGGCGGAGGGGAAGAAGAGTGGAGAGGGGCCCCTAGCCGCCCTCACTCCCTAGGTACAGGCACACAACGCAAGCTGAAAGCTGAAGGCAGGACAGTGATTTCTTTCTAAATTTGCCCCAATGTAACTGCTCCCTTTCTGTGTTTTCAACAACTGTTTTGTTCCACATTATATTACAGCTGTACCCAGACAATTCTGCTATTTTTTTCCCCACAGACACATTCCTGAAATAGCTCATATTTTTAAAAACTATGTATGGAAAATAATAGGACCAGATTTTTTTAAATGTGGTATGTGCATATAACAGAATATTATTCAGCCTTAAAACAGAAAGAAATTGTGACATGTGACAACACGCATGAACCTGGAGGACACAATGCTAAGTGAAATAAGCCAGACACAGAAACACAAATACTGCATAATCCCGTGTGCATGAGATGTCTAATAAAATAGTCATGAGATATCGAATAAAACTCATGGAAGCAAGGAACAGGATGATGGGTGTTGGGGCTGGGGAGAAGGGGAAACAGAGAGATGCTAATTGAGGAACAGAAAATTTCAGTTTCACAAAATGAGTAAGTTCAAGAGGCCTGCTGTGCAACACTGTGTCTACAGTTAATACCATTATGCTATACACTTGAAGTTCCAAGAGAGTAGATCTCATAGCAAGTATTCTTACCATAACACTGAAAAAAAAAAAAAGAAAAGAAAAGAACACAATTTAAAGGAAAAGAACTCTGGAAGATCACTCAAAATCTATACAAACTTTGCAACCAGAGTGCTAACAGAAACAATTAAATCCTAATAAAAATACTAGCACAGCTTAAATATTGAATAATCAAAGATTTTACCCTAAAAAAAAGTGAGGGTTACTTGATAAAAGGGGAAAGAAGATAAGAGAAAGGACTGGGGCTCTCAAGCATGAAGGCAAAAATAAAATGCCCAAAGATGAGGAAAAAAATCACAAAAATAAGCACTTCCTAACACACAGCACATAGCCAAATCAAGTTAAGAGGAAGGGAAGAGAAAGAGATGGACATAGACAGGTGGCTTGCAGCCTTTACCTGTGTTTATGTTCTTTGTTTTGACAGCTGTTACACAAACCAAGAAAACTTCCTCATCATACTATCATCGCTGCCCTATTTACAAATGAGTTACTTCACATCAAAGAAACACACATCACAGCAGGACACACTATACCTGTCTTAATTAAACTATAATGTCTTTGTGGGCAGATCACCTGTTTTTGTATCCTCAGTACCAATACATACGAGGCACATTATAAATGTCAAAATGATACAAGAAAATGAACAACCCAATCAAAAAGTGGGCAAAAGAACTAAATAGACATTTCTCCAAAGAAGACGTACAGATGGCTAATAAACACATGAAAAGATGCTCAACATCATTCATTATCACGGAAATGTAAATCAAAACCACAATGAGGTATCATCTCACGCCGGTCAGAATGGCTGCTATCAAAGTCTACAAACAATAAATATTGGAGAGGGTGTGGAGAAAAGGGAACCCTCTTACACTGTTGGTGGGAATGCAAATTAGTACAGCCACTATGGGGAACAATGTGGAGATTTCCTTAAAAAAACTGGAAACAGAACTGCCATACGACCCAGCAATCCCACTGCTAGGCATACACAACGAGGAAACCAGAATTGAAAGAGACACATGTACCCCAATGTTCATCGCAGCACTGTTTACAATAGCCTGGACATGGAAGCAACCTAGATGTCCATCAGCAGATGAAAGGATAAGGAAGCTGTGGTACATATACACAATGGAATATTACTCAGCTATAAAAAGGAACACATTTAAGTCCATTCTGATGAGGTGGATGAAACTGGAGCCTATTATACAGAGTGAAGAAAGAGAAACACCAATACAGTATATTAACACATATATGTGGAATTTAGAAAGACTGTAACGATGACCCTATATGCAAGATAGCAAAAGAGACACAGATATAAAGAACAGACTTTTGGACTATGTGGGAGAAGGCGAGGATGGGATGATTTGAGAGAAAACCATTGAAACATGTATAGTACCATATGTAAAATAGATGACCAGTGCAAGTTTGATGCATGAAGCAGGGTACTCAAAGCCAGTGATCTGGGACAACCCAGAGGGATGGAGTAGGGAGGAAGGTGGGAGGAGGGTTCAGGATGGGGGGACACATGTGCACCCGTGGCTGATTCATGTTGCTGCTGCTGCTGCTGTCACTTCAGTTATGTCTGACTCTGTGTGACCCCATAGACGGCAGCCCACGAGGCAGCCCCTGGGATCCCTGGGATTCTCCAGGCAAGAATACTGGAGTGGGTTGTCTCCAATGTATGCATCTATGCTAAGTCGCTTCAGTTGTGTCTGACTCTGTGTGACCCCACGGACAGCAGCCCACCAGGCTCCTCTGTCCACGGAATTCTCTAGGCAAGAGTACTAGACTGGGTTGCCATTTCCTTCTCCAGGAATCATGTATGGCAAAAACTACCATGATAGTGTAAAGTAATTATCCTCCCATTTAAATTAATTAATTAATTAATTAAAAAAGTCAAATTGATTATTTTTCTTTAGAAATATATTTAACATTTAATTTTTTTTCAAAACATTTTTAACATTAAAAAGAAACATGTAACAACAAAAACTGCACATCTTCTCCAACATTGTTGCTCATGATATCCCAAATCTGAGCAAGAGTACTAAGTAAGTAAAGGTCAGAAAGAGAAAAAAAAAAGTAAAAAGATTCTGATAATTGAAAAGAGCTTTCAAAATATATTGAAAAGACACGTAAAAGGAACTAACATTCTAGAACATTCTTACAATGTTCAAAATTCAGAATGAGAAGACAAGGACAGATCCAGGCAAGAACTTTTTAAAATTCTGTGTTAATGTTCTCTGTGTGTGTTAGTTGCTCAGTTGAGTCCAACTCTCTGTGATCCCATCAACTGTAGCCCACCAGGCTCCTCTGGCCATGAAATTCTCTAGGCAAGAACACTGGAGTGGGTAGACGTTCCCTTCTCCAGGGGTTCTTCCTGATCCAGGGATCGAACCTGGGTCTCCTGTGCTGGGGTCAGATTCTTTACCGTCTGAGCCACCAGGTATATTCTGACACATTCTATTTGAAAATATTCAGAATTCCTTTAAAAATGTCTTTCTCTACCATATTACTGCACATAGCATAGTTAACAGGCAGTCTATAAATACTGTAGGAATCCCATTTGAGCCTATCAGAATCTGTCCACATTTTAATGATAAAAAAATTCACAGTGGCAGCTAGCTGCCACACTCTCAAGTCCTCCGTTAACTGCCCCAGGGAAACGTGCCTTTCCCTAGCTGATAGAAAATAAACTCGGCACTTAAAGAGTCACAAAACTCATCATGTCTTCTACGTTTTTACAGATCCTAGAACCTAGGCTAAAGTAGTCACCACCACCATTACTCATAGGTACGGTTTTACACCTAACAATAAAAGCTAGTCAAAGTCTAGATAGAAAGAGTAATTTCCCAATTACCTAAAGTCATCCAGAGTTTCCTGTATCATGTTCTGAATAAAACGGATCTGAACAGATGACAACGGTGCATTTGGCCGACTATTTCCAATGGTATCAACGATTTTTTCTGATAGTGAACCAGCAACTCCAGCAGTGACAGAGGATGCTATCTTTGGATCTGAAATAAAAATTTGAGAAAATATTAATAGTCAGCTTGGACTAAGAGACATCAAATATGATTCAGCATGAGAAAGCCTGAAAAACTGGCAACACCCCCTCCCCACCAAAAAAAAAAAAAACCAGTGCTCCCATGACATTTAGAAAAATTCACTGTCTGGAACACAAGTCTTAGAAACTTTCTATGATGTCATTTCTATAAGTCATTCATATATATATATAAATTGCCAACTGTCTAATGTAATAACATCTGACAGAGGAATTAAGTCTTAAAGGATCGCTGAACCATTATCTCTTACAAAAAAATGAATGTGACGAGCTGCTGGATAAACCAAGACTATTAGAAACAAACAGAAGGGACATAGGAGTAAAGTAGTTCTCAGGCAAAGCCCTAGAGTTTAAGCTAATGCAATATATCCACAGAAACCTCAAAATACAGGTATCTATATAAAAGAGCTCCTTCTATACAAAGAGTTCTTTTGTATAGATAACTCCTATCGCTAAACCTAATATTGCTTTAAATGTGACCAAGTTTTTAGGGTCTCTGCCATGAACTCTATATAGACAGAACTTTAATATGGAAAAAGAAAAAGACATTTTCAGGTAGTTAATGACCCTATATTATATTCCTATCTGTACCACAGTAGACAAGACACTTACATATTGGATTGAAAATGAAATTCATACCCAAAGAATACCAAATTAATGTGGTTGAATTTAACCTTTCGTTTTATTGTCTTCTAGTAAGAGAGTCCAGAGAAGGCAATGACACCCCACTCCAGTACTTTTGCCTAGAAAATCCCATGGACGGAGGAGCCTGGTAGGCTGCATGCAGTCAGTCCATGGTGTCGCTAGAGTCGGACACGACTGAGCGACTTCACTTTCACTTTTCATCTTCACGCATTGGAGAAGGAAATGGCAACCCACTCCAATGTTCTTGCCTGGAGAATCCCAGGGACGGGGGAGCCTGGTGAGCTACCATATATGGGGTTGCACAGAGTCAGACACGACTGAAGTGACTTAGCAGTAGCAGTAAGAGAGGCACGCACTAGGGTCACAAATTTTAAATTCCTGTAACTTTTTCATCTGTGATCACTGTCAACTTATCCTTTACAAGTTAAATAATGGGAGTTTTCAACTTAACACTCAAACATCAGAAGTTTATGTTCTTACTTGGAGTTGAGGATCCATTGCCTGGAGGTTCATTTATTAACTGGGCTTCAATTTCTTTTTCTGGCTTTTCAAATTTCTCAGGGCTTCTTGTTTGGTTAGATGATGGAGAGGCATTTAGATTTCCAGTTTCAGCACCGGAGATCAACTTTGCAAACTTCACATTTAAAATAAATAATTAATATATAAATTCTGGTTTTATCCAAAGGACCTACTGTAAAGCACATGGAACTCTGTTCAATGTTATGTGGCAGCCTGGATGGGAGGGGAGTTTGGGCGAGAATGGATACACGTATATGCACAGCTGTTCACCTAAAACTATCACAACACTGTTAATTAGCTATACCCCAATACAAAAGTTAAAAAATTCTGGTTTTATCCGTATTACCCATATAATTTGTATCTACTTTTCTCTATTATTCCCCAGTAAATAGGGTCAGAAAAAGGAAGAACAGAAAGGAATCTTGAAGGAGAAAAGAAAATGTTGCTAGGGCCATGGCAAAATAATTAACTTTACTAATCAAAAACAATTTTGATGATTTTGATGATGACAAGGAAAAGCTTATTTACTAAGAATCTGCTGTTGAATATCATTTAAGATGGCAATCACAGGCCAAAAAGTAAATAAAAAATAAATTCCCAAACTCTCATGTGATAACTAGTCAGGAATATTTGAAAAATAAGTCAAAGGATTTTCATATTTCTTAAATATCTTTTCAATACCATTCTAAAAGATAAATATGAAAATAGACATACTAAACAACAGATCCTACTAGATTACAGCAGAAGGTAATATGATGAATCACATTCTCAGCACCGTCAATTTGCTCTAAGACTTAGGCTAAAAGCACCAACTTGGTGCTTTGTGCTGCAATGGAAATACATTCTAAAAGAATTTAGGGATAAAATATTCTTACAGACAGTTAAATCAAGTATCTTGTCTTAGGGAAAAAACAGTGTAAGATTATACCTGCTGTTACCTCCAACATATCCAAAGACAGATTTCAAAAGTGTTCTTCAGTTTTTAGCATGTGACATCAAGACTTAAGAATATTTTCCACCTAGTAAGTGCACAGCACTGTCAATAATTAGGACATATCCAGTGGCAGCTGCCTGCTTTCTAGTGATGAGATGCATTATACTTGCTAGTAATAAACACACGCAGTGAGTTCAATATCATTTACAGGCAGATACCTGCTTGAAGGAGTCTTTAGATTCCTGTTTTCCCAGATACATTTTCTTAGATTCAGCTGTCAGATCATGATTTTCATTTTCTTCTTTCCCAGGAGACCCCATAAAGACATTAAGAGGACTAGAATGCAATACTGAAGTGCTTGAAACTACTGGATTTTTTCTTGGAGGAAACACTGAGTTCAACTGTGGTAGAAAGTCAAGGCCTGAAAAAGAAGAAAAAAGCCAGCACTTACATGGACTGTCCCCCAGTCTTGCATATTTAAGAAAAGCACTTAACATAATAGATATGTTAATATAGTAGGAAGACATGGGATCTGGATTCAGAAGACAAGTTCACTTGTCAGGTCTACCCCTTACTTCATTTGAGTTTTTGGGGTAAGAGTTGTAAAACTGTTTGTGACTGTTTAAGTGATCTATAAGTATGAATGATGATATCCACTGCCCTAAATGATGAGGTATAAAAGAGAAACTGTATGTGAAGATATGCCAAAAACTGCAAAGCATGATGACTGTTTTAGTCAATAAAAATGTTTGATAAAACTGTCAGTTTGGTATGTATCTGTGGTGGATCTTGGTAAACAGTCTCTAAGATGGCTCCTCAAGATCCCTGCCTCCTCCCAAGGATCCACAGCCTCATATAATCACCTCCCTTAGAATGTGGGTTGGACCTAGGAACTTGCTTCCAAAAAAGAGCACATAGCAAAAGTAGTGGACCTCACTTCAAACATACTGTGGCTTCCATCTTTAAAAAAATATTTTATTTATCTACTTTGGGCTGTGCTGGGTCTTCATTACTGCACACGTGCTTCTCACCACAGTGGCTTCTCGTGTTGAGGCGTACAGATAGGCCCTAAGGCATGGGCTTCAGGAGTTGTGGTGCACGGGCTTAGATGCTCCGCGGTATGTGCAATCTTCTTGGACCAGGGATCAAACCTTTGTCCCCTGCATTGGCAGGCAGATTCTTAACCACTGGACCACTAGGGAAGTCCTTTAGCGTCCATCCTGAGTGCTCTCTCCATCTCACAACAGCTCTGAGTGAAGTCAGCTGCTATGCTGTCAGCTGCCCACATGAGTAAGGACTGGTATCTTTAGCCAACAGCCACATGAATGAATTTGGAAGCAGATCCTTGCCCAGTCATACCCTGAGATGACTGTAGTCCTGTTGACACCCTAGTTAAAGCATCATGAGATACCTGATGCCAAAGGCATCCAGCTAAGCCATGCTTGGATTCTTAATCCACAATTATATGATATAAATATTCTTTTAAGCTTCAAAATGTTGGGGTAATTTGTTACACAGACGTAGATAACACAAAATCACTTTTAACATTGATAAAAAATACTTCTCAACAGTTCTTACCATCTCCTTTGCTGATGGACTCATCACCTCCTTTGCTAACTACAGCATCTATAATAAAATTAGAAAATAAAATTTAAAAAATGCAAAAGAAGCCACAACAATTGAGGTTTCCCATCCGTTCCCTAAAGAGTTCAGAGACTAATGATTTTATGAAGAAAAATCTAAATGAAGGTAAAGCTAGTACTCCTAAAAATTCTCTTTTCACTCTTTTACCTTCATGCATAGTAGCAAATATGAAAAGATAATTCTATGATATAGAGTCATTTAATGAGACAACAAGGTATACTAGAAAAAGCACTGGAGAAGGTTCCAAAGACCTGTCATCCAGGTCTACCTGTACCACGTAACAGTTTTGGGAGCTTGGACAAGACTTTAATACAATTATGCTTCAGTTTCTGTACCTATATAATGAGGATAATGTCCCGACCACCTCAGAAAACTGTTTTAAGGATCAACTGAAATAATGTAAAAATATTTTGCAAACAACACAATGTTAATTAAAAATATAAGGTTTTATCAATATCTTTTCAATGACAGAATATGTTTAAGAATATTTCATTATTCATTTATCAAGTAACAACCAAAAACTGCTTATCTCAATTTTAATAGATTAACATAAAAATGGGGAAAGGTCATTTAAAAATTCACCAGAAATTCAAATGGTCAATGAATTATCATACATGATTATCACATGAGTAGGACTCTCATCCATATCTCCATTCATTCATATCTCTGTCTGCATGTGTGTATTACATCTAGTAATCATACAACACACATTTTTAGAAGTTATTCGTTTTTTCCTAATAAAAGCAAAAGTATTATTTAAAAAATGAAGAAATTGAGGAAAAAAGATTAAGCCTTTTACCTAAGTAGTATTGACTCTTAGAGATTAAAATTCAAACCTCTTGACAGTGAAACCAGTACTATATTTAGTATCCACATTTTTTCTTATTAATATCAAACTCTAATAAATGGAAGGGCATATGGCTCAAATTCTAATCATATCTTCTTTAAACAGCAAAAGCAATTAAAAGGGAGTTTATATCCTGTACTTTACCATCAAACACCATTAAATAAGATTTTATTTATAACTCAAACACTTCTAAAAAGCCCCTTTAATTAGAAAATTAAATTCAAATTAAAAATTACTCCAGCGATTCTCATAAACAAAGCTCCCCAATTGGGTACTAAACTCCAAAACCTTTCTGATCTCCAGCCCAAGCCACTTCTATCTTTGCCCATATCTTTCCATGGGTGAATTTAACTCAGATGACCATTATATCTACTACTGCAGGCAGGAATCCCTCAGAAGAAATGGAGTAGCCATCATGGTCAACAAAAGAGTCTGAAATGTAGTACTTGGATGCAATCTCAAAAATGACAGAATGATCTCTGTTTGTTTCCAAGGCAGACCATTCAATATCACAGTAATCCAAGTCTATGCCCCAACCAGTAACGCTGAAGAAGCTGAAGTTGAACAGTTCTATGAAGACCTACAAGACCTTTTAGAACTACCACCCAAAAAAAGATGTCCTTTTCATTATAGGAGACTGGAATGCAAAAGTAGGAAGTCAAGAAACACCTGGAGTAACAGGCAAATTTGGCCATGTAATAAGCAATGAAGCAGGGCAAAGACTAATAGAGTTTTGCCAAGAAAATGCACTGGTCATAGTAAACACCCTCTTCCAACAACACAAGAGAAGACTCTACACATGGACATCACCAGATGGTCAACACTGAAATCAGATTGATTATATTCTTTGCAGCCAAAAATGGAGAAGTTCTATACAGTCAACAAAGACAAGACCAGGAGCTGACTGTGGCTCCGATCATGAACTCCTTATTACCAAATCCAGACTTAAATTGAAGAAAGTAGGGAAAACCACTAGACCATTCAGGTATGATCTAAATCAAATCCCTTATGATTATACAGTGGAAGTGAGAAATAGATTTAAGGGCCTAGATCTGATAGAGAGAGTGCCTGAAGAACTATGGAATGAGGTTCGTGACAGTGTACAGGAGACAGGGATCAAGACCATCCCCATGGAAAAGAAATGCAAAAAAGCAAAATGGCTGTCTGGGGAGCCCTTACAAATAGCTGTGAAAAGGAGAAAAGTGAAAAGCAAAGGAGATAAGGAAAGATATAAGCATCTGAATGCAGAGTTCCAAAGAACAGCAAGAAGAGATAAGAAAGCCTTCCTCAGCGATCAATGCAAAGAAATAGAGGAAAACAACAGAATGGGAAAGACTAGGGATCTCTTCAAGAAAATTAGAGATACCAAGGGAACATTTCATGCAAAGATGGGCTTGATAAAGGACAGAAATGGTATGGACCTAACAGAAGCAGAAGATATTAAGAAGAGGTGGCAAGAATACACAGAAGAACTGTACAAAAAAGATCTTCATGAACCAGATAATCACGATGGTGTGATCACTGACCTAAAGCCAGACATCCTGGAATGTGAAGTCAAGTGGGCCTTAGAAAGCATCACTATGAACAAAGCTAGTGGAGGTGATGGAATTCCAGTGGAGCTATTTCAAATCCTGAAAGATGATGCTGTAAAAGTGCTGCACTCAATATGCCAGCAAATTTGGAAAACTCCGCAGTGGCCACACAACTGGAAAAGGTCAGCTTTCATTCCAATCCCAAAGAAAGGCAATGCCAAAGAATGCTCAAACTACCACACAATTGCACTCATCTCACACGCTAGTAAAGTAATGCTCAAAATTCTCCAAGCCATGCTTCAGCAATACGTGAACCGTAAACTTCCTGATGTTCAAGCTGGTTTTAGAAAAGGCAGAGGAACTAGAGATCAAATTGCCAACATCCGCTGGATCATGGAAAAAGCAAGAGAGTTCCAGAAAAACATCTATTTATGCTTTATTGATTATGCCAAAGCCTTTGACTGTGTGGATCACACCAGACTGTGGAAAATTCTGAAAGAGACGGGAATACCAGAACACCTGACCTGCCTCTTGAGAAATCTGCAGGTCAGGAAGCAACATTAGAACTGGACATGGAACAACAGACTGGTTCCAAATAGGAAAAGGAGTACGTCAAGGCTGTATACTGTCACCCTGCTTATTTAACTTCTATGCAGAGTACATCATGAGAAACGCTGGACTGGAAGAAACACAAACTGGAATCAAGATTGCCGGGAGAAATATCAATAACCTCAGATATGCAGATGACACCACCCTTATGGCAGAAAGTGAAGAGGAACTCAAAAGCCTCTTGATGAACGTGAAGGAGGAGAGTGAAAAAATTGGCTTAAAACTCAACATTCAGAAAACTAAGATCATGGCATCTGGTCCCATCACTTCATGGGAAATAGATGGGGAAACAGTGGAAACAGTATCAGACTTTATTTTGGGGGGCTCCAAAATCACTGCAAATGGTGACTGTAGCCATGAAATTAAAAGACACTTACTCCTTGGAAGGAAAGTTATGACCAACCTAGATAGCATATTCAAAAGTAGAGACATTACTTTGCCAACAAAGGTCCGTCTAGTCAAGGCTATGGTTTTTCTTGTAGTCATGTATGGATGTGAGAGTTGGACTGTGAAGAAGGCTGAGCGCCAAAGAATTGATGCTTTTGAACTGTGGTATTGGAGAAGACTCTTGAGAGTCCCTTGGACTGCACGGAGATCCAACCAGTCCATTCTGAAGGAGATCAGCCCTGGGATTTCTTTGGAAGGAATGATGCTAAAGCTGAAACTCCAATACTTTGGCTACCTCATGCGAAGAGTTGACTCCTTGGAAAAGACTCTGATGCTGGGAGGAATTGGGGGTAGGAGGAAAAGGGGACGACAAGAGGATGAGATGGCTGGATGGCATCACTGACTTGATGGACGTGAGTCTGAGTGAACTCCAGGAGTTGGTGATGGACAGGGAGGCCTGGCGTGCTGCAATTCATGGGGTCGCAAAGAGTCAGTCACGACTCAGCGATTGAACTGAACTGAACCCCTCAACTATGTAGTATGACCTCTCGTCATTTTGAAATAAAGGAATCCTTCCTCTTTTATTAGATAGAAGTAGGAATTTGGGCAATTTAAGGAGTCATTTTCAAGCCAGGGTAAGGCAGAAGACACTTGAAGAAAATTTTGAAAGACAATTTTAAAGTAAAAAATTAAATTTTATAAGATCATGAGTTCAGTTCAGTTCAGTTCAGTTGCTCAGTCGTGTCCGACTCTTTGCGACCCCATGAATTGCAGCACGCCAGGCCTCCCTGTCCATCACCGACTCCCGTATTCACCCAAACTCATGTCCATTGAGTCGGTGATACCATCCAGCCATCTCATCCTCTGTCGTCCCTTCTCCTCCTGCCCCCAATCCCTCCCAGCATCAGAGTCTTTTCCAATGAGTCAACTCTTCGCATGAGGTGGCCAAAGTACTGGAGTTTCAGCTTTAGCATCTTTCCTTCCAAAGAAATCCCAGGACTGATCTCCTTCAGAATGGACTCTTGGATCTCCGTGCAGTCCAAGGGACTCTCAAGAGTCTACTTCAACACCACAGTTCAAAAGCATCAATTCTTTGGTGCTCAGCTTTCTTCAAGTCCAACTCTTACATCCATACATGACCACTGGAAAAACCATAGCCTTGACTAGACGGACCTTTGTTGGCAAAGTAATGTCTCTGCTTTTCAGTATGCTATCCAGGTTGGTCATAACTTTCCTTCCAAGGAGTAAGCGTCTTTTAATTTCATGGCTGCAGTCACCATCTGCAGTGATCTTGGAGCCCAAAAAATAAAGTCTGACACTGTTTCCCCATCTATTTCCCATGAAGTGATGGGACCAGATGCCATGATCTTCGTTTTCTCAATGTTGAGCTTTAAGCCAACTTTTTCACTCTCCTCTTTCACTTTCATCAAGAGGCTTTTTAGTTCCTCTTCAAGATCATGAGTGGACATAATAAATTAAACACACTGATGCTGCTGACATTTAGATTCACTTCTGTTTTTCATTATTATAAATAAACCGTAAACACAAATCTCTGAGGGTTTCTCTGAATATCTTCTAAGGTAAATTTATAGAAATGGAATTAACAGGACGAAAAGTATGAATATTTATGTCTGCCAAATTATCCTCTAGAAATTTACCCCATACTGTTGATAAAACTGTTGTTAGTAGTGAGACTATCCCATTAAAGAAAACAGTATGAACATTAGCACCAAAAAAAGTACAGCCAAACCATGTGCGTAGTTCATAGAAAGTAAACAACAATGATACATAATGTT
Organism: Bos javanicus; assembly: GCF_032452875.1. Taxonomy (NCBI): domain Eukaryota; kingdom Metazoa; phylum Chordata; class Mammalia; order Artiodactyla; family Bovidae; genus Bos; species Bos javanicus. The sequence goes on along the minus strand of NC_083872.1, from coordinate 61,616,189 downwards.
TCTGTTTAAAGACTGGCAAAGGTTTTTTTGTTTCATTTTTTAGGCTTATTTCTTTTTAATGGCAATGCTTACTAGTGATGTGGGGAGAGGAGAGAGCGAGTGAGTGGGTGAGTATGTATGTGTGTGTGTGAACACCTACTAGCTATGGAGAGTGAGTAAGAGTGTGTGTGTGTGTGTGTTGGGGGTACTTTCATACAGTTAGTGTAAAAGATGAGGCAATCTAACCCCCGGCCATATTTCTCCATGAAAACCCTTAATACCAGTTCCTAATAATCAAAGAAACATTTTTTTTATGTTAGGAAGATATTTTCTGCCTATCAAAATATCCAAGATTTGGGGCAGACTTTCTTAGAAATAAATACAAGTAAAAGAATGTCTGTGGAGGCAGAATGTCCTGGAAGAAACTTCAGTGGAAATTAAAAAGGCTAACTTGAGAGCGATTTGTTTGGTTCCCATGTGAAAACTATTAGCATATATTTTAGAAAGATGGCATTTGAAATCTCAGGGCAAAGGGAAAGATAACACCTCAGGGACTGAGAAAATCAGCAACTGTCATGAATAGCATGAGACTGAAGCTATTATCCACATCTTATAGCCAGAATAAAAACGTTATGGCCCCCAGAGCAAGAGAACATGATCCTCTGATCTGAACAGACTTACCATCTCTGACAGGTGAGAACATGTCACCTAAACTACTTTTTCCAGAATCATCAAAGTTGGAGAAATCCTGGTTTTTCCCACTCTCCGCTTCCTTTGATAAAGTATCGGTGTTTATGCTTCGAGGCAGACCTTATAGAAATTGGATATAAAAATAAGTTATTATATTGAAATAAGTTTATCATGAGAAGCTAGGAACTAAAAACTGTCTTACCTATATCATTGGCAACACTAAAACTAAACAACAGCTCAGTTAACCATCATTTTCATGGAATGAAGGGCTCCTCAAAAGCAACTAACTTATTTATGTAACACCACTTTTTAAATCTATTTTGATAGCACTTTTCTAAATATTTTATGTAGTTTTCTTATACAAAGTATACTGAGCACAGCTTACTTTTGTTAGTGACTCAGGATCATCTACAATGATTAAAAAATGTCTCTAAGGCATAAAGTACAGCACCAAACACACAGCAGTATTCAAATGATGTTGATTCCCTTTCCCAACTTACAGTGAATGATCTCTTCTTTTCCCTTCTTTATCTTTTTCTTCACTAACAGTGGGAACCTAACATTGCTCTTAGCATTACTGACCTTAAAGGCCTTCACCAATCTTAGGACAGCTTCCAGACAGGAAGGAAACCAGAATACCAAACTCATAAAGAACAGCACAGTAGACTAATAATAGAGACACGCAGCTATGCAGAGAGTGTGCTTTCTCTCTCAATATGACTTTAGGGCAGGGACGTTTTAAGAGGAATTCTGCAGGCTCAGTAACCTCTTGCTCATTTCTGGGTCAAGGATTGAGTTCTAGAGAATCAAGAACTTTGATGAAACCTTGGCACTTGAATCAGTAGCATATTTCTGTCCTTTGTTTTTAAAGGTGTTTTATTTGCCATCTTGGTCCCAAATGAAACCTGAAAAATCCTGGGATAAAAACAAAGATTTGCTCTGTTCAAAATATTAAAAAATGTCCAAGCCTGGCTAATGAAATAAACCTAACTAATAGTACACTCATAGAAAGTTAAAATATGACCAAACATTTTTATCACCATCACAAAAGGGTGTTTATACCAAGTGTACAAACGGTTAAACGGAGGAAATTTCCTCTCTTTTTTCTAGGTCCTTAACATATTTGAATGACTAACTCTAGCCTCTGGAACTTTATGAAACAGAAGCTTGGTATCACTTGAAAATAGTGTGAAAGTCTAATTTTTCACTTCTTAAATGGCTGTTTCCTACAGAAAAAGAGCACTAGCAACAAGCCTGCAGAGGTTGTTTTCAATAACTAAATTAGGACGCCTTCAGTAGAAAGCCATATGAACTGTTTCAATTTTTAAATTTATTTTACATGATGCTTAAAGTAATAGTAACAATAATGATTGTAATGACAATATTAACAACATTATAATTTATTGGGTGCCTACATCCACCAGGCACTTTTGATACATTTTCTCCAATTTTCACAATAACTCTAAATGTTAAATATTATCTATGGAAGAGAAAAATGAGACTCCAACAAGTGGTTAAGAAAACTGCCCCCAAAAAAGAAAACTGCCTAGCATCATCCAGGTAGGAAGGTGACAGTTCTAAGACCGAAGCCTAATATATTCTCAATGCTTCAGAGTGGGGAGAAAAACGTATATCTGTGTGTGTGAGCTGAGAGAGGGAAGATGATGAAGCAAATGTGGCAGAGTTTACAAAATGGTGAATCTGCTGAAGGACATACCAGAGCCCAAGAGTTCTTTGCAGTGTTATTCAAACTTTTCTGTAAGTCTGTGATTATTTCAAAATAAAATTAATAAACACAAAGTTCTAACTCTTTGGGAGTACACAGTAAGCATTCATTTTGCCAGAAACTGCTAATCAGCCAAGAATTATCATTAAATAATGGCCCTGTAGACCTAAGTCTAGAACATCTAATTAGTGTTGCCATTGTTACATATAACCTTCCTTATGAAAAATTAAATGAAAGACACTGAGACTTCAGCAAGCTTGCAATAAATGACAGAATCTTTATTTTGTTTAATTTTTGAAAATTATGAATAAAATAGTAATTTTGAAAAATGCCAGTTCTCATAATATAGTTAATGCAACATTTATTCTTTTAAAGAGACAGCAATAGTATTCATTCCTGCAAGTTCTTAAATAAGAAACCTATTATTTTTATATAATTTATAATGATTTTTATGTAAGGATGATACAGATATTCACAGATAATTTATAGTGAATATACTTACTATTTGTTTAAAAAAACTATTCTACACTATTAAGACTAACAAATTAAAGTTTTGCTTATACTTGGAAATAGTGAATTTTTTTATAGGAAACTGAAAAAGCACCAACAAGCATTTGTGTTCAAGTTAAGTACTTATCCTGAAAATCAAAAAAGACATGAGTACTTTCAATTCTGATAAGAGTACTTTGGCGACATACTGGTATATCATGCAGATTTTAAAAAATATGTTGAAAGTTGACAGTACAGCATAATTTCTTAAAATAAAAACAAAAAGGCTTTCAGGAATTTAGGGAATTATTTAATGTAGGTGAAGAGTATTTTCTACAAGTATGGGGAAGCTTATCATCACATTATACCTTTACAAAGTCTAAATGAACTCTTATTTAGGAACTGATAAGATTATCAGAATAGAAATTATTTAAAAATTACAACATTTTCATTCCCTTTTATTTAACAAATGACAAATTTACTGCTTAATATGTGCCAGGCACTATTCAGCACTTAAATATATTCATTTCACCACCTGATTTACTTTCCATTTTGAAATATGAAGTAAAAGAGCCATTAATAGCTTTTTTTTTTAAACTAAGAGATCAAATCATAATGAAACCATCAAAGTTTCATATTCTCTATTGATTTAGCTAAAGAATCTATGAAAAGTCATCTAGTCCATAGCAGTACTTCTGATTGGGCATTATTCTACTTTTAAGATAATATTTCTTAAAACAGAAGTTCAGCTAAACAGAATAAGTGAAGAATCTTTCATGAATTTTTTTAAAAAGTTAGAGCTAAAGTAGAACTTATCACTTTTTCAATTTTCATTATCTACTAATAATTTTACCCAAGTCCTCAAGTGAACTGAAATTCTAGGTTCTTGAGAAAAGTGATAATGACATTCATTTGGGGAGGAAACAGGATGGGAACTCCAAATACTATATATAAACAACAGTTACCTGCTTTGTCCTGAGGAGCAACTGCTCCCTTCCCCACAGCGGCTGCCGTGGGCTGAGGCGGAACTGTGGCGATGGATGTGGTAGCTGCCTCTCTGACCACTCCAGGATTCTGGGCTCCTCCTCCGCCAGCGCTCACATTAGCAGTGCGTTTGTTCACAGCTGTGGGCTTATTTGAACAGCCCTTATTCAAACCTGACTGAAATGTAATGGAATATGTAAAAAGCTCAGGTTTCTAATGCTCCATACTATACATTAATATTTTATAAATTCCCTATTCATTTAAAAAGTATTTTTTTCCCTTAGAAATCTTAAGCTCACTGATGGATGTGAGAGTGTCCCTCTAAACCATAAAAGCCTTTTAGAGTTTTAAAGAGAGAGAATTGTGAAAAGTACAAAAAAATAAATGAATAAAAGTTTTAAAACTAAGTATCAAAAGGATTTGTACTAAAATTATTAAAAATGTTTTGATATGAATGATTCTGAAGCAAAAGTATGACCTCTATACTCTGATCTAGATTTATTTAGTACAATCAAAAAATGCTGAAACTATCTTACCTTAGAGAGAACAGTGGAGTACTGAAATGCTATACATTGCACAGATGTCTTATGTGCACTGATGGTTTTAATTGGTGATTTCAGCATCCTTAAATCATATTGATATATTTTCCCACGGGAGGATCCAATAGCCAAAGTGGCTCCATCAGGCATGAAATCCACCGCGGTCAGGGGAGCATCAGCCACTAAAGTTTTCACGAGCCTTTGGAAAGGACAGCAAAGTATATATAGATATGTGGATGTGTGCATATAAGCCTATACAACATAAATAACTGTAAACAAAAACCAAAGTTACTTGGAATTCAGCAAAGTTATTAACTTAAAATATCCATCTCAAATACCTGCCTAAAGTAGAAGTTTAGAATTAGACCTAGAGACATTTCTAATATAAGGAACTGCTAAGCACTCCATCCTATTTTTCTATTCACTTCTAACAGATACATTCTGTACTTTCTAGAAACAGGACCTATTTCTTGAGTAATTATTATTTTGGCAGTGAATATGACTCCACAGGTAAGGTCTCTATAGCCTCAGGGTTCTGGAGAAGGGAATGGCAACCCACTCCAGTATTCTTGCCTGGAGAATTCCATAGACAGAGGAGCCTGGTGGGCTATAGTTCTTGGTGTCACACAGAGTCGGACATGACTGAGCGAATAACACACATACACACACAACCTCAGGGTTAAGGAGGCTCTAAGTGTCTCCTTTCCATTTAGGGACCTGCTTAGGCCTCAAGAGGACTGTGACCTCTGACAAGGAAGCAGCTGCCACTTTGCTCTTAGTTCTGCATCTCTTAACCCAAAAGCTAGAACTCATGAGGCTTAACTCTGCTGGAAGCTAAGCTGAGCTCCTGGCTAGGGTGTCTGGTATATGAGAGGAATGGCTTACTATTAGGGTTTTCAGTATATCAGCTCAAAATAAAAGAATAACAAAGAATAAGGGGAAAAAAAATAAGAAGAATGAAATAAGTAACAGTAAACTTTAAAAGGGGGCTTACAGTAGGTCCTTCCCTAGTAGTACTATTACATCATTTCTAGTTCTCTTCACATGATACTGGTAGGTGTCTTGAATATACCTCCAGCACTCCTGAAGCTTTTTTTTGTTTGTTTTTTTAAGCTAACCAAGCACACTTATAACTGTAAGAAGGACAAGAAGGCATAACAGCCCTTGCTTCTCAGAGAATCACATACCCTTAGGGTTTCTCAACTGGGGGTAATTCTGCTACCTTTGCTAATTTGAGGAGGACTATTAACATCTATTAGGTGGGTGCCAACCTAACTGTGGTTTCAGACTGTGATTTTTAAATCATTATAACTAGGCTCAAACACATCTTTTTTTAAAATTAAAATAGGAACCATTAAAATCAACACATTTTTGCCAACAACAAGTAACTTTATCCCTGGGGCATAAAAATCCATGCTTCAGGGTTCAACGAACTCCAGGAAAGCAACTTTTGCATCCTGCTGGTTGTAGAAGCGTTTTCCCTGCAAAAAGTTGTCAAGATGATTGAAGAAGTGGTAGTCAGTAGGCGAGAGGTCAGGAGAATATGGTGGATGAGGCAAAACTTTGTAGCCCGATTCATTCAACTTGTGAAGTGTTGGTTGTGTGACGTGTGGTGGTGTGTTGCCATGGAGAATTGGGCCCATTCTGTTGACCAATGCTGGCTGCAGGCATTGCAGTTTTTGGTGCATCTCATCGATTTACTGAGCATACTTCTCAGATGTAATGGTTTCACTAGGATACAGAAAGCTGTAGTGGATTTGGACCACCAGATAGTGACCATGACCTTTTTTGATGCAAGTTTGGCTTTGGGAAACGCTTTGGAGCCTCCTCTTGGTCCAATCACTGAGCTGGTCGTCACTGGTTGTTGTACAAAATCCACTTTTCACTGCACATCACTATCCAAACAAGAAACGGTTTGTTGCTGTTGCATAGAGTAAAAGAAGATGACACTTCAAAATGATTTTTTAAATTTTCGGTCAGCTCAGGAGGCACCCACTTACTAAGCTTTTTCACCTTTTCAATTTGCTTCAAATGTCGAGCAATCATAGACTAGTCAACACTGAATTCTTTGGTAACTCTCAGGTAGTTGTAAGAGGATCAGCTTCAATGACGCTCTCAGTTGGTCACTGTCAACTTCTGATGGCTGGCCACTACACTCCTCAGTCTTCAGGGCTCTCGTCTCCTTTGCAAAACTTCTTGAACCACCACTGCACTGTATATTTGTTAGCAGTTCCTGAGCCAAATGCATTGCTGATATTGTGAGTCGTCTCTGATGCTTTCTGACCCATTTTAAACTCGAATAAGAAAATCACTCAAATTTGCTTTTTGTCTAACATCATTTCCATGTAAAGTGTAAAAGTGTTAGTCACTCAGTCAAGTCCAACTCTTTGTAACCCTATGGACTGTGGCCCATCAGGCTCCTCTGTCCATGGAATTCTCCAGGCAAAAATACTGAAGTGAGTAGCCATTTCCTTTTCCAGGAGACCTTCCCAACCCAGGGATCAAACCCAGGTCTCCTGCACTGCAGGTAGATTCTTTACCACCTGAACCACCAAGGAAGCCCAACATCATTTCCATAGTCTAAAATAAATATAAAATAAACAGCAGGGACTTCCCTGGTGGTACAGTGGCCAAGACACCATGCTCCCAATGCAGGGGGCAGAGTTTTGATCCCTGGTCAGGGAACTAGATCTCACATGCTACAATTAAGACCTGGCAAAGTCAAATAAATAAATAAAAATAAATATTTTTTAAAAAACAGCAAGTAGTTCAGCTCAATTCAGTTGCTCAGTCATGTCCAACTCTTTGCGACCCCATGCACCACAGCATGCCAGGCCTCCCTGTCCATCACCAACTCCTGGAGTCCACCCAAGCCCACGTCCATCGAGTCAGTGATGCCATCCAACCATCTCATCCTCTGTCATCCCCTTCTCCTCCAGCCCTCAATCTTTCCCAGCATCAGGGTCTTTTCAAATGAGTCAACTCTTCACATCAGGTGGCCAAAGTATTGGAGTTTCAGCTTCCAATGAACACCCAATGAACTTCCAATGAACACCCAGGACTGATCTCCTTTAGGATGGACTGGTTGGATCTCCTTGCAGTCCACGGGACTCTCAAGAGTCTTCTCCAACACCACCGTTCAAAAGCATCAATTCTTCTGCGCTCAGCTTTCTTTATAGTCCAACTCACACATCCATACATGACCACTGGAAAAACCATAGCCTTGACTAGATGGACCTTTGTTGGCAAAGTAATGTCTCTGCTTTTGAATATACTACCTAGGTTGGTCATAACTTTCCTTCCAAGGAGTAAGTGTCTTTTAATTTCATGGCTGCAATACCATCTGCAGTGATTTTGGAGCCCAGAAAAATAAAGTCAGCCACTGTTTTCCCATCTATTTGCCATGAAGTGATGGGACTGGATTACATGATCTTAGTTTTATGAATGTTGACCTTTAAGCCTACTTTTTCACTCTCCTCTTTCACTTTCATCAAGAGGCTCTTTAGTTCTTCTTCACTTCCTGACATAAGGGTGGTGTCATCTGCATATCTGAGGTTATTGATATTCCTCCCAGCAATCTTGATTCCAGCTTGTGTTTCCTCTAGCCCAGGGTTTCTCATGATGCATATAAATTACATAAGCAGGGTGACATAAGCAGGGTGACAATATACAGCCTTGACGTACTCCTTTTCTTATTTGGAACCAGTTGTTCCATGTCCAGTTCTAACTGTTGCTTCCTGACCTGCATACACATTTCTCAAGAGGCAGGTCAGGTGGTCTGGTATTCCCATCCCTTTCAGAATTTTCCAGTTTATTGTGATCCACACAGTCAAAGGCTTTAGCAAACAAACAAACAAACAAACAAAGTGGTAAATGTGCATTAAAATGATCTATAACATAAGCTCCAAAACTCTGGCCACCTGATGCAAAGAGCTGACTTATTAGAAAAGACCCTGATGCTGGGAAAGATTGAGGGCAGAAGGAAAAGGGGACAACAGAGGATGAGATGGTTGGATGGCATCACAGACTCAATGGACATGAGTTTGGGCAAACTCCAGGAGATTGTGAAGGATAGTGAAGACTGGCATGCCGCAGTCCATGGGGTCGCAAAGAGTTGGACACAACTGAACGACTGAACAACAATAACATAACCACATTTATTTAGGAATGTATTTCAATATCAAATGGCAAATTTCAAGTGTAAAACCACAATTACTTTTGCACCAATCTAATAGTAAGTAGGGGCCAGGGAAGGTGCTGAATATCCCACAATGCTCAAGACAACTCCCCACAACCAAGACTCATCCAGCCCAAAATGTGAAGGCTTACAAACCCTGCTCTAGACACTGAAGTAATTTTAAAGCAAATTAATCATGTTGCTTTAAAAATATACAAATTTAGTTGTATTCTGAAGAGAATAACATGGCATGCATGTTAAAATAAAGATGTGAAATCATCAACATGCTATCTCTCAACATTCATCACCCAGAATTACTCTAAAGACTCATCAAGTTTTTTCTGCACATGGGAAGAAGAGAAAATTTTACCTTGTTAGACAACAAATATACAATCTCTAGATCTTTTAACATTCATCAGAGGTCTATGCAAATCACAAATATGGCTACTAGTGAAATAATTATTTGTTACTAAATTAAGAAATGAGCATGTTATACTTACTTCTTACTTGAAGTGTCATAGAGAATGATTCTTTTATCCAAGCCCACAGTTACAAACAGCAGTTCATTGACAGGAGAAAAACAGATGCCTGAAGCTGGAGCTTTATGTGTACTGTCAAAGTTATGGTATGGACTCTGACTATTCACATCCCAGAGAGTTACTATTCCATTATCTGAAACACTGCCCAGGAGTGATTTCTTAAATAAGGAGTACTTCAAGTGCCGAATAGACTAGGAAAATAAAAATAAATTTTATGTAATTGTAAGCATATGTAAGAGCACTTTATATAAGGTATAAATAATGGCCAAATACCAACCATATTATTCACAAGGGATTCAGAACTTCCCTGGTTTATGGCATAACAGGTGTCATAATCAGGACAACCATACCATCATTCAGTGGGCTATAAGATCCTAATTCTAGTAACTGAACAGTACTCATGATTTTATTATGTCAGAGTAGAGTTACTTCAATCACCTCTTTTACAGAAGAAACATACAATATATTGAGGTAAACTATATTAATTCATCAGGATTATAACATTCCACCTAAATAAAAGACCCAGTCACGGTCAGATCATGAATAAACATAAGGGAACACTGGTAGAGAATAAGTAAAATAGTCTGCATTTGTTTTCAATATATATTTTTTATACTTGAATATATTTCTTTGAATCTGACGTGCTGGCAGTTCTACGGTGGAAGCACAATAAAAAACTAACTCAATATAAAGGGGGTATTGGCAGCACTCTAGACTGGGGATGGCCTGCCATTCTTTCAAAAGCATTGGCCTGAGGGCAACGCTAGCCTTTCTCTAAAACACTCATCTCCGGAGGCAGTGGAGACTTTTTTCAGTTTCTGCTGGACAAGAATAAACAAAGATCCAGTTTGAGTAAGCAGGTCTTCTGAGACTGAAAGTGGATGAATTTATCTACTTTTACTAAAATGTTACTTTCTAACTTGGCTGATACTATCATTTATTGTGCTGAGAATTAAATATTTCACAATTACCTGATTTTTTACATTTAAGCAAAATAAAAGTATAGAAATCAATATTAAGCAGAATCCAAAGATTGGGAAACTAGCCACAAGACACTTTTATTTATAGTCTCAAGGAAAGCAACAAATCACTGAATGAATCACAGTTGGCAGTTATCAGCTACACATACAGGTCCCAGATAAAACTGCCACAGAACAAAAGTCAAACCTGAAGGCTTTTTGTTTGTTCTATCTAATCTAACACACTTCAAAAAGACTTAAAATTTGAAATTTAGATTCCACTAGCTTTTACATATTAAAAACTCATATTCTACTTTAAGATGTTTCAAAATAGTAAGTATTAGCCCTCAACAATAAAAAATATGTAAGAATAACATAACACAAATTCTGTCTAAGGAAACCAAGTATTTGCAACCTGACACCTAAGGTAAGATAACTACTATGTTGTTGTTTAATCGCTAAGTTGTGTCTCTCTGCAACCACATGGACTGTAGCCCACCAGGCTTCTCTGTCCATGGAATTTTCCAGGCAAGAATACTAGAGTGGGTTGCCAGGGGATCTTCCTGGATCAGGGATCGAACCTATGTCTCCTATATTAGCAGAAGGATTCTTTCCCGCTGAGCCACCAGGGAAGCCTTTTATACACATACACATTCTCATAAGTATTAATATATACAGTATCCCTTCAACTCCATTCCTCCCTCTTCTTCACTCACTTGTCTTCTTTCAAGCACCAATCATCTGTCACCTGAGCTACTGCCTATTTCCATTCTCAGTGTCTTGCTATCTACCCTTCATACCACTGCAGCAATAACTTCTTCAAAGCCAGAAATCTGAATGTAATTCTGTCTTGCCTAAAGTCCTTGTAACTGGAGGACTCTGAGAAGATAGAGGTTACGACCGTGGCAGAGTTTTTCAGTCTCCCTAAGTCCCTCCATTTGTTGTGTATGTGTGCACAAGCAGGCCTAAGACTGCTTATCCTTATAAAGTCCTGCTTTCAAGATGGGCCCTTGGCTGGAGTCTTCAAACTTGGATCTTTTGGGGGGTTCCCACCACCCTAACTGAAGACAGTGGCTCACTGACTGATAAAGAGTGGCTCACTGTGCCCAAACTGTTTGTGCAAAAGATATGGTTTATGGCTGAACCATGGATGAACACCTGCTATCATTATTAGAATTTGGAAATTCAGTACATGCTAGGCAGAGGATGTCAAGATAAGCAGTCTCCAACAAAGTCCCTGGCCAATCAGTCTCTAACAAGCTTCCCTGGTAAACCATATTCCATACATGCTGTCACAATTTGATCCTGGAAAAATTAAATACATCTACTCCACTGAGAGAAGACTCTTGGAAGCTCATGCCTGGTTTCCTTGGGACTTCACCCTATGCACCTTTTTCCTTTTGCTGATGTGCTTTGTATCCTTCCACTGTAATAAATCATAGCCATGAACACCACGTCTCTACACTGAGTCCTGTGAGTCCTCCCAGTGAATCATCAAACCTGGTCTTGGGAATCCCAGCACAGACTGTAAGTATAATGTGTGAGTGTGTATGTGTTACAGATAGCAAATCAGATAGCAAAACTAAAACCCCATGAACAACATTTACAGTAAAACTAGACTGTTTCAAGTATCCCCATGAGCCCCAAAATATCCTAGCAGATCAAACATTTAACAGCCATAGTCCTTCATAGTATTAGTATCTGTGCAGGAGGAAGCAGAGGGAAATTATAGGGACTGAGAAAGATTTGAGAACAGGAAAAGCCCCACATAGCCAAAATGCATCCATGGGAAAGTGTGGTGGCCAATCTGACAATATCAGCTAAACCAGGAATACCCATAGAATCAGCATTAGTAGTTCTGTCCAAGAAGTTTGCAGAAAGGTCTGAAGGGCTAGAACACCCCCAAAACTGTCCAGCCAAGGCATCTCCTTCCCAGGTCAGGGCTCCATACTGAGGAGACACTACTAGCAGTGGAAACAAACCTGAACAGGTTGGAGGCAAGATAGTTGAAGCAAAGTGAAAATCCACATACAAGTCCAGGAGCAGAACAAAACTAAGCAATCTCAGAAGAGTTACCCTCTAAACTCCTTCTCTGTTGCAGAGTTGAGGGAAACGGACTTCACAGATGAACCCCAGACAAAGTTATTATAAGAACAAAGAGAACAAGAAAGAAGACATTCTCAACAGAGGCCCAAAAAGACAGGAAAATGATACAAGACGTTAAAAAAAACAACGTAAGTCAGAATTAGAAAACTCAAAAATGAGATGTCAGAACTTGGAAAAGAATTGTAAATTTTAATCCTTTAATCCTAAAGATGAAGTCTAAAAAAAAAGAAAAGAAGGCTACATTACATAGCTTTCATTAAACGTATAAGGAATACAGAATGAAGAAATATAACAAATAATACCTTAAAGATAGGTCAAAAGGAAAGAATTTTTAAAAATCAAAAATAAAGAAAAAAGTTTAAAATGATATGAAAGTAGCAAATCACTGAAGAAGATTCAACAAAGAAAAAACAAAGATAAAGAAAATATCAAATACTAAAAACTGTAATTCGAGAAAACTCCCTGAAAGAAAAAAAGATTTGAAATTACATATTAACTGATCATACCATGTACCTAAAAATAGCAATACGGAATAACCAACACCAGGACACAATCTAGTAGAATTACTGGATTTTAAAGGAAAAAAAATCCTCTACACATATAGGAAAAGGAACAAGTAACTTATAAGGAAAAAAATACTTAAATTATGATCAGACACTTGAGACCAAAAATGATAAGAATAACACACTTTAACTCCTCAAGGAAAGAAAATGTAAGCCTGCTACAGAGTTACATTGAAAGAGAATTTTTAATCTCAAAGAAAAAGTCAAAAGCAGAAAACATATACTTATGGAAATAGTATTATGTTATTCACTGTGATTACAAAAATTTGGAAAATACCTAAAGTATAGGATTATCTAAATAAACTGTGCCATTTGAACAATGGAACATTATATAGGCACTAAAAATTATAATTGTGAACACTAGCAATATGAGAATACCTAGGATAGAACACTAATAAGAAAAAGCAGAAGACTGAACCAATGGAACAATTATAAATTTATGGAAAGAAGACAGAGCTATATAGATAAACTGCAAGAAAACATTCTTCAAATCACTTCCTATTAAAGAAAATTTAGAAGAGAAAAAGCAAAGGACAAAATAATACTTTAAGATGCAATATATAAAGATATGGAAGTTTGTTTTACACCAACATGTTAATCACAAAACTGCTCGAAAACATAAAATAAAGGCTAGAAAAGTGGACGAATACTAAGGAAATATATTGAGATAATCAAGGATGTTTTATACCATAATACACAACTGTATACCAATGTCCCCATATAACATAAAAGAAACCACTACTCTAGATACAAAGCTTTGTAGTAAGTCAAACTTTTTGAGTGCCAAAGTTCAGATATAAACAAAACCAGTCAACCAAGTCAACCAAATTGGAATTAAACTCATTCTTGATAAAATAGTTATTTTTAAAATGTAACTAATAATTATTTACCAGATCTCTATACGCCAAATGCTTATTAATATTTACAGAATCTATACCTAAAATGTCAAAAATTTCACTGAAGAAAATGGACTTATTTAACATACACTGAAAATGTTATATTTAAAATCTCAGATATTACATTTAAAGATCACTTTTAAATCTAAGGAATCAATAAAATATCCACATTTTAACTGCTTTCAGAAAGACTGCAGTCTGAGAAAGGCAACACAGGTTAACCTATTGGTGAGCCTAAGCTGCTGAGCTTGCCAAATAGTGACTTGCAATTATAATCTAAGGAGCGCGTCAGCCCTGGCAGCTCTACAGAAGCAGTAAGGCTTTTTGCCCCTGCAGATAGACACTGCGATCCACAGAAAACTAATAGCTTCAATTCAGCTCAGACACTTCAAAGTAAGATTCTAAATATATTCAGGCAATCTCATTTCTAATATGAAACTCAGTATAAAGATTCAGTGAGACTCTGTGGTTTTGTCACTTTTGCTAAGAAAGCAATTTGATGATTTTTAAAGATTTCAAATTCTTGATTGCTCATAGAAACAAAATTAGAAATTTTAAATTTAATCATTAGATGTGCCGTACCTACTATTTTTCTCAATAACCCAAACCCTATAGTAAAACTGATCAGCATAGGAACTTGGCTGGATGACAGTATACTGGAATTGGATTATGTCAATTTTTAGAGTTGAAATTTTTATGAACATTATTTGAATGTCTAAAATGAGTATTTAATATACTTGAAATCTTAAATGAATTTTGAGGAATCAATTTTTAAAACTCCATAGATTTCAATTAAGCTGCTTGCAAAATGGAAATGTAAATATGCAGAATCATAACTTCAACTTTCTTCACTAAGAAAATAGACTGCATACTTACATACCTAGAGACCAACTGGTATTTACAGAGAGCCCATGCACTCTGCTTTAATGCTGTAGAGAAAAATGAAATAATATAGTACAGGAAAAATATAGAAACATTTGTTCCAGGAAAAGAGAAAAAAACCAACATGCTCCAGTTTGATTTCTTCACCTTCTTAACGCTCTCCTTACTCTACATTGCTCTAAAACACAAATTATGATTTCTGAGGTCAAGTTACAACTGGTTAATCTGGAGGGAATGCATTAAACCTAAAGATGCAAAGTAGTCTGTAGAAGTTAACCACAAAAGCTATTTTAATAAATTAATATGATTATTTATCAAAAGTTCCCTGACCTCCTATCACATATTACGAACTATATCAGCATCTCATTTAGCCCTAAAAACAACAAAATAAAAACCTTATTGAAAGTATATTTTCATTCTCACTTGACAGTTAAGGAAAAGGAGACTTGAGAGTTAAGTCACTTGCCCAGGCTCACACAGCTAGCCCTCCAAATAAATGTGGGATTTACAACATAAAGCTGTACCCAATAAAGCTCACAGAGAGGCCAACTGCCCAAGCAGGAGGCAGCGGGAACATGAAAATATAGGTTCCAGTTCATCTGACCTTGCACAAGAGATAAGCTTTCAGCATTACTGTCTTCCTAAACTAGAAGATCGGAGAAGGCAATGGCACCCCACTCCAGTACTCTTGCCTGGAAAATCCCCATGGACGGAGGAGCCTGGTGGGCTGCAGTCCATGGGGTTGCTAAGAGTCAGACAGGACTGAGCGACTTCACTTTCACTTTTCACTTTCATGCATTGGAGAAGGAAATGGCAACCCACTCCAGTGTTCTTGCCTGGAGAATCCCAGGGACGGGGGAGCCTGGTGGGCTGCCGTCTACGGGGTCGCACAGAGTCAGACACGACTGAAGCGACTTAGCAGCAGCAGCAAACTAGAAGATAAATTCAGGTCTGCCATGCAAAGTAATCAATGAAAATCCTTTGAAAATCAACAATACAGCAACCTGCCACCTAGCATTTTAAAATATATTTCTTTTATGTGAAGAAGAAATAATAAAATTTGGGACTCCTGCACAAAGTGACAAGAGAATGCTGCAAAGTTTCCTGAAGCTATGGATCCTCAAATACTTACACATTTAGCTGCCCCTGAGCCAGAAAGAGATCCAAAAGGAAACAATGCTACCAGTCTTCAAGAGTTGACCTTCAAGTCAGTCAATTAAGAATCTTGTGATCTCAAAGTCCTGGAATCTGAGTTTTCTCATTTTTAAAATGAGAATAACCTATACCTCAGAAGTGAGCAGCAAAGAATAAGTGAGAAAATATATATAAAGTGACAATTACTATACTTGAAACACAGTAATAGTGGTAAGAATTCTATAAAGGTGATAACCTCTACCTGGAATGTTCTCCAAACCCTCTCATCACCTACACTTACCCCAGTGGCAGTCGAATGGTCTTTTCAATAAATAATGCTGGTATAAACATATACCTGTATGGAAAGATGAATCCCATCTCACACCACATACAAAAACTACTTTGAAATGGAGCACAAAAGACATAAATGTAAGAACTTCTGTTCATTTTTTAAAGGCATTAAGAGAGTGAAAAGGAAAGCCATAGGCTAAAAGAGAACACATATGCAACATGTATATCCAAAGGATGACTTCATCTGGAAAACAGAATAAACTATAAATCAATCCGAAAAACACAACCCCAAACAAAAAGGAACAGACTTGAATAGTTACTTCACAAAATAAAGTATACAAAAATGTGCCCAACTCATTCAACAGAGAAATGCAAATTAAAACCACCATGAGATACAATTACACAACCATTAAAGTGGCTGAAGTGAAAAAGCAAGACAATACTTGATAAGAGCAAAAACGTGGAACAGCTGGATCTCACATACATTGCTTATAGACATATACAGTGGTACAAGCACTTTAAAAACTTTTTGACAACTTTTAATGAAGTAAAACTTAATGCCTACCCTAAG
The DNA here is from genome assembly GCF_032452875.1 of Bos javanicus. Classification (NCBI taxonomy): domain Eukaryota; kingdom Metazoa; phylum Chordata; class Mammalia; order Artiodactyla; family Bovidae; genus Bos; species Bos javanicus. The sequence goes on along the minus strand of NC_083872.1, from coordinate 61,599,664 downwards.
ACCCAGCAATTTCACCCCTGAGTATTTACTCAAGAGGAATGAAAACATATTCACAAAAAGACTCATATGAGAATATTCATAGTAGCTTTCTCACAATAGATACAAATGAGAAACAGCTCATACATCCATCAATAATAGAATGGATAAATGGTGGTATATCCATATAATGGAACACTTCACAGGAGTTAAAGCAGTATAAACTACTATTCCATGCAACAAACATAATGAAGACCAGAAGAAACCAGACACTACAATTCTTTTAAGAAATATGAGGTAGTGACTGGAAAGGGTTAAGAGGGAGAACTACGGTATGCCAGAAATGTTCTGTATCTTGATTTTGGTAGTATGTAGTAACACAGGTGTATGCACGTGTAACAATTCATCAAGCTGTATATTTAAGATATGTGTACTTTACTGTATGTATCTCGTACATATCTCAACTTTTAAAACTTTAATATTTTACAGAGAATAAGGCCAAGAGCAATAACCAAAACTCTCTAGTAAAATACAGTAAAAACTTAAATACATGGCAGTATCTAACCTAATATTTATGTTACTGAAAAGTCAACCCAGAATTTATAAATCTAAACTTATCATGCTTCTAATATATCATGCTTCTTCCAAAGAAGAGGAAGAGAAAGAGGAGAAAGAAGGAAGAAGAGGAGAAGGGAAATTGGGGGAGGGAGAAGAGGAAGAAGGGAAGGGGGAGGGAAAGGAAAAGAAGAAAGAAAAGAGGAAGGAGAGGAGGAAGGAGATGAAAGAAGTAGAAGAGGAAGAAGACTACTCTGTTTCTTTAAAAAGCAAGTCATCTATTTGAACACTAGATTTTTCTTCCCAATAGTTCCAATATCTATGGGCTTAGGTTTTATGTCTCAGTTATAATAAAAATAACCAAAAAATTACAAAAACAAAATATTACTTCCTATCTTTATGGCCATATTAATCATTCTCTGTGGTAAATCACTTATCCTCATCCATAAAATGCAGAAAATGAGATTACCTCTAAAGGCTTTTTTCAGTTCAAGGATTCTATGGTTCTGACATTCAACTAATCAAAATATTCTGACTAGTTTCCTGTCTTCCAAAATAAAAGCCAAGCCTTCGGTCTGGCATTCAAAGTCCCATCAACATTAGCTCCTACTTTTCTTTTTCTCACATTAGCCCTATATAAAACCCATACACTTTCCTTTCTCTTTATTTTTTGTTTGTATGATTTCCTCCAAATAAAATACTCCTCTCCCAAAGTTCTTTATTAATGTATTAAAATCTTTATCTTTGAACGTGCTCATCCACTCACATATTTATTGGCGATCTTTCCCATGTAAGGCACAAAGTTAGACAACAGCTGAGGACAAGGAAACAAGACACAGTTCCAACTACTCTGTGGACACGCAAAGAGCTAAACCCAGCACAAGGCAGAATCAAATTACACAGGAGCAAAACAAAACCAAACCCTTAGACCGAGCCTGAGACCCAGCTCAAACTGTCCCTTCTCCAATTTTCTGTTATTCCCAATCAGATAGTTTTTTCTCTGTTCTAAATGACCATAAGATTGTTTCTCAACAACCTCTCACTTTCTCATAAACCTAATCATTTATATCTCTATTACCTCAATATACATGAAATCTGAGAAAAGACTTTTTTCTGTATATTTTTAATACTCGTTTAATTTTCCTTGAACACTAAACATAAACTGTTCAAAGAATGATTTTAAGGCTTTTCAAAACTGGAGCACTCCCGTATTTTACCTAAAAATACTTAACGGCCAAAGTGATTACAATACAAAGTAAGAGTAAAAGAACTTGCACCTGATGGGAAATTCCTGTGGGTAATTTCATGGAAAGTTAGTCAAGAGCTAGATTTCTGAAGAAACTACATTTATTCTTTTAAGAATTTTACAGACTAATTTTTTATAAAGAAAAATTCAGTAACTGACTAATATTGCTTTATAAAAGCATTTATAAAGTATTTCCTTTATAAAATATAAAGTATTTCCTTAAATACTCCTGTATTAACCTGAAATACGTAAATATGCCTTGGTACTGTAACTATCACAGACTTGAAACAAACAAAAAAGAAAAGCCTCTATTTGCCCTGTGCCTAAAAACAAATACTCCATGTCCATCAGAGTATTTATGAACATTAAGTATCTGTCTTGTAGCTGACATGGTTTAAGTTAAGCGATACTTCTATAATTGTAATGTCACAGATTAATATCCATGTTTTAGGCTTAATCTATTAATAATTATTTATGTTTTTTATCTGCAGTTAAGTTCTAGGAGCATGTGACCATTCAAAGAATAACTAAACTCATATAAGCTTCATCATCTAATATATACTAGTTTTAAAATACTACCATTAAAAAATAGCTACCTGTAAGTTTTTCAAGCACGCTAAATGCAAATTTTAAATACTTAATTTTAAAAACTGAAATTCATTGCCTTATGTAAGATAATTAAAAATCTCTTTATCAACTTTATTTTGAATAAACCCATACTGTACCTGGTTACTACCGTGACCAAAAGGAGTACTAGATAAATTAGTGGTTACACTGTGCAAAATAATTTCACCACTGAGAGATCCAGAAGCAATGTAGCAGTCATTCCAATTATATGTTACACAAGTTACTTCATCTTTATGATCCTGAATGAAAGAAATGACAGTAAATAGAGTGCCACACAACTTTCAAACAGCATATTTTTCATGTTTTTTTGTAAATATTATATATTTGTCAATCTAATATTTGCTTAACATTTTCCTCAAAATAATCTAAAAAAAAAAAAAAGTACACAAATGAGTAGTAAACTATTTGATCAGCACCAAGTCTTCAGGGAACAAACTTATTTTTCATAACCATAACAATGATCAGGCACTATGAAACAAGAGACAAAAAGGAAAAGTAATTTTCTAAATGGCATTATGCCTAAAGAATTCACTTCCACTGACAAGTAACTTTTATTGCAAGTTGACTATTATGAGAGTCTCTGCCCTTGAGAATATTACTGTTCAACTGGGAAGACAGGATGTTTAAGTAAACATGCAAATGGCAGAATGAATCCTAAAGGAGGGGCAGAGTCAAAGCGTCAGAGGAAAGCGAAAGAGGCTTCACTATGCGCTGAGTTGACAAAGGAAGCTTTACAGAAGACAGGAAGCCTGAGTTCAACCTTAAAGAAAGCGATTAAGAGGTAAGTTAGGGGAAGGAGAATGAAACCTAACACTGCAAAATGGAAGAGAGCAGAAAAAAAAAAAAAAAACCCCCCAAAGCCGAATTGAGAAAGCATGTTTGAGACTTGATAGATGCTGCTTCCGTCTGTTGAGTACCAACTTAGGCTGGAGTTTTAATTATTATTAATCTTTAGAACAAGCATGGGAGGCAAAGTCATTTTTCCTATTTTACAGATGAGTTAACTAAGGTTAACAAACTGCAAGCTCACAGAACTGCCAGTGGCAAAGCTCAGATTCAAGCTTATTTTCCTCCCATTATACTAGCACTGTCTCCCTGATCCACAGGGGAATCCACTTTGAGGAAATAAAACCGTTTAGAACAAACTGAGTTCACAAGGATTATGTTTTCCAAGACTAAATTAAAGGCAGCAGCCTAAGAGCACAGTGGTCAGCATAGTTTTTAACAATTTGATGTCACATCTTAATAACAGAAACAAACCAATCTTTGTATCTAATAATTAAGGTAATAACAATAATTGTAGCTATAATATTCCACTTATTTTACAACTTTCTCAAATGGTCCCTGAAGCATGCCAGGAGATGGCTTTATATTTTAGGAAATTCTTTTTCTGTGTAGGTATGTGTGTATATATATATAATATGTTTAAAATTTCACATGTTAAAACTTTTTTGAAAGACAAAAATTGAAAACAATTTTAAAGATGAACTTCCAAATACCAAAATGATAGAAGTCCAAAAAAGCAATCACAACCAGAGGCTTTCACAATGATTCTTTTCATTTTCTGAAACTGCAAAAGCTATTTAAAGAAACACTAATTATAAATAGTAAATTATTTCAGAAACATTTTATTACCAAGATGAAAATACACACAAAAACAACACAAATAGCAGCAGAGAACTAAGAAGCAATATCTCCAAACTGATTACCAGATTGAATACTATCATCCCAAAATCACTCTCACTTTTTCAAAGAGCCTTAAAAAAATCTTTAATGACAATAAACCATATTTTTTTAAAAATGAAGGAAGTGGTCCACTCAAGAGCAGAACAAAGTGAAAAAATAAGGAAAAAGTTTTAACCCCAGCAACACAGTAACATACATGGAAGGAAAAATAAACTCAAAAAAGTAAGCTTTTGGCTACACATCTTTATATTCCCTAACAAATCTCACTTCATTCTGAAGCTGCTTATTGTTATCATAAAAGCTCAAAATTAAATTTTGGTAATTACTAATAAACACATTTCTGTAAAGATTTTTTTAAAAAAGTTGCTTACCTTAAGATATCGATGAACTCTTTTTGATTTTAAATCCCAAATATTAACAGTATTATTTAGGCCTCCGCTTACCAAATACATAGATGTTGAATTTAAACTGACACATGTCTGCTTTTGCTATTTAAAAAAAAAAAAAGTCATGTTAATAGAGACCAGAGCTGACTATCAATTCTCATCCAACACTTGGTAAGCACATGAAAAACATTTGAGTGAAATGCTATAGACATGTCAATTCTTGTACTAAAGATTCAGCTCTCATCATCTTTCACAAGAATTCAACAGTCTGCAAAGTGTTCAAAATGGCTTTAAGGAAATCAACCAGATTCATGTTCTTCTCACATAAAGGTGGTGACAGAGGAAGCTTAGGAAACCAGCAAGTCTCAGAGTCCCTTTAGGGCTTACTTGCCCTGCATATTTCCCTTTAACAAAACCTGCTCTTATACTCCACAGAATATCTCAAATCAAAATCAACCCACAGCTCAGAAAATTCTAAAGGTAGAGGAGACTTTGAAGAATGCCTAGTTTAAACCCTTCAATTTACAGAGGGGGAAGTTTTATAAAGAGGACAAGATACTAGTCCCAAGGCACAGTGCATCTCCCCCAAATGGACCAAATCTCAAACATCCTGTCATCAGAAACTAATTCTACACTCTTCCCCCCTACTGTAAGGTCCCATTCATCCAACTACTCAAGACAGAAGTTCAGAAGGAACCTTGTTTCCTTGTTCTCCCTCCACTCAGTCTATCAGCAAGTTCTCTAAACTCTAACCGTAAAATATACCCCACAGGGTGCCCCCCTCTATCGACGGTCACTGCAAGCACCCTGATCCAAAACTTGCCAAAGCACAACAGCAGCCTCCTAACTGGTTGTCTGCCTTCCACTCTTGCTTCCCTACATTCCATGTTCTATACATAGAGTGACCTTTATGAAATGTATATCAAATCACGTGTCTTAAAATCCTCAGTGGCTTCTAATCACACCTAAATTCCAAACTCATCATCAAGCTGGCTTTCAATGCCCTATTCATCTAGCCCTTCCTTAACTGGTCTCTCACCAGTTTCCTCCCCACCCACTGATTCTCTAGGCACAAGGACCATCTTCCATTCCTTAAATGTCATGACACTATATTTGCCTCCAGACTTCTACACAGCTATTCTTGCCTGGAAAGTCAATTCCCCTGAACCTTGGCTTGAATGACTTCACCTGATCAGTAGATATCAACTTAAATACCACAACTTCAGAAGACCCCTTCCCCACCTAACTAACTGCTAACTAACCACCTGCTAACTCAATAACGTACTTCAGCTCTCTGCATAACAACTTACCACTATCACTGGGTACTGTTTACTCATTTATTCTGTGTCTTTCACCAGAATGTTAGTTTCCTTAGAGCAAAGACCATATCCATGTTCAATAAATATTTATAGAACAAATGGCTAAAAATACAGTGGTAACCAAGTTTTCTCATAATGAGTATGTATGCATGTCATCTATCTGGTGGTATCATCAGTAACTATGCTACAATGTTGCATGGTTGTTGTTTTTTTCCTATTAACTTTCAGATACACTATATAGTTACATTAATTATTCCCACTCCAGCTGAACACCATAAGGGGGCAGGGCGGGGATAGAAATTAATTCCAAAGGGTACATTTTGTGACTGAAGGCAAATTACTTAGCTCTAGGCAAGTAATCTCATCTTTCTAAGCCTACATTTCTACCTTTGAGAAATGAGAGATGAGGACCTGATCTACTGTTCTTGATAGTCCATGCATTTCAAAAACATCCTCTGCTCAAGAGAGCACCAGATTCTTAAAAGGGTGCAGATGGCCTCCTCTCTCTCCCCCAAGGTTTCTTCCAGCTTTGAAATTCTAACCGAGTCAAAAGTATTAACACACAAAAATATCAGGGGCACATTACATCAATATTTCAGTATGGTCACTATAATTCTCTTGCAGACATCATTCGAGGAATTGACTTTGGTCTAAATAGACTAATAAAATTTAGAATCTGGTTATTACTGCAGATCAGGAGTTTACCTTTAAATAAAATAGATAAGAATGGCATCCATCAAAGATCAATATATTAAAATCCCAATCATCAAAAACAACTGAAATTATTCATAAGGGCTCAGAACAAAACCTTTATTTTTAGCTGCTTACCCTAATGAGAGGATTTTTTATGTTAATGTATTATTAATGTAGGTAGTGAACTTAAATAATTAATGGAAATTGGTTATTACAGGAATCTTGTACCCTAAGACAAAAGCAATGGGTAGAATCTTAAAATCTGAAGATAACATCAGGTCAAATTTCTAGGTTATCATATCCATTATCATACTGTCAAGACCAATCTGTCTACTTTAGAGAGGTAAAATACAAAATCAAAGAAAATTAGTATGGACTTTAAATAAAGTTCCACCTTAAACAGTGGCAGAAGTGGAGATCAAAACTGTTTTTGTTTTTTGGCTTTTTATTTGTTTTGGCTGGGTCAGGTCTTAGTTGCAGCATGCAGGGTCTTTTGTTGAGGCATGTGAGACCTAGTTCCTGGACCAGGGCTCGAACCTGCATCCCTTGCCCTGGAAGGATTCTTAACCACTGGACTACCAGGGCAGTCCCCAAATCAAGACTGTTTTGATGTTGATATTTAATTCAACAAATGTTAGCTGATCAACTTGGACATGATCTGAAGATCCAAAAATGACTAAGATGTTCTGCCTGCTCTTGAAGAGTACAGTTTACCTTTACCGCCCAGTGGCACTCTGGGGATGCAGATTCAATCCTTAGTCCGGGAACTAGATCCCACATATCTCAACTCCACTTACTGAGGCTGAAAGGCAAGTGCCATTCCTACCCTTAACACACATTCTATCTGTCCCAGTCTCCACCACCTGTGGGCTGGAACTGATGCTGAGGCCAATCCTACCAGACACCTTTAGGAAAGGACTGCTAGAAATAAAAGGACTGCTAGAAATTCTAAGTCATTTTTATTAATATGTTAGATGAACTCATATTGTGTAGTCCTGCTGTGTTCCACTTCAAAGCAACTGGAGGAGAACAATTACTAATTAGGCCACCTTATCTACTCCAGTGTATAAAATCATGACAACTCATTATGGCTTAGAGTCCACCATAAAACTTTGAAATTTAAAAAAAGAACCATCAACTACATATTCCTTTTTATTTAGATCTTATTTAAAATGGAAACAAATTTCAAGAAATATGTGATTGGAAATGAAAAAGCCAGTATTATCCTGAATCAGAGGGATAAACTTATGAAACAAAAGGGTAAGAATATATAGTGAGAAATTCGTTTAAATGCTCTGGAACCAAAGCTCATTTTGACAAAGCCTGTTCTGTTACAGGAGGGCTTGGAGAGGCTCAGGTAGCACCCACTGGACCAAAGCTAAAGCAGAAGGTCACCATCAGATAAGGGTCTTTAGCTGATGGTGCTGAGCCTATTGTTAGTAAGGGAAGGGCTACATCATTAGAACCCTTTTGGTCAGATCAACCTAGGAACCTTGGTGGAACATAGTCCTAAAAAGCCATAGCAATACCAGGAAACCTCCAACAGAGGGAAAATGGAGATGCCACCTAGCTGACGAAATCTAAGTCCTTGATTGCTCCCCTAGGATCCAATATTATTTTACCTAAAGATGTATCAGTAAGCACACTTATCTCACCTTCAAGTGTTAACTGTATTGTTTTAAGCTCAGGTTAAGAATAATGCTTTTAAACTCCTTTAAATTTAGTTGTTAGCACCATAATAAATAAGCAATTACCACGCAAGCAGGACTAAGATTTTTAAAAGTTTAAAAAAAAAATCACTTACCCCTTCACCAAGCTCTAAAAGCGGGACAGGTTTACATTTGCAACTTGAAACAACTATTTTGTCACCACTGGAAGATGCTGTCACTAGAAAGTTATCTAAATCAAGAGTTATGGAACATCAAACAATCCAAGAGCAGCTCTAGCACTCGACTATCACCATAAAGAAATGTGATGATAAAAGCAAGCACACTAAACTAAGAAGACAAACAATGAACATAGTTGATACATTAGCTTTCAAAACTGGCTCAGATTACTAATTACTAATTCTCTTTACTACTGCAGGGAAGAACTATCCTTTTTGACTTTGCTATCACTTGAAAGCTATTTAACCTGTGTGAAATACTACCCCATTTTCAAAGAGTAGGCCAGAAGGTCTAATTTTATCCTTCAAGAATGAGAGCATGATAAAAGCAACATCAAGCAAATACCAATCAGCCTTTTCTTCTACACATATGGTTTAAGATAATTATTTAGTAATGCAGTGCTTGATAACCAGTTTAAGCTAGGAAGCAAATGTCCATATTAGTCTCCTATTTTTCCACTAAAAAATAAAGCCTGATATTTCCTGGAATGGAATGGACTGGAATGCTTATGATAGAGAATTTCAATTTTTAATGTATTAAGAATATTATAGTGTATGTAGCAAATATAAGTAAGTGCGATTACACAGCACCTATGAGTTTTACTTTAACTTTATTTCGGCTCAATTAAATTTAAATTATTTAAAATACAATTTTAAATTATTAAAATAAGAATTATTTAAAATTTGATTTAATAATTTAAAATTAAATTTACCTTATTTCACATAAATAAGTGAAATAATCAGTAAACACAAAATAATGTAAGTATTTTTACATGACTAAACACAATAATACAACCAAGAACAAGAGCCTGATTTTGAGAGTCAAAACAAAATATCAGAAGTTTAAACATACACTTTTAACAAGCAAAGTCCAAACTGCATTACTTTAAGTGATTTGTAGAACATTCAGCTATTTTGTGAACAGACCATGGACTGTAATTTTATCATGACATATGATTCAAACAAAATCACTTCCACCTATCTAGATTTTACAATATTGAGAAAAATAAATCATTTTCCCTTTCCTTGGCTTCTTCCTATGTTTACTGTTACTCTTCTTTATAGAATATATTAAAGAAAGGACTGAAAGAAGATACTACAAAAGTATACTCAAGTTACTCCACTTATTTCTCATATAGTTTTAGAAGTCTTAAGAAAGTGAGGAGTGTTACCTGGAGGGCCAAAAAAATAATAAACTGATTTAAAAAAAAAAAAGAAAACTGATCTTCATGGCTGCTGCTGCTGCTGCTGCTGCTAAGTCGCTTCAGTCGTGTCCGACTCTGTGCGACCCCATAGACGGCAGCCCACCAGGCTCCCCCGTCCCTGGGATTCTCCAGGCAAGAACACTGGAGTGGTTGCCATTTTCTTCTCCAATGCATGAAAGTGAAAAGTGAAAGTGAAGTCACTCAGTCATGTCTGACTCTTCATGACCCCATGGACTGCAGCCCACCAGGCTCCTCGGTTCATGGGATTTTCCAGGCAAGAGTACTGGAGTGGGGTGCCATCACCTTCTCCCGATCTTCATGGCATCTCACCATTAACTCTGTCCTTGGAATCCATGCTAAGCGGTCCCCAAATATCTGAGTCTGGGAATCCCTTGGTCTTCAGTAACTAACCTCTAAGGAAGGCATCAAAGCCTCAATAGGAATAAAACTATACAAAGGTTTCCAGTGCACATGTACTTATACAAGAAAACTACAGAAATAAAACCAGTTTCCAAAACCCAAAGGACACCATCACATTGTCATAGTCACAGCAATTTTGTTGCTAGACCTTTAAGTGGTTTATCAGTAAATGCCAACTCCTGATAAAACTCCTTGGAATAAAAAATAATCACTAAGAATTGGTACTTTTATGCAGTAAGTAACAGAAAATTAAGCTCTAAACATAATAAAAATCTAATAATAGAAGCAACATCACATATTTGTCACTCTCTTTAAACATTTCCCCCCACTATAGATCTGCAGAGGGCTTCAAAAACACAGTCCCCTCACATGAGTTTGATTAACAGGGAGCCAAAGTAACTTACTTTGCTACTTTAATACAAAATCAAGGAATGATAAGAGGAAAGTTTAATTCAATAAGAAAACTTGTCATTTTTGTTATATATATTTACAAGAATAATTAGACTGGGCATGAAAACTTTCTAATGTTTTTGTTCATGAATCATTCATATTTTAAAGCTTTGATATTTTTACTTTCATCAAGAAGCCGAATATTACTACTTTGATACTGATAAGATCAGACACATGTTCAAGCTTAATCTGTTATTTAAGAAACACTGTATGAGTTCCACAAAAGAATGGTTATCTCTACCATACCAAGAATACAGAACATTTTCATACAAAAGGTGGTAACAGTACTTTGTTTCCAGCAATGGTTCTCAACTGAGGATGATTCTGGCCCCTCACAGAATTGATATGTGGCAATTCTGAAGATGCCTCGCAGCTGTCACCACTGGGGCTACTGGTATCTCATTGGTAGTGGTCAAGAAGGCTTCTAACCATCCTACAACACACAGGGCAGCCTCCATGACAAAACATTATCTGGCCCAAAATGTTAGTAGTGAGATATTGAGAAATCCCTATTTATGAGTTCATTTTATCCACCAGGAACTTCCCTGGTAGTCCAGTGGTTAAGGGTCTGCCTTGCAGTGGAAGGGACATTGGTTTGATTCCTGGTCAGGGAACTAAGATCCAACATGCCACTGGGGAGCACTACAAATAAAGAGCCTGCAGAGAGCCTGCACACCGCAATAAAAGACCACACGTGACTCAACTAAAACTCAGAGAAGCCAAATAAATGAACTTGGGCTTCCCAAGTGGCGCTAGTGGTAAAGAAACTGCCTGCCAATGCCAGAGACCTAAGAGATGTGGTTTCAATCCCATGGTTGGGAAGATTCCCTGGAGGAGGGCATAGCAACCCACACGAGTATTCTTGCCTGAAGAATCCCATGGACAGAGCAACCTGGTGGGCTACACTGCGTAGGGTCACAAAGAGTTGGACAAAATTGAAGCGACCTAGTACACAGAATTTACTAAGACAGGAAGGATAGGAATCAGAAACATAAAAACCTTAGGAAAATTCAATCAAGATTATTTATCTTTTTGGGAAACAATACTATTTTCAACACAGATACAATGGAAGAGAAATACAGGAAATACCTCAGTAACATGGAAATGTTCTACAATTTTTATCTCCTCCCTCAACTTTTGCTTTTGTCTTCAAGTTCTGTCTTGAATTTCCCAACTAGATCCACAAATACGCAAATGGAGAAGGCAATGGCACCCCATTCCAGTACTCTTGCCTGGAAAATCCCATGGACGGAGGAGCCTGGTAGGCTGTAGTCCATGGGGCCGCTAAGAGTCGGACACGACTGAGCGACTTTACTTTCACTTTTCACGTTCATGCAGTGGAAAAGAAAATGGCAACCCACTTCAGTGTTCTTGCCTGGAGAATCCTAGGGACGGGGGAGCCTGGTGGGCTGCCGTCTATGGGGTCACACAGAGTCGGACATGACTGAGGTGACTTAGCAGCAGATGCAAAACATCATTCCAGAACTTTCAGGATTATTTCCACCATTACCTACCTTATTCCATTTAATTCAATAATGAACTGTTGACACAAAACTCTATGGTCTGCAACTAGTAGCTAACATATATTTTTAATACCAGTGCTGTTAAATGTAGTGGGTTGCAAATAAATTTTTTTAATGAAATCAATGGAGAATATCAGTTTTCAATCACATGATATGTCATTGTTTAGTCGCTAAGTCATATCTGAATCTTTGCAACCCCATGGACTATAGCCTGCCTGGTTCCTCTGTCCATGGGATTTCCCAAGCAAGAATACTGAAGTGGGTTGCCATTTCCTTCTCCAGTGGATCTTCCTGATCCAGGCATTGAACCCATATTTCCTGCGTGGCAGGTAGATTCTTTAATACTGAGCCACCCGGAAAGCCCCTATCATATGACATATTGTTTATTAAATTCCTATTTCATTTTATCTTTCACAGCTATGCCAAATATATTTCTCATTATGGATCACACAAAAAAGTTTCACTGCTACTGGATGTTTAACATAGTGGCTATTTTTGTTTTTTTTAAAAAAGGATACTATTGCTGCTCCAACACACTGAGCTGATAGCATGTGGTGTGGTGTGTGGGTTGAATTTATCCACCAGTGTCATAGATGAAGCATCCCATATTTTAACATCATCTCCCGATGAAGCAAATCTGAGGTTTTCCTGCATGACTGCACCTACAAATTGTTTAAAACAACATGCTTTAAAAACAATTAATAGGTTTAAAACAAACAAAAAAAAAAGAGTTAAAATGAGGCATCTTATCCAAAACAAGTGGCTCCACACTTTCACTTGTGTCCCAGAGACTGCACTCGCCACAAAGATGAGTTACTGGATGGATCTTCCTAAAATGTAAACTGGATCATAGTCTTAGCTGACCTTCCCAATGGCTCTCCACAGCAGTTGCAATGAAATGTAGCCTCCTTAGTGTGGAGAGTTTCATAAATTGGCCTGATGTAACTTTCCTTTCTTCCCCGGGGCCACCAAACACACTGGCCTTCTTTCTCACCTCCAAGTGTTTCTGTTACCTCGTCTGCCAGGAATGACCTTTCCCAATTTCCCAGGGTCATCTCCTTCACATCATCCCAGTCTTAGCTCATGTTTCTTCCTCAGAAAGGCCTTCCCTGACCACCATGGCTAAACCCATTGTTCTAGACCCCATTCTCCTGTTCCACTTTTTCATGGCCCTTCCTGCTATCTGCAATTCTTATTCTCATAACATCTGTGGCCCTTGACTTGACCAAAACTGTCTTGTCTTGTTAGTTACTGGTCATCAAACATTCCTGGCACACAGTTGGTATTCAACAAATAACTGTTGGTTAGGTAAATGCCTCATCTTGAAAAAAAAAAGATATGATAAACTCTAGCACTCCTGCAGGTTAGAATCCCACCACTGCAGGTCTTCCAAATAACTCTAAAATTAGCAAATACAACCTGAGAAGATGTCACTAAGTCCCTATACCAACACCTGATCCACAATGCCTTCGCTTGTATTATCTATTCACAGTTCGAATCCATAATTCCTACAAAGTGATTTCACAAACCCAGGCCGTCTAAAAGACAAAACACACATAGTAGTGCATGATGGTTAAGAAAAAAAGGTCAAAAACAGCCTGGGAGAAAGGGGAAGGGAAGGGAAGGGTCTAAAAATACACCTTCACATCTTCCTGGTGTGGACAGTGTCAAGAGAGTGGCAGAGCATAAGTGATGTCACAGGTTCCCAAGTCATCAACAAAACATCACATTTGTAAGGATATTTCAGAGGACAATTTAGAGACATAGTAAAATACAGGGCTCTTTCAACTCTCAAGAGACAGAAATTTTAATGTGTTTATAATGAGGCTGAAATTTCGTTAACTAGAAAAGTCACTTAAGTGATTCACTCTGCTTCATTCAGCAGATAAAAACAGTTCTACTAAGAGCCCTTAGTCACCTGTTGAAATGTAGACACAGTGTTTGGATTTGGTGGCTTAACATGTTATAACTTATGCCCTTTGGATTCCTCCTCAACAACAATGAAATGCTGGAAAAGCATCTGTAAACCCAGGAAACAACATTGAAAGATGTCTTTACTGTAATCTTAGACCACACCTGTTGAGCGGTGTGATGTAGCGGAAAGATCACTTTAGTCCTGGCTCAGATGACCTGCCCCTGAGTTAGGTGACAGTCAGTTTGGCCGAGTCACTCAATGTCTGTTTGCTCCTCTCAAAGGAGAGCGGGGAAAGGCCCATCAACCAGTGTTCTGAGAACTGAGCACACTTAAGGGCGCGGCATATTAGCCGCAGAAAGAGGCTCCCATCAAAAGTGAGCTGTCAGGACACACGACCGTAACACCATCAGCCTCGCGGCTACAAGAAACAACTCACTACACTGAACTTAAGCAAAAGCTCTCCAACTTTCTTTCACCCAAAATGCATTTTACTTGCAGGAGTCTTGCTCAACTGGAGTTACCTTGTTAAATGCATTCGAGCGCCTGCTAAACGAGTCGAATTTGAGAGGTTTACAAAACGGTAACGGGACTGCTAGCAAGCGCAAACTTTCCGGAGTCGGTGCAGCCCCCGGAGCCGCCCCCGACCTGCCCCAGTCGACCCGGGCCACCTCTCAGGCCCGACCGGAGGTGCGCGACCCCGGCCCGCGGCTCCGGGGCACTTCCCCGCCAACCCGGCCGCCGCGCCCCTGCCCGACCCGCTGGGTCGCGGGGAGCCCAGGGACCTCCGACCCGCCCCCTGAGGTGATCGGAGGGCGGGTGGGGAACCAGGAGAGGGCAAGTACGCGGCGGGCGGCGGGCCCTACCCCGGAACCTCCGGAACCTCACCTCTCAGCCGCCGTACACCGGGGGCCTCGGCGCGGCCCGCTCCGGCGCTAGGCTTCCGGCTCCCGCCTGAACTGTTAAACTTCGGCGGCCGGAAGTCCCGCCTCTGAGTGGCGTCACCAGGAGAGGCGCTTCCCCAAGGAGGAGCTCAAGTTGACAAGGCAGAGCCAGGGACAGTGCTGGCCCTGGGTTCGAGTCCTGATCCAAGCGCCTGGGACGGAAGGGCGGCAACTGAGGGCCTGGGCGGCTCCTCTCTGCTCCAGGGAGGCGCTGGTGCCGCTGGCTGCTTCCCTTTTGTCATCCATTTGTTCGCTGACTGCCTCTTGCATGCCAGGCCCTTTGCTAGACTGGGTTTACAGTGCTGAGTTTAGCCTGGGAATACAGGGGTTGGGTCAGCGCTCTTGGTCTCTAGCCAGGTGGAGCTACAATCCAGTATAAGGGGCAGACGATCATAAATAATTACATACTTAAATGAAAAGCGGAAACTCTTGAGAGTTGCCTCAGAGAAAAGGTATAAAATGTATGAAAGGGAAATGAACATGGATGTGAGTTTGGGAAAGGCTTCCCGGAAGAGGAAACCATGGAGAGCCAAGAATACCCGATGCAATTTACAAACCAGGAGACACGATGAGAAAAGCTAAGAAATAATGGAAAGCATAAGTGTCTTCAGATATCAGACTTCAAAACCTGTGATTTTTTTTTTCCAAATCGTGCTGTGGGGTCAGGAACATTCCCATCTAGTTGGGAATTTTTTGGAAGGAGATGCTTCTCAGAGTGGAAAAAGGAGTAGGTGAATTGAGCTTTCATATGCTCCTTATACCAGGGCCCTTTTGTTTTTAAAGCTCTACTGACAATTTTTGCCGAGAGTCCTTATAAAATATAGGGCATTTCTTCTACAAACAGTGTTATTATTCTTTCAGCACAAGTACATACTTGGATTGTGTTTCTGAACTAGGTACATAAGCCCTGGTTATTTGCACCAATATTGCAAATAACTGGAAAACTAATAAGTGTGGAGAAAACACTTTTTCAGAGCAGAAATTGAAGTCCTAAAAAAGCTGTAAAGATTGATAGGGAGCCTCAAAACGAAAAAGATAGGGAGCAGGAACTGCCTTAATTGTAGTGTACAGTTCTTGAGGTTATTAAATCAATTTTGAAAGGGATGGGAGCCAGAAAGTTGGGAGATAAAATAGGGTAAGAGTAGAGACAGGAAGGATAAGGGCAAATAGAAGAAAGAAAAGACAGCTAAATCTCTGAAAATGAAGACAGAAAAGTGAAGATTAGAATATATGAAACAATAATGATACATTAATATATAACATTGATACAATGACATATATAATAATATTTATGGAGCACACACTTCGCTAAACTCTATATGTCTGTATATGCATAAAGTATATATATATATGTGTGTGTTATATAGTATAGTGTGTATAAAGTGTATATATGTGTGTGTGTGTGTGTGTGTGTATGTGTTATTACAGATTTAAGGCAGGAGGTGAAGGGGACGACAGAGGATGAGATGGTTGGATGGTATCACCAACTCGATGGGCATGAGTTTGAGCAAGCTCCAGGAGTTGGTGATGGACAGGGAAGCCTGGCATGCTGCAGTCCATGCCATCGCAAAGAGTTGGACACGGCTGAGCAACTGAACTACTGAAACTCTTAGCATGATGCTCTTTATAATATACAAATCTGATCATATGACTACTTAAAACCTTTAGAATAAAGTCTAAACTCCTTTGCAGGTGGTGCTAGTAGTAAAGTGTCCACCTGCCAGTGCAGGCGATAAAAGAGATTCAGTTCGATCCCTGGTTCAGGAAGATCCTCTCGAGGAGGAAATGGCAACCCACTCCAGTATTCTTGCCTGGAAAATTCCTTGGACAGAGGAGCCTGGTGGGCTACAGTCCATGAGGTCGCAAAGAGTCGGACACGACCGAGCGACTGAGCACTAGGCCCTTCACTGCCTCATGCTGTTGTTTGCGGCTCCTCTCTGACTATCTGTTCAGCCTTACTGATCACATACGCTATGCATCACTTGTCCAGCCTTTGCCCTTGGAGAGGGCGTGTTAAAACACGTCCCTCTGCCTCTCTCCAATTTGATCAAGTGGCAAAGACTGAGAAACTGTCCTTCCCTGCTGGCTTCTACCATGGCATGCTGGGCCTACCCTCATGGACTATAAATCATGTGTTCGTCTACTCATTGACCCCCTGGACTAGACTCAAAGCTCACAGTGGCTGCATAGGAAAAATATTTCTTTGTGTTCCCAGTTCCTAGCATGATGCCTGACACAAAGGAGTTGTTTAATAAATGTTTGATAAATGAACGAATGAATGCATAAATCTGTTTTTCAGAACCCTGTTTTTAAATTTTACCAGTAAAGTGGAAAATGGACTGCTGGTAGGGAGTCTGAGAGCATGCCGACTAGTTAAGAGCTAATTGACATATTCCAGACAAGATGAAGAGGACCTGGACTCAGGCAGAAGCAATGGGAATGGAAATAAGGAGTCAGAATCAAGAGACTTTTGTTCCAAAAAACAAAAGATATTTTATGAGCAAATGCAATTGATTGAGCGCTATGTACTTTCTGAAGGATGGCTCCAGTGTTTTAAATTTAGACAAAAAGCTGGAAAGCCAGCCATACCCTGTGAGAAGCAATCAATCAACAAACTTCATGAAAGTGAGAAGAGGTGACTGAAGTCGACAAAGAGGTTAGCAAGGCACACAGAGTCTCTGATACAGAAATAAAAGAGTGTTTTAACTGCCGAAGAATCAAGAGACTGACAAGGAGAGTGAGGATGTTAGTGCAGAGGATGTAATAACTGGAAAAGTTTGCTTCAGCCCTTAATGTAGTAATAAAATTTGCAGACAGCTTACAATACCACACTAACTGTGAAGATATACATTATACAAGCTGCCTTCCATTTTGATGAGGGGGTATAAAAAATAAGCAAATGTATTTCTGGGATTTATTGGGGGAAAATAACTAACTTCCAGGGCATGTCATAGGATCAGGGCAGCCTCATCCCAGTTAACACTTGACATCTTCAGAGCCGTAACATGAAGTTAGCACCTACGACATCCCTAAACAAAAAGGTGCTGTTATAGTATCTGTGCTACTAGTCCAAGTGTGGAGAAAGGAGATGAAGGGATATTTCTTAGCCATCTACTGTGTGCGGGACACCATGGTTTATCAGCTCTATTTTTAAAAAATTAACCTAAGTTGTTAAGCTGTCATAACTGACTTTGGGAAATTCTTCTTGAGCTTTTTGTGAAAAAAAAAGAAAATGTGTAATTGTATTTTTTTCTGAATAGGTAATGAATACATATTGTAAAGACATTGACTAATGAGTGCAAAGAGGTAGAGTTAAAAATAAATCTTCCTCTACCTCTGATACTGAGCCACAATTACCTTCCTTTAGGACAGTTGTTTTTCAGTCGCTAACTGGTGTCCAACTCTTTGTGACCCCGTGGAGTGCAGAATGCCAGGCTTCTCTGTCTTTCACTATCTCTCAGAGATTGCTCAAATTCATGTCCATTGAGTTGGTGATGCCATCCAACCATCTCATCCTCTGTCACCCCCTTCTCTTCCTGTCCTCAATCTTTCCCAGCACTAGGGGCTTTTCCAGTGAGTTGACTCTTTACATCAGGTGGCCAGAGTATTGGAGCTTCAGCTTCAGCATCAGTCCTTCCAAAGAATATTCAGGACTGATTTCCTTTAGGACTGACTGGTTTGATCTCCTTGCTGTCCAACCAAGGGACTCTCTAACTTCTTCTCCAGCACCACAATTTGAAAGCATCAATTCCTCGGTGCTTAGCCTCCTTATGGTCCAACTCTCACATCCATACATGACTACTGGCAAAAACCATAGCCTTGACTACTGACAAAAACCATATGGATCTTTGTCAGCAAAGTGATATCTTTGCTTTTTAATATGCTTTCTAGCTTTATCATAGCTTTTCTTCCAAGGAGTAAGCGTCTTCTAATTTCTTGGCTGCAGTTACCATCTGCAGCAATTTTGGAGCCCAAAAATAAAATCTGTCACTGTTTCCACTTTTTCCCCATCTATTTGCCATGAAGTGATAGGACCTGATGCCGAGATCTTAGTTTTTGAATGTTGAGTTTTAAGCCAGCTTTTTTACTCTCCTCTTTTACCATCAAAAGGCTCTTTAGTTCCTCTTTACTCTCTGCCATTAGAGTGGTATCATCGGCATATCTGAGATTGTTGATTTTCTCCTGGCAGTCTTGATTCCAGCTTGTGATTCATCCAGCCTACTATTTTGTATGATATACTCTGCATATAAGTTAAATAAGCAGGGTGACAATATACAGTCTTGACATACTCCTTTCCCAATTTTGAACCAGTCCGTTGTTCCATGTCCAGTTCTAACTGTTGCTACTTGGCTTGGTATATGCAGGCCTCTCAGGTTTCTTTAGGACAATAACTAGAAATAATTTCTTGTGTACCCTTCCAGGAATATTCTATGCATATGGCCAATTTTATATAATTTTTTCCAAATTTCTTCAGTGTACACGGAACACAAACATTAACTTCCTATATCTGTTTTGTGCTTTATTTTGTAACTTTATCTTGGAGAGTTACCCATCTTAGTACTTATTAGTCTCATTCCTTTTCCTGGCCACATGATATTCCACTCTGTGGATGTATCATATTTTATTTAGTGAAGCCTCTGTTAGTGAATACTAAAGATGTTTCCAGATATTCTTTATGCATACATAGTTTCTCATACATGCAAGTAGAACAATATATGTTCCACTATTCATAAGTGAGCAACATACAAAATTTCAAATGTGCTAGTAGTTAAAACAGACATTTAAAATTGTTCTTATTAATGTATTATATTTAATGCACTATTGTCATTTCAACATATGGTTGTTGTTTTTCAGTCTCTCAGTCATGTCCAACTCTTTGCAATCCCATAGACTGCAGAATGCCAGACCCCTCTGTCCTCCACTGTCTCCTGGTGTTTACTCAAATTTATGTCCATTAAGTCGGTGATTCTATCTAACCATCTCATCCTCTGCCACCTGCTCCTCCTTTTGCCTTCAATCTTTCCCAGAATCAGGGTCTTTTCCAATGAGTTGACTCATTGCATCAGGTGGCCAAAGTATTGGATTTTCAGCTTCAGCATCAGTCCTTACAGTGAATATTCAGGATTGATTTCCTTTAGGATTGACTGGTTTGATCTCCTTGCAGTCCAAGGGACTCTCAAGAGCCTTCTCCAGCACCACAGTTCTAAAGCATCAGTTTTTGGTGCTCAGCCTTCTTATGGTCCAACTCTCACATCTTTACATGACTACTAGAAAAACCATAGCTTTGACTATATGGATCTTTGTAAGTCATTATAAAAAAATTAATAATGAGATATTTTACATTTTTTCTTTGTACTAAGTCTTTGGAATTCAGTGTGTATTTTATACATAATGTACATCTCAATTCAGATGAGCCACCTTTCAAGTGCTCAGTAATGAGATGTTGCCACAGGGTACTGTATTGGATAGCATAGATACATACATCCCCAGAAATGGAATTGCTCAGAAGAGTATGTGCATAAATTTTATGGTCATTGCCAAATTGTCTTTCAAAGAAGTTGTATCTGTGTACATTCCCCTCAGGTAAGAAACAGTATATCACTGAGTTTTAATTTGCATTTCCTTTATTACACATGAGGTTGAGTATCTCTTTACATGTTTAAAAGCTATTTATATTTCCTTTTCTGTGGATTATTTTTGAGACCTATGTCTGTATTTTTTTCCTACTGGGTTGGTCTTTTTCCTTATTGATGTATGAATTAAAACAATCCCTTTATGTGTCATAAATGTTGCAAACAGTTACCCTCTTTGGCTTTGGTTGTGGTATTTTTTTGCCACATAAAAATGTTTACATTTTATGCAATCAAAATATCACTATTTACAGTTTCTGAATTTTCTCATGCTTATAGAAGTCTTCTTCTCTCTAAGATTCTTTCCAAAACCTTTTCCATGACCTCTTCTAATCCTCACAACAAATTTATGAAACTAGTGTCATTATTTCCATTTTACATAGGAGAGGATGGATGCTTAGAGAAATGTTTATAATAGATTGTGTAAAGATACCCATTTAATAAACAACAAAGTTAGTATTAAAATCTATCTGCCTCTAAAGGCTATGCTTACTCTTTTGATTAGCCTGTAAAGATCAATATAATCTGTGTTAGATGTCTTACTATTGTCCACTTCTTTTAAGTTCTAGTGCTATATTAAATATATCATTATTATCAATAACTAGAACATCACGACAATCTAACACCAGATACCAACAAAATTCCAGATACATAGAAACTAGCAGTTTAGACATTCCTGTGGTGTGAGAATTACTTGTCAATCTTGGGTGAAAGAAATCAAGAATAATCAACTGGAGGGCAGGACTTGGGGAGAAGAGCACATGCGGATGCGGGATCTGATCCTTGTTACAAGGGTGAGATAGAAACTGGTCATGGATAGAAAACAACAAGTTAAGAATTCAGAGATTTAACAAAAAATATTCAAGGGTTCAGTTTGAGGGTGCTGAAAGGGAGAACAAATAACAAACTTCAGTGAGACTACAAATTGTCTTGACTTTCAGACCAAAGAGCTTGGATATTTTCAAATCAGTAGTTCAAGTCATTGATAGATTTTGAAAAAGGTAGTGATATTATTGGAGTTATGCTTCAGAAAGATTAGTCTGGATGAATGTGTAAGAGCTACTGGAGGAGGGAGAGAGAGAAGGATAAAGAGGAGAGGAGGTCATTAGGGTCTTGGAGAGAAAAATCAATCTATCTCATTATTGGATTACATGATTGTGCTGTATGCCTCTAACCTGCCCTTTTCACCAGATTTTATTCCAAATGACAAATTAGGTTTTTTCAAAATTCAAATTAGCCCTTAAAAGACATGGATTTTTACCCCTTCAAGCCAGAGGCAAATTCAAAAGAGAATTTTCAAAACTGTCTTGTGCAGTAACATCACTGCTAAGATAAATGTACAGACTCCCAAAGGGAACACCTTGAAAAACTTTCTAGTGTTTTTATTTATTTACTTTTAAATCCTGTAACCTTATAATCTTCTCTCATGCCAAAACTTCAATTACCATAAAGGAGTGAAAAGCCTGCCTCTCTTTATGTGTGACTTTTAGGGAATACATATATCTTAATCCATATGTTCAATTAATAGGCAAGCATTTTCAAAATGAAGCACAGTCTATGAGAATGTGTCTTAGTTTTTGAATCAATATCTGTGACAGCTGAGTCTGAAAAGCTGACTGGGTTTCAACTGCAAACTGGCTTCCACCAGCATCATTCAACAGATTGTAGACATCTGTTGTTTTTAGTTACCCTCCATTCCTACCCTAGATTCTGGGAACAGCATATTTTCCTCCTCTTTCTTTTGGATCTATTCCTCCTTCCTCAAATCACATGATTTTGGTGGAGTAACCATTCTCAGTATCTTCCCCTTGCCTTAAGGGTAGGCTCATGATCCCGGCTGTCTTGACCAATCAGAGTTCTTTCTAGCAAGTTGTATATTCTGAAATAGAAAAAGAGACATTTCCACTCTCCTCTGGATTTACAGGGCTGAGAAAATACAAGCCCTGAGCCACCTACGGTTTGTCCCCCTCCATGGACAGGATGTTTGTGTGCAGTAGAAGAGAGTGAGACCAAACAGGAAGGACAGACTTGTAATGGTATGGGAGACTTGTAATGGGTTATGGTAGAGATAGGGAGAAAACAGTATTAATATTAATTAAGACTCTGGATCCTCCCTTCTCCTTCCCATTAACATGAACCAATAAATTCCTTAAGCTGATTTGAGTTTCTAGTGCTTGTGATCAAAGAGACTCAATTACTGTTCTCACACATTAGTTCCAATATATGCAGTCTGACTTCACAGTCTTTACCTCATTCAATCTCTTTGAAGTACGTATCTTCATTAGCTCTGTTCTCTTTCTTCCCCAGCTTTTATCCCACCTCTCTAGCCACTCCATCATGGTCTCTTTCTTTGCCCTCTGGATTTTCATGCTATGCCTTTCTTCCTGTGAAATAGCATTAAAACTCATGGTTTCAAAAACCATTTGTACTCTAGTCACTATATATCAGATATCCCATGAGCATCTAAAATCCAAAGGGGCTGAAGAAACTCTATTTTTTTTGACACCAAATCTACTCCTCTTCCTGCTATGTTCTGCATCTCAAGCAGTTAACTCATCACCCATCCAAAGGGCCAAACTATATCCCCAAGAATCATTGTTAGAATCATCCTCCCCTATCTTCTCTCTCCCTCCACATTCTATCAATCATATGATCATATAGATTTCACTTTCTGTGTATCCTTCAAATTAGTGCCTTAACAATCCCCTGTGCTGTACTGTGTTTAGTTGTTCAGTCATGTCTGACTCTTTGTAACCCCATGGACTGTAGCCCACCAGGCTCCTCTGTCCATGGGGATTCTCCAGGCAAGAATACTGGAGTGGGTTGCCATGCCCTCCTCCAGGGAATCTTCCCAACCCAGGAATTGAACCGGGGTCTCCTGCATTGCAGGTGGATTCTTTACCAGCTGAGCTACTAGGGGAGTCCTAACAATCCCCTACTTTAGTCTGGGATATCACTGCTGTGGGAAATATCAGCAACCTCAGATATGCAGATGAAACCACTCTAATAGCAGAAAAGTGAAGAGGAACTAAAGAGCTTCTTGATGAGGATAAAAGAGGAGACTGAAAAAGTTGGCTTAAAACTCAACATTCAAAAAACTAAGATCATGGCATTCGGTCTCATCACTTCATGGCAAATAGTTGTGGAAACAGTGACAGATTTTATTTTCTTGGGCTCCAAAATCACTGCAGATGGTTGACTGCAGCCATGAAATTAAAAGACACTTGCTCCTTTGAAGGAAAGCTATGACAAATCTAGACAGCATATTATAAAGGAGAGGCATCACTTTGCAGACAAAGCTCTGTAGGGTCAAAGCTATGGTTTTTTCAGTAGTCATGTACAGATGTGAGAGGTGGTCCATAAAGAAGGCTGAGCAATGAAGAATGGATGCTTTGAAAATGTGGTGCTGGAGAAGACTCTTGAGAGTCACTTGGACAGCAAGGAGATCAAAACAGTCAATCCTAAAGGAAATCAACCCTGAATATTCATTGGAAGGACTGATGGTGAAGCTGAAGCTCCAATATTGTGGCCCCCTGACACAAAGAGCCATCTCATTGGAAAAGACCCTGATTCTGGGAAGGATTGAAGGCAAAAGGATAAGGGGATAACAAAGGATGAGATAGATAGCATTACCAATTTAATGGACATAAATTTGAGCAACTCTAGGAGATAGTGGAGGACAGAGGAGCCTGGCGTACTGCCAGAGCACATTCCTACAAAGTAAATAGGATTGTTTTACTCTTCTGAACATGCTTCAGGGAGTGACACGCAGAGCTTTTAGGATAAAGTTTTAACTCAGTTCAGTACACACAGCCATTTGTCAGTCAACTAATATTTAACAAATACTTATCATAACCCAAGTGCTACGATAAATGCTATAATTGCAGAAAACAAAAATTAGATTTCTCCTTAAAGAGCTATTTGTTTTGCTTATATTTTGCAAATAAGCTTAAAGTTCTTTGGAGAAAGTCACTAAGCAATGTGATGGAAATTTACAACACACATGCTGTGATTCATGTTTTCTTTACTCTTTTTAATTCCATGCTGCTGCTGCTGCTAAGTCACTTCAGTCGTGTCCGACTCTGTGTGACCCCATAGACAGCAGCCCACCAGGTTCCCCTGTCCCTGGGATTCTCCAGGCAAGAACACTGGAGTGGATTGCCATTTCCTTCTCCAATGCATGAAAGTGAAAAGTGAAAGGGAAGTCACTCAGTCATGTCTGACTCTTCACGACCCCATGGACTGCAGCCCACCAGGCTCCTCCATCCATGGGACTTTCCAGGCAAGAGTACTGGAGTGGGTTACCATTGCCTTCTCCAATGCATGCAAGTGAAAAGTGAAAGTGAAGTCACTCAGTCCTGTCTGACTCTTAGTGACCCCATGGACTGCAGCCTACCAGGCTCCTCCATCCATGGGATTTGCCAGGCAAGAGTACTGGAGTGGATGCCATCGTCTTCTCCCTTTAATTCCACGAACAAGAGACCCCCAACCTATGTTGTTTGCTGACTACAGACCCACTCTTACTTCTGGAAAAGATCAAAGGAAGATTAAAGGAAGATTCAATCCAAAGAGTGACTTTTTGCATTTCTTATAGCTAAGGATAGATAATAGCACTCAAGGAAGCTTGAACACCACAGCTCTAAACTCCTACATTTCGATGGAAAGTGCTTTGTCTGATTGTACCTGTGTAAGGTTCACCTTTGGGTCAGATATCTGTCCTATACTTTCTAAACACAAAATAAAAGACACTCTGTATCATTAGGTTTCTAAAAACATGCCACAGGCTTTGATGCCGCATCATGGGGTTGTACTATCTAATTGGTTCTATGCCTGCTTGCCATCTACTCCTACAATAGAGGATACATTAGGTTTGCTTTATGTGTACAGCTTGACTTTGAATAAGAACAGCTGCTCTCATTTTAAACTAAAGAAAAAAACTAGGAATTATATCAGAGGGAACAACCCTTCACCTGATGACCTAATGGATTTTTTTTTCTTGAAATTTCCGTTAAGCCCAGACCCATCTTTTGGAAAGAAAAAAGTGCTTCCCGGCTGTTAGTTTGACAACTGGAAATTTTTACTCTGGTTCACCTGGACTTTCATCACTGATTTCAGCTTATGAGGAGGAGGGAGTTGTCCCAGAAACTGTTTTTAAAGACTGACTAATAACGGTCTGAGGGTGACTCATGATGCAGGAAGGTATGCATCAAGCAGATGATTGAAACGAAAAAAAAAGTTGCTTTGATATGTTTTCTTCCCCTTCCTGAAGTATTGACCAGAAAAGGGCTTCTTGGGTACTAGTAAAACTCTATTTCTTTACCTAGATGCTGGTTACTAAGTTCATTTTGAAAAAATTCATTGAGTTATATATTTAGGATTTGTGCAATTTTCTGTATGTATGTTAAATGCAAGGAGATCAAACCAGTCAATTCTAAGGGAAATCAGTCCTGAACATTCATTCATTGGAAAGACAGATGCTGAAGCTGAAACTCCAATACTTTGGCCACCTGATGTGAAGAGCTGACTCATTGGAAAAGATCCTAATGCTGGGGAAGATTGAAGGCAGGAAGAGAAAGGGACGACAGGGGATGAGATGGTTGGGTGGCATCACAACTCAATGGACATGAGTTTGAGTGGGCTCCAGGAGTTGGTGATGGGCAGGGAAGCCTGGCATGTTGCAGTCCATGGAGTCACAAAGAGTCAGACACAACTGAGCAACTGAACTGAACTGAACTCATGTTAAAGGTCAGTAAAGAGTAAACAACAACCCAGAAATGTCCCTTTCCCACCTGGAAAATAGACATACATTCATGTCCCAGGAACACACATGCTTCCTCTTCACGCAAAAGGATCACTTTCTTAAGAGCATCTCTTTTTCTATTAGACTATAACTTCTCTTTCTTTATTAGACTCTAAGTTCCTTGAGAGTAGGCCAAATGTTTTATTTAGTTTGTATTCTATGGGAGCTAGGATAGAGAAGCTACTAGGTAAATATAAACATATACTGCAGGAATGAATAAATAACAAAACTAAAGAAATTAGGAACAGGTGTTAATGTCTCAGAATAAGAATACAATGAATTAGTATTCTTTACATTGTAAAATACAATTGTGGGAGAACTCCCTGGCAGTCCAGTGCCAGGGAATTAGGCACAGAGTGGTTAGGACCCTGTGCTCCTACTGCAAGGGGTGCAGGTTCGATCCCTGGTCGGGAAACTAAGATCCCTCAAGTCAATTATGTTCATGATTATCTTAGACATTGGTCATGTTCTACAAAGCAGCTTGAATCTCACAATCCTGGTAAGTATTATATACAATGTTTAACCAAACCAGTCTATTCCTCAGTTCCTCAATATTACCAGATAAAGTCAGGAAAAATAAGGTTTCTTACTGAGTGACTAACATTCAAGGGTGTTGTAGCTGCAGTACTGTAGGGCAAGATGGATAGGCTTAGAAATTGGAGTGAGGGATACATCACACAGCACTGCCTCCCTCCCCCATGTTACAATACCTCAATTTATGTCATGAGAAGAATTATTGGTATTAGAGGGATTGGACCTGTCATGTACAATTTACTAGTATTTTTTTTAACCTTTATCTTGAAAAAAAAAATCCAGGCTTAGAATATTGAAGAATTAATAGCATACAACAGGCAGACTGTTTTAATATATTTCTAATTAAACATCCTCATTATTGTTTTTACATTAGGTTTTTATTTTTGGACATGCAGCTTGTAAGATCTTAGTTCCCTGACTAGGGAGTGAAGCCATGTCCCAGGAGTGAAAGTGCTGAGTCCTAACCACTGGACCACCAGGGAATTCCCATATTAGGGAGGTAGGAAATTCCCATTATTACTTCAGAAAGGCTCTCTGAGGTAATGGATATCAAGGCCATAATTTGAGAAGCAGGGGTGGAATGGTAATATATTAGTTTTGTCTTTCTGCTTGACAAATTTATCCAGAAAACAATGGTTTAACATAATAAATACTTATTATTTCTCATAGTTTCTGTGAGTCAAGAATTTGAGAGCAGTTATGTTGGGCAAATTGAGACTCAAAAAAGATTAGTTGACTAGCCTAAAGTTATTTAGCTAATAAGTAGCAAGGCCAGGATTCCAAGCAGGTTTTCTGCCTCTTAATGACCAAGCATCACCCTAGTGGTCAGGATACCAATTAGCAAGCTATTGCAATCGGAGAACCAAGAAATAACTTGGGACAGTTGTAACTTACAGTCAAGGTACAGGTGGAAATATTTTGGCCAATTGCAGAACTATGCTGAGAGCCAGGCAAGAGGGCCTCCTGCCCAGGGCATGGTGCTTTAGAAAAGTGTTCTCTGGCCACTCCCCTACCTGCAGAGCAAGATCCATAGGCCTAAGGGTGAAACAGGAGGGAGGGGGGCAGGGCAAAATCTTTAAAAGAATGGCATAGCCCAACGACACAACATAAACTCATTCAAATTAATTAGGTCCAAGATGGTGGATGAGTTGACTTCCATAAATGGGAGAAGGCAATGGCACCCCACTCCAGTACTGTTGCCTGGAAAATCCCATGGATGGAGGAGCCTGGTAGGCTGCAGTCCATGGGGTCACTAACAGTCAGACACGACTGAGCGACTTCACTTTCACTTTCCACTTCCATACATTGGAGAAGGAAATGGCAACCCACTCCAGTGTTCTTGCCTGGAGAATCCCATGGACGGAGAAGCCTGGTAGGCTGCAGTCCATGGGGTCGCACAGAGTCGGACACAACTGAAGCGACTTAGCAGCAGCAGCAGCAGCAAGCTAAATGACCCACCCCAGACACCATGACATTTCCATAAATGTCAAAAAGTGGGTAGTGGCCCAAACCTGGAAATCTCCACCTCTTCCCCCTAGTAGCTATAATACTCCTCCTACTCACTAGCCTATGAAATTACCCATCCATATAAAAACTGACAACCCATACCCTGGTGCAGCTCTCACCTTCTAAAATGGCCCCCACTCTGTCTGTGGAGTGTTTCTCTCTAAATAAATCCACTTCTTACCTATCACTTTGTCTCTCACTGAATTTTTCATCCAATGACACATTAAGAACCTGAGCTTCAACCTGGATGGGAGTGGGGTTTGGGGGAGAGTGGATACATGTATGCACATGACTGAGTCCCTTAGCTGTTCACCTGGAACTATCACTACATTGTTAACCAGCTATAACCCAATACAAAATGCTTTTGGTGTTTAAAAAAAAAAAGAAAAAGAACCTGAGCTTCATTAAGTCCTGAGACCAGGTGTGTGATCTCAATTAAAAGAATGTGGATTCAAGTCCTGGTCTGGGTTTTGCCTGGGATGGAGTCCTGGTGCATGGGTTCAAGTCCCACTCTGAGTTGTATGGTTTTAAGGGCACTGGCCTGCTGAAGTCCACGTGTCCCCCTTTAACCTCAGGTGCACAGAACCATTCCCTGCCTAGACTGCCCTCAGCGAATATCCAGATCCTTCATGGAATTCTTTTCCAGGCTCTTTCAGTTTGGGCCAGAACTTGCTATTTGTATACACAACACAGAGCAGCAGCCATGATTGCCAAGTTGCCAAAGGTTTGGACAGAGGGTGGGGAGGGTAGAGGGGATCAGGCACACATATATGAGGTCTCACAGTCCTGCATGGAGCCAGGTGTGAGGAGAAGGACAGACAGCAGCCCAGGGCATCTTACCCTGTCCAGCCAAAGTCCTGCACAGAACCTCAGGGAATCTGAGAATCCTACATCCAGATCTGGCCTTACAGGTCCTGACAGAAGTGTATTTTCCAAGTTAGGATGATGGAATACATTTTAGTCTTAAAAAATTGTAGCTTGATTTGTATTCTTTATTTGTATTTATTTCTATTTATTTGTATTCTTTTATTCTGTATTGAATATATGCTTTATATGCCTCTAGTCGTGCATGTGCCCTACGTTGCTTCAGTCTTGCCCAGCTCTGTATGATCCTACGGACTGCCATCCTCCGGGCTCCTCTGTCCATGGGATTCTCCAGGCAAGAATACTGGAGTGGGTTGCCATTTCCTCCCACAAGAGTTCTTCCTGATCCAAGGATTGAACCTGCAACTCTTACTTCTAACCTGCATTGGCGGGGGGCGGGTTTTACCACTAGCATCACCTGGGAAGCCCATGCCTCCATACCCCATTGATTGAATATGATCATACTGGAAATGTATTTTTCTGGCATTACTGTTGGCCATATAATCCACAAATTCTCTGTGAACCCCTAGAAATGCTGGTTAAATGTAACAAATATTCCTTTAAGTAGTAAGATTTCTTATTCTAAGAAATCACCAAAGAAGGAAAAGGAGACATGAAATCCAAGGTAAAGAGAGTATGAGCTGATCCTGCAATCTCCCTGGATGAAGTATTTGGTTTGGTTAACCTAAGGATGTGGATTTTAATGGGCTTCTCTGGTAGCTCAGACGGTAAAGAATCCACCTTCAATGTGGGAGTGGCAAAGAGTCGGACATGACTGAAGTGACTAAGAATGCAAATAGGTTTTAATAACTGTGAGGCCTGGAACTTCAAAGAATGGCAAGTTAGAACAAAGATTCTGGTATAAAAGCTGACATTCTCAGAAAACTCTGTGGTTCGAAGAAAATAACTCCTCAAAGAGTTCTATATCCTAATGCCAAGAGTCTGTGAATTTTACCCATCACATTCAGACAGGAAAGAATCTGCCTGTAATATAGGAGACATGGGTTCAACCCCTGGGTGGGGAATAACCCCTGGAGTAGGAAATGGCAACCCACTCCAGTATTCTTGCCTGGAGAATTCCATGGACAGAGGAGCCTGGCAGGCTATGGTCCATGGGGCTGCATAGAGTCAAACAGGACTAAGTGACTAACACTTTAAAATAACAAGATTATCCTGGGTTATCTGAGTGTTACTAATGTTATTGTTGTTGAAAGCTTGGCCTCTGTATACCAGTGCCAAATCAAATCCCAGAGACAGAGATTTGGGTGAAATAGAAAAGGATAGCTTTATTGCTTTGCCAGGCAAGGGGAGACACAACAGGCTTCTGCTTCAAAACACTCTGTCTCCACCCCTGAAAACTTGATTAGGGTTTTTATAACAGTTGTTCAAAGTTGAGGTCTCTGACAAGATTAGGGTGTGAATAGGGCTTGAATCCTTTGATCTCACCTTTTAAAAAATATAATTGTATTTATTTTTGGCTGCAATGGGTCTTCTCTGCTGTGCTCA
Organism: Bos javanicus; assembly: GCF_032452875.1. NCBI lineage: Eukaryota > Metazoa > Chordata > Mammalia > Artiodactyla > Bovidae > Bos > Bos javanicus. The sequence goes on along the minus strand of NC_083872.1, from coordinate 61,568,997 downwards.
GGCTTTCTCTAGTTGAGGCAAGCGGTTGTTGTTCAGTAGCTAAGTTGTGTCCCACTCTTTGCAATCCCACACTGCAGCATGCCAGGCTTCTCTGTCCTTCACTATCTCCCAGAGTTTGCTCAAACTCATGTCTATTGAGTCAGTGATGCCATCCAACCATCTCATCCTCTGTCACTCCCTTCTCCTGCCCTCTATCTTTCCCAGCATCAGGGACATTTTCAAGGAATTGGCTCTTCACATCAGGTGGCCAAAGAACCGGAGCTTCAGCATCAGTCCTTCATATTCAAGGCTGGTGTGCGGGGCCTCCCATTGTTATGGTTTCTCTTATTGCAGAGCACAGACTCTAAGGTGCATGGCCTTCAGTAGTTTCGGCAAGGAGGCTCGGTAGCTGTGGCTCCCAGGCTCTAGAGCACAGGCTCAATAATTGTGGCACATGGGCTTAGTTGCTCTGGAATCTTCCCAGGTCAGGGATCAAACCCGAGTCTCCTGCATTGGCAGGCGGGTTCTTTACCACTGAGCCACCAAGGAAGCCCCCTTAATCTCATATCAGGTGGTCGGTCTCCTAATCTTGATGAACTTCTCTGGTCCCTTTAATCTTGTGTTAGGTGATTTCTTGGCTATTCCTGCCTTTATTAGCAACTGTTCAAATTCACCCTTTGGAATCCATCAAAGGTTATAATGGCTGGAGTCTTCCTGCAAGAAATGGGGGACAGAAAGACCTCTATGCCTGGGAGTCCCACAGGGCCCCATTCAGTTTTATTGTCACGAGGGTCCTTAAAAGTGGAGGAGGAAGACAGAAGAGACTGTCAGGGCCATGCAGCATGAGGAAGACTAACCCACCACTGTTGGATTTGAAGATGGGAAGGGACCACCAGCCAAGGAATGTGAGCAGCCTCTAGAAGCAGGGGAAAAACAAAGAATGGCTTCTCCCCGGGAGTCTCCAGAAAAAAAAAAAAAAAAAACAGGCCTTCTGACACTTCAATTTTAGCCCAGTGATATACATCTTGGCCTTCTGACCTATAAAACTATAGTAACAGTAGGAAATGAACATAGACTTCACTCTCCACAGGTAATAGACTAGAAAAAAGTGTGCTCATTAGCACAGGTAAAGAACAAGAAATCTTATCTAATTTTCTATGTCTTTCGGTTAAAAAAAAAAAAAATCTCCCCTGAGAATTTGTTGCCATGGCCCAGCTCTTCACTATTTGATCTGGGACTCTCAAACTGAGAAATTAACAACATAATTGCTCTCTCAGAGAGAGGTTCCTGGCAAAATCCCCTCTGGAAAAGCCCAAACTTAGCCCAAACCACACAAGATTTACACAAAATCTGAATTAGCAAACTGAAAGGTAAATTTAAAGACATTATCCAGAAAGACACCTGGACAGAAAATATAAGACACATTAAGAGAGAGGACAGAATGAAAAGACTTAAAACATGTATAATAAAATAAGAGTTTCCAAAGAAGAGAAGAGAGAGAAAACGGGGGGAAAAGCAATATCTAGGAAACAGAAGTCTATGTCTTAAAACCAAGGTGAAGTAGGTGCTAATGGAGACAATGACATGATTATTAAGTACCAATCTCTTGACTCTCTTTTCTGGCATGATTAAGGTAAATAGTACCACTACATATAAATAATTATTGTCATTATTGCCTATATTGTTTATCATAGGTTTTTCCCTGTCAAAATATAATTTTTAAAAATTAAAACACTATACTTATAGAAATATACGATGAATATAGGACAAAGACTTTCTTTAATTCATTAATTAATGAGGGAAGCTATAAGATGCTGTCTTATTCAAAGAACATTGTTTAAATGTTAGAGTAACTTTGTTGTTGTTTTTGTTCAGTCACTAAGTCATGTCCGACTCCTTGTGACACCCATTCCCACCCCTGCCCACACTGTAGGCTGCCAGACTCCTCTGTTCATGGGATTTCCCAGGCAAGAATACTGGAGTGGGTTTCCATTTTATCCTCCAGGGGATCGTCCCCACTCACAGATGGGACCTGAGCCTCCTGTGTGGCAGGTAGTTTCTTTACTGCTGAACCACCCGGGAAGCCCTGTGTAATAGGCTACTTTCACTTTATCATAAAAATTGACATCAATACCACAACCCTAAGGAATATTTGCAAAGATTAATATGCCTCTCCCTTGCCCACTTTCAATCTAGTATCCTTACTGCAGCCACAGAGATCTCAAATGCAAATCTGATTGTTATTCCTGAGCTTCAAGTCCTTTGTCACTGTCATAACTCCTTAATAATGCAATACTCCTACAATAATCTGTGACCAGGTGCCTCTCCAGCCAATCCTCTCACAGCCCTGACCTGTACCGCCCAGGCTTGTTCTGCTCCAGGAAAATTGAACTTCTTACAACTTCCAGAAAAGTCAGCCTCCATTTTGCCTTTGCTGCTAAGTCACTTCAGTCATTTCCGACTCTGTGCGACCCCATAGATGGCAGCCCACCAGGCTCCCCCGTCCCTGGGATTCTCCAGGCAAGAATACTGGAGTGGGTTGCCATCTCCTCCTCCAATGCATGAAAGTGAAAACTGAAGGTGAAGTTGCTTAATTGTATGACTCGTAGAGATCCTATGGACTGCAGTCTACCAAGCTCCTCCGTCCACGGGACTTTCCAGGCAAGAGTACTGGAGTGGGGTGCCATTGCCTTCTCCGATTTTGCCTTTAGGTGTCCAAATATACTATTGTCTAAGTCTAGACTATTTTCCTCCACCTACAGCTGCTATTTCTTACTTGTACATATAGAGGATTAGTTTAAAACTTGTCTTAGCCCAGGTTTCCTAGACAACAGAATTAAAGGCCAGAAATCAGTTCTGGTGCTTTATACAGGAGACAGAGAGGGGTAATCTTAGGTTGAGGGAGGAAGACTTGACTGAAGGAAGAAGGGTTGTGAACTGTGTTACCACACTGGCCACTGCTTCATGGTGAGCCTGGAAGAGATATACCAGTTTGCTCAGCAGATGTGTTTGTGGAGTATTTAGGATTCCTCAAGATGACTGTAGAGAGAGAAACAATGCCTCAGACTGAGGGGACAGGAGGAGGGCAATCTGCTTGTTCTGACCCCTCCTACCTCTTGCTTCCCAGGACAGAGTCCACCCAAGTCGGGTCAGTTGCCCTGCTCTCCCAGGACATGTCATCTGAAGTCTCTCAGGATACCAGATTCCTAACCCCACAGTGTAGTGTCTAGGGGATCAAAACATGCCACCCTGAAATATGCCACTTCAGGATAAGGATTATTTTGAGCTGAAAGCATTTGAGATTCAATAGATGCAGAAAGAAAGCTTCCCAGAGATTTTCATGTCTGTTGAAAAGCAGAAACTTCTGAGAAATGATGATTACTGATAAATCCCCTCTCCCAGGGAAGTTTATGACCATGAAGCAAACAGAAAGTTGGCACTGAGATGGCCTGCACAACAAGAAAGACTGATCCCGGACTAGGGTGCATGAGGGAAGATGATTCTTAAACTAAACTGGTTCAGAGAATTCTGAGCCAAAGGTGATATAAAAATGTAAAGTGCAATCCACTCCCAGAATCTTGGAAATACACAGAGCTGGCAAGAGACAGAAACTAACCTACAGTCTTGGGGGAGGGCATGTGATAAGATGGAATTACAGCCAAATTTACTCTAATGAGGAGAAGGCAATGGCACCCCACTCCAGTACTCTTGCCTATAAAATCCATGAATGGAGGAGCCTGGTAGGCTGCAGTCCATGGGGTCGCTAAGAGTTGGACACGACTGAGTGACTTCAGTTTCACTTTTCTCTTTTATGCATTGGAGAAGAAAAAGGCAACCCACTCCAATGTTCTTGCCTGGAGAATTCCAGGGACGGCAGAGCCTGGTGGGCTGCCGTCTATGGGGTGGCACAGAGTTGGACACAACTGAAGCGACTTAGCTTAGCTTAGCTTAGCTTTACTCTAATGATGGGCTAACTCACCTAATATTGCATGTTAGAGATGGTTTTTATGTTTGGCTGTTACTCTGAGTTTGGCATAAAGATTTTGAGTTTTTTTGTGACACCCAAACTTTAGACTATTTAGAGATGCTTCTCTCAGTCACATTTAAAAGATTTCTGAAAGTCTATTCAGATTCTATTCTGAAAATCCTTGCAGAAAGTGGAAATAGCCACATATGTAATTTTTAACTTTTACAAAAATTTATTTATTAGGCTGCATATGATATTCATTGCAACATCCAAGATCTTTGGTTGAGGCATGTGGGATCTAGTTCCCAGACCAGGGATTGAACCCAGGCCTCCTGAACTGGGAGCTCAGAATCTTAGCCACGGGACTGCCAGGGACATTCCTTAAATTTGTTTTTAAATGCAATAAATTGTTTTGTGATAACCAGAATGGAAATTTGTCCTGCTTCCCTAGACTGCTCACTGACTAAGTGACACAGATACTGAGGCTGGCAGGTCCCTATGAGATGTGGGACTCCTGTGAAAAGTGACTCTGGCTCTAAGATTCCCCATTATCCAGAAAGATCTTCCCTGTCTCTGCCATGATTTTTATCATTTCCTGCCTTCACCATTGTTCTTCTTTCCCCCTCATAGTTGTTTCACTTTATGAATATCTTGGACATAAAATCCAGTTCTGAATCTGCTGCTCACAGCATCCAGGATTTTTCACCCCTCACTCTGGAAACACTTGTACAGGAGTAAAAAATTCTTCTCTACCCTTCTAGGTTCACTGACTCAGGTTCTCTCTGAACTAGACAACCAAAGACAGATTAGCATTACAGTATTCTTGCCCAGGAAATCCCATGGACAGAGGAGCCTGGTGGTCCATGGGGTCACAAAAAGTTGGACACAACTTAGCTACTAAACAACAACAATATGCTGTATAAACAATGGACCATTTTCTCCAACTCTTCTGTCTTGAGAAGCACTGAGCTGTACCACCAGTCTCTGAAGTTATATAGCTGAAGCAAGAGATCAATTCAAAGATAACTGAAAAGTAGTTGATAAACCACCTTCTTCCCCTCTCTTCCCTAGTTCCCTACAGAGGTTGGTGAGGGGGCACTGCCCCTCCATCATGCTTGGGATGGGTCTCAAGGCAATTTCAAAGGGGAAAGGGAACAATATATTCCTCACTAAATAAACTATGCTTCCCTCCCCACTTTTGAAAGCAAATTCTCCTAAAGTCAATTTTGGTTTTTAAATAACACATTTTTGTCCTCTTCATTTCACATCTGTTACATCGCTATACCAGAACAAGTTTAATAGAGAAGTCCATGCTAATCATTAATTATGATACCAATATGCCGGTTATATTGTATTCTAATGTAACTCGCACTTGTGGATTTCAAAGAGCTTGCGCCAGATTTAATTAATCCTCAGCTTTGCTAATGAAAAGCATCGTTTCTACCCGGCATGAATTTGGGTTTCCAATCTGTTCCTTAAGGTCACCTCATTTTTCTTGAAAATGTACATTTATAATTTAACATTTCAGATCTTTCACATTCCCTATTAAGCAATTATTTTGATTACTTCATTATCTTTCTTTTTTTTCTCCTAGACTATTTAGGTTCTGTTTCTGCCTACCGCCAGCCAAGTGTAATTCCGACATTCTCTCTCACTCCCTTTATTAGCATGATTTGCATTAGCAAGGGATTCATTTTCATTCTGAAGACTGAAAACAATTTCATTATCTGATAAAAATTATCTTCTCATATGCTGTAAGAAGCAATTCTCCTCATTTATGGTCTCATTAGGCATTTCATCTACCCAATACATCTTCTCAATTCTTCCTCCTTCTGGAAGTAGTCATTCTGGTGGCTCAACTAACAGTATCTTGGGCTAGGGACTCTCATTTTTGCCTTTCTTCCCTCTTTTGTTCTTTCTTTCCCTAAAGGAGTATCCCCCTTATCTCCTCTGTGAGCCCTTGTTCGTTCCCTCTCTCCCTAAATATTTGGTTCAGGCTTCTTTCTAACATCTATATCGTTGTACCATGAATTTTAAGTCTGCATTTCTGTTGTCCTTAATAGACTGTGAGCATCTTATGGGCTGGACCACAGCTCACAGATCTTTGTATTTTCAAACTCTGACAATGTGTCTAGTGGATAGCAATGATAAAAAAAAAAATGTGTATCAGTCACAAACAACAATCACCATCAAGATCATCATCATCTTTAAAATGAGGAGTGGCTTTTTCTTAATACTATTTAAAATGCAAATAAGTGGTCTTTAGAATAGTTTTTGTTCATCGGTCCCAAACATTATGTTATCATTAAAACCAATATGCTTGCTTGCAAAAAATAAAATAAAAAATGTGTATTGAATAAATGAAGAACTAAGTATGTAAGCAAAATGCATTGTTATTTTGAAATTTTGTTCTTTTCAAAAGACAGATATGACTGGAGAAGCTAAAGCAACTTGATAAGGAAGTAGATCATTGGACATGCTGAAGAGACAGATCTGTAAGTAACAGGAGGGAAGTAGTTAAACTGCCTCAGTGAGAGCTAAGACATCCTAATGGCTATAAGAGGCCAGTTGAGCAAGAGAAAAATCTCAAAGCAATATCTGGAGCACTTGGATACATCATAACTGATCAGGTGGAGCAAGATCCAAGTCTGAACTGCAGCCTTCTGTGCAAGCAAGATATTGAATCATGTCTATTTCTTCTCACCAAATTTCCAAAAGCTGACAGATATTGCTGAAAAATTCCTCAGTCTAAGGTCACAGTCTTGATTTATTTCTAAGTTTTATGCATCCCTTGAGGAGGAAAAAAGAGCAATCAGAATACTTCCTTTTCACCATAAGTGTGCTAGAAATATAAATGGTCCCACAAGGGATCGACTCATGATTTTTCGACTTTACAATGGTGCAAAATCGATATGCATTCAGTAGAAACCATACTTTGAATTTTGATCTTTTCCCAGGCTAGTGATATATGGTATAGTAATCTCTGGTGATGCTGGACAGCTGCAGTGAGCCACAGCTTCCAGTCAGCCACGCGATCATGAATGTCAACAGCTGATACACTTACAGCCATTCTGGACCCATAAAACATTCTAGTTTTCACTTTCATTATAGTATTCAATAAATTACAGGAGATATTCAACACTTTATTAGAAAATAGGATTTGTATTAGATTACTTAGCCCAACTGCAGGCTAATGTAAGTGTTCTGAGCACGGTTAAGGTAGCCTAGGCTAAGCTCTGATGTTCAGTAGGTTAGGTGTATTATCTGCATTTCTTTACTTATGATACTCTCAACTTACAATGAGTTTAGCAGGATGTAACTCCATTGTAAGTAGAGGGATAGCTATTATAAGGATTGCTGAAGCATCATCCGATGGCATTGGGGTAATTCCATGGGAATGCATACACAGACACACACACCCCCACACCCACACCCCCCACACACACACCTACCCATCCACCCACACACACACACTGTCACACTCTCCTTTCCCTGAGAGTCTTCTGGGACCAACTGGCACTCTGATGTAAATAATTTTTTTAATGTTTGTTTATTTATTATCTTTAATGTTTATTTATTTATTATCGGCTGTGCTAGGTCTTCATTGCTGTACAGGCTTTTCTCTAGTTGCGGTGAGGAGGGGCCACCCTCTAGTTGTGATGTACAAGCCTCCCACTGAGGTGACCTCTTTTGTGGAGCACAGGCTCTAGGGCGTGCAGGCCTCAGTAGTTCAGCCCCTGAGCTCTAGAGCACAGGCTCAGTAGTTGTGGCGCACTGACTTAGATGACCCGTGGCATATGGGATCTTTTCAGATCAGGGATGGAACCGTACCTCCTGCATTGGCAGGTGGATTCTTTACCACTGAGTTACCAGTGAACCCCTGATATAAACAATTTATAGCAGATATTTAAAGAGCAATTCAGTGGATAAAGAAGATGTGTTATATGTACACAGTGGAATACTATTGTGTATTCAGTCACAAAAAAGAATTAAATAATGCCATTTGCAACAATATGGATGGACCTAGAGATGATCATACTAAGTGAAGTAAATCAGATAGAATAAGACAAGTACCATATGGCATCACTTACATGTGGAACCTAAAAAACAATACAAATGAATTTATTTACAAAATAGAAACAGACTTACAAATATCAAAAACAAACGCTCTTTATTCTCTGTTCCTCTCTTTGTAGGGTGAATAATGACTTCAGACTGCCTGGGACTTTTTCCAGTTTAGAGAGTATCCTGATTTTTGCACTGAAAGTTCCACGTCCCAAGAAAATATCTCAGTCCTGGGCAAACTGGAAAGATTGTTAACTCTATCTTTTTGTCTCAAGTTAAGTAGTTTTACCTACCTCTCTGGTGGCTTCCCTGGTGGCTTGGTGGTAAAGAATCCACCTGCCAATGCAGGAGATGCAAGAGATGTGGGTTTGATCCCTGAGTTGGGAAGATGCCCTGGAGGAGGAAATGGCAACCACTCAGGAATTCTTGACTGGGAAATCCCACAGACAGAGGAACCTGGTTGGCTACAGTCCATGGGTTTGCAAAAGAGCTGGACAAGACTTAGTGACTAAATACCACCACGTCCCTTTCTGAAGCAGCAGAGCCAGCCCACACCCATGACTCACAGAAGCCACTTGTTCCAAGAGACATATCAAACATTTTCCAAATCAAGGCAACTCTCCCTATACCAGATGTTGAGAAAATAAACATTTATCAATTAGATACATACACACTTAGGATTATATCATCTTAATGAATTGATGCTTTTATCATTTTGAAATGTTCTGTTTTGCCTCTGGCAGTAATCCATGCCTTGAAATATATCTTGATGTTAATAAAAGTCACACCAATTTTCTTACATTCACTATTTGTGTGGTATACATTTCTCCATCCCTTTATTTTCTTCTTTGATACCTAATTTGCTGTTAAGTTCATCCAATGAATTTTTAATTTTAAATATTTTAGTTTTCAGCCCAAGGATTTCTACTTTTAAAAAATTAGTTTCTATATCTTTCTTGATATTCCCATCTCATCAACCATTATATCAATCTTTCCCAGTAGATTTGTTTCTTGTATATCATAATTATTTTAAAGTCATTATCTGCTAATTCTAACCTTTGGACTTTGTGGTTCTGTTTCATTGTTTTTTCCCTTGACTGTAGACTGTATTTTCCTGCTTCTCTGAATATACAGCAATTTTCTGTTGTATACTGTACACTGTGAGCAATATGTTATAGAGGATACATTATCTACCTTTGGGATGCGTTGAGTTTTGTTCTAGTAGACTGTTGAAATGCTAATGAATCACCTTGATCTTAGGGAGGCTTGACAGGATGGGCTCCTTGTTGTTTTGCTCTTGGGTCTCAGTTGTAGTCCTTCCTCCTGCATCTTTATTTTTAACATGTAGCCCTCTTAGGATTTCAATGAAAAGCACAAAGAATTTAGTAAGTCCTTTGCTGGACTTGAATTCCAAACCTTGTCTCTCCAGCATCAAGCATTTGATGAAATCTCTGCTTAGAATCTTTAACCCAAGGGTCTGAGCACTTGAGCAACAATTCCTCTAACCCCAAGGTAGGAACCAGGCTGCATAATAGGAGGTGAGCTGTGGGAAAGCAAGTGAAGTTTTGTCTGCATTTGCAGCTGCTCCCCATCATTTGCATTACCACCTGAGCTCCACCTCCTGTCAGATCTGCAGTGACAAGAAGCACAAACTTTACTGCTTCTAGGTTGCACTAGACATCTGCTTCAAGAGATCTGGGTTGCACATTGCTATGAATCCAAAGCCTGATGATCTGAGGCGGAGCTGAGGTGGTGATGCTAGTGCTGGGGAGCCGTAGCCATTGTCTCCCATCACCCCCAGATGGGACCAGTTAGTTGCAGGAAAACAAGCTCAGGGCTTCCACTGATTCTGCATTATAGTGAGTTGTGTAATTATTTCATTATACATATCACAATGTACCAATTGGAGAAGGAAACGCAACCCTCTGCATTATTCTTGCCTGGGAAATCCCATGGACGGAGGAACCTGGTTGGGGGGGGCTACTGTTCATGGGGTCTCAAAAGAGTTGGAGATGACTGAGTGACTAAACAACAAAAATGTAACAATAATAGAAATAAAGGACACAATAAATGTAATAGACTTGAATCATCCCCAAACTTTTCCCGCACCCCCAGCCCACCACGTCCGGTCCATGGAAAAATCATCCTCTGGGAATCCGGTCCCTGGTGCCAAAAAGGTTGGGGACCACTTCTTTGACCTTTCCACTGGTGCTTTCCACTGGACTCCCTGAGGTCTCATTGTGAGCACCTGCAGTCTGGTAGTCAGCCAACAATTTGAGAGAATTTGTGCACAGACAGGGGGCACGCCATCCTGCCTCCCTGTATTCTGGAACATCCCTCCTTAATTCCAGAAATTCTGGCAATGCCACACTCTGACCTCTGAATCCTTAATCCGGTCTGTCAGCCTCTTCCTGAGCTCTCTTCCTCAACTACAATACAAAATGAGGCATGTCCACAAGGAAAAAGCTGTCCAGTGTGGCTCTCACCTAGTTGGTCTCCCTTATTGCAATAATCATGTATCCTCTAGTATCTGCATATTTCCAGTCATTCCCCAGGAGCTTCAGTTATTTTAATTCGGATCTTATAATTGTTTATGCTGATTTTTTTGAAAATTCAAAATTGTGATGAGCAGATGGTCATTCAATAAATGCTACTCTACTATTGTCAGAAATGAACTCCCCTTATTACTAGGAACACAAAATTCTGGTCTTTTTAGACAGAACTGAACTTTCCTGGAAGGTGTATATAATAATATAAGAATGTGATAATGGTAATGATAATAAGAGATCACTGTTTTTGAGTATTCAGTATCTGCTAGACCAATGATTTTGGTGCTTTATCTGTCCCCAGTTGACAGATAAGCAAACAAGTTCAGAAAGTTTAAGAAACTTGCCCAAGTTCATAAGGATGGTAACTAGGGAAACCAAGACTTTAACTCACATGACCTGATATATTGGTCCTTTTAACAGTGAGGCTATGATGCTGCTTAAGTGGTGCTGGTTGTTCCTTGATGGAGACATTTCAAAGGGGATTAAGCTTAGAGAATTCAACTGAATAACCTTTATAGTTCTTTTAAACCTATGAATCGACTAGTCTAAAAAAAATTATAACCCTCAATCAGCAAAAAATGTTAAGTTTTTATGTAAGAAAAATTATGTCCCTTCAATCCAGAAAAAGCACACAAAATAAGAGTATTTGCATGTCTACCCAGCTATTGCAAAAGTCAATTCTCTTTTCTCTGTTTTAGAATTTGACTTACAGCACCTCATGTAGCACAATATACATTCAGAAAACGAAGATCATGGCATCTGGTCCCATCACTTCATGGGAAATAGATGGGGAAACAGTGGAAACAGTGTCAGACTTTATTTTTCTGGACTCCAAAATCACTGCAAATGGTGACTGCAGCCATGAAATTAAAAGACGCTTACTCCTTGGAAGAAAAGTTATGACCAACCTAGATAGTATATTGAAAAGCGAAGACATTACTTTGCCAACAAAGGTCTGTCTAGCCAAGGCTATGGTTTTTCCAGTGGTCATGTATGGGTGTGAGAGTTGGACTGTGAAGAAAGCTGAGCACCAAAGAATTGATGCTTTTAAACTGTGGTGTTGGAGAAGACTCTTAAGAGTCCCTTGGACTGCAAGGAGATCCAACCAGTCCATTCTGAAGGAGATCAGCCCTGGGTATTCTTTGGAAGGAATGATGCTAAAGCTGAAACTCCAGTACTTTGGCCACCTCATGCGAAGAGTTGACTCATTGGAAAAGACTCTGATGCTGGGAGGGATTGGGGGCAGGAGGAGAAGGGGATGACAGAGGATGAGATGGCTGGATGGCATCACTGACTCGATGGATGTGAGTCTGAGTGAACTCCGGGAGTTGGTGATGTACAGGGAGGCCTGGCATGCTGCAATTCATAGGGTTGCAAGGAGTCAGCCACAACTGAGTGACTGAACTGAACTGATGGCTGAAGTGCTGGTTGCATCCTGTGTTGATTCCAAATGTAATGTCAAGACTGATAAACCAACTTACTTCAAGTAATTCAGAGCATCAGTCTTTGAAGTTTTGAAAAATAGCCATTTGGGTGTTTTTCCATGCCACCCCATATATTCAGAAAATATTTTTAACCAGTGAAATTGCTCTAAGGGGAAAAAAAAAACACATTGAAGTATTTTTCCTTGGACAAAAATGAAACTGTTCTTAAGATCAATAAAAATATCCCTTCCTTGACATCCATCCCTAGCTACATGCCTGCCAAATTGTTGTAAACTAATTAATCAGAAATGGATACGGTTTTGCAAAAATAAAATAAATGAAAAACGCTTGAAAGAGAAGTCTACGGTCCTTGAAATAATCCATGAAATGTGTTATATTTTACTGTAGGCTGCTGCTGAACTCATAGTTTATTTAGAGCATATTCTCATGAGGATCCTCAGCAAAAACTGTTTTCTGGAATTAGTACCCGGAACAGCAGCACTTCTTCAAAGTCCATGGTCTGCTTTCTCCTCATTACAAAGTTGATCTTGTGTTGTATTTACTTGCCAACACATGCTGCAGGAAAACACACAGCTATCTTTGTGGCTGATGACTAGTAAGACTAAAGCTTGTAGCAGCATCTTTTTTCAAGAAATTAACACAACTTCTGGCTCCATCTTACTTTTCTCTTTTTATTTGTTTTCTTGGCCTCATGTTTCTTATCTGGTTTTAACAAATGCTTATTTGTAAGTCCCCTTAAATCCCTTTTTGAAAAAGTCTGAATAAAACTAAATGCTCTCAATTTGACTACCACAGTTTTAAAAATAAGAACTACCAAACAGTAAATGAAAACTGAGAGGCAAATAAAAACCTGACCAAAATATACAGGACATATAAAAAAGGTGAACAGTCTCGATTGTGAAGAATATTGGAAGTCAACAAGAGAAAAATATGTGAACTGCAAGTAAAAAACTGGGGAAAGGTCCAAAAAAGATACAAGAGAAAAAAATGCAATGGGCAGAAAACAATGTGGAAAAAGCCCAACCTCAGTTTTAGTTCAGGAAATGCAAGTCAAAACGTGATGAGAAACTCCCATAAACAATGGAAAAATAAATTGGTTTCCTTGGAATTGTCAACTTAAAAAAATTTGTACAATGTGAGAATTGTGGGTCATTTTATTTGGGAAAAAAATGAGGACAATAGAAAGCCTGGGATACAACACCTCAGATAGCTCTGAGAAACTGCTCCAAAGAGGTACTGGGGAGGTCAGTATACATGTGAATCTGGTGAAGAAGGAATACATGCAATCAAGCACGTGTTTTTTTCCAGAAGGTTTCTGCTAGTCACAAGAAGCAGATGTCACTATGAAGGATTTTAGTGCTTTTCTAGATATGAAGAGATACAAGAATTGGGCTCATAAAATCAGCTCCTGCAAATATCTAACTCTCTTCTCTGAAGACCTGTTCTGCAAGTTTTCCCCCTGAGCAAAGAGTGCTTCATTTCTGCTTTCTACCCTGAAACTCCTTTCAGGGGGTTTTGAAAATCAGCAGCTGTAGCAGCACATGATTTAATCCTTATAGAGGTAGATGAAGTGAAACTGTTAGTCGCTCAGTCACGTCTGACTCTTGGCAATCCCATGGACTGTAGCCCACCAGGGTCCTATGTCCTGGGGATTCTCCAGGCAAGAATACTGGAATGGGTTACCATTCCCTTCTCCAGGGAATCTTTCTGACCCACGGGTCGAACCCAGGTCTCCTGAACTGCAGGCAGATACTTCACTGGCTGAGCCACCTGGGAAGTCCTGTAGAGGTAGATGGTAAGTGCCAATTTGTAGTTGACAGAATTCACCTACCTTGTTCCCTGACCTCAAGGAGGGGAACAGACATGCAGATAAGCATGTATAGGATAGAGTGGCTGTGACAGAGTATATGTGTATTTACAAGGAAACACCAGAGGGAAGATAAAATACAGGCTCATGGTTGGAGAGATCCCAGAAGAATCTGGAAAGAAGAGCTGGGATCATTAGATGTGAGTTTTTGAAGGCAGGGACTGCCTAAGTGGCATTCCGCAAGTGCACAATCTCTGGCATACAGAAGGCACTTGATAAGTCTTTTTTTAGATAAAAAGAGTGAGAAGGGACATTTCTGCCGGGAAGCAAAGGCCCAGAAAAAAATCCATCAAATGAACAAATGGGTCCATGAATGAATGAGCTGTTTGTCAGGGACATACTAATGCATCTTTGAAAGAATTAAATGACCAGCCTCCAAAGGACAAAACTAACAGCCTCCAAAGGACTTTTTTCCCCTCCTATGGATCATTACCATACATCTTATTACTTGAAAGGAGAACTCCAAACAATTCAACAGTTCCTTTGGATTCACTTACATCCCGATTTTTCTAACTGCATTTCATCCCAACCACCAGGATTAAATACTCCCAACTCAGAAATATTCCCAGTCAAGACTCTGAAAAAGCCCATCTGAGCTAAACCTTAGGACATATGGATAGTTGCCATAAATCTCGATACTTTTCAGCTGAAGGTTTTTTTTTTTTCTTGGTTATTAGGGAAGACAGATGTGCTATAGGAAAAACATTTAAAAGCTAACATTGGTTGTTTCTCAGTAGAGGATTTCTGAGTAACTTTTATTTTCCACTTTGTACATTTCGGTATTTTGCAAATCCTCTCCATCAGTTCTGAATCGCTTTTATAATGACAAGAAGAGAAATCAGGTCAAGAAATGCATGTGAATCTTGTTGTGGAGAATTAAATTAGAAAAGTCGTGGAATACTTAGAAATCAACTGAGTTTTCACATTGTGGACAATTTAAAGGGAGGGTTCAGGGTGATTAGCCCTTGGGCAGAATATGGTTTTAGACATGTTCTATTCTAAGCTATTAAATACAAAATGTATAAATGTTATCTTAAATATCAAATATTACCAAAGGCAATTTAATAGCAATTAATTTTGTGTCGTCTCAAAAGCTCCAGTTGAAAACGTCTTTGTTGTAATAAAATTCCTACACTTCTTAACCCAGCATTTTAAGTAATGAATTTAATTATGAAGAAAACTGCTGTCATTAAACCCTTCTTCTTAATCATGCCTGTGTTTATGACAAAAAAAAATCTGTTGCCATGGAAATTTTAGTGTCAAAGTTGCAACTCATAAAGCTTTACAGAAGTATAAAGTAAAAATAGGAAATGATCTTTAGCAAGGTGAAACTTCTTCCTTAATATATTTTTAAAAACACTTAAATTATGGACAGCAGGTAGATTTTACAAGTGAACCTCATTTTGTATAACTAAGCAATCATGAAAAGTTTGGCATTTATCTCATTTTGGAAAATCAAATAAAGTATAATTAGGGAACTTATAAAAGATAAGAATTGCACTGGTAATCAACCTCAATTTAATTAAACATTTATTGGGGCTCTACTATCTTATAAAAATTAATATTTTCATGGGCTGACTTTTCTAAAAGTGGGCACTTATATAGTTTGACATTAGTTTTTAAATTATTTTTAGCTGTCATTAAAACCCCAAATAATGGAACTAGATGTGAACAATGCAGCTATAGTTATACAATGAGACCAGAGTCATAACTTACATTTAAGAGTTATTTACTAATAGGTGAGCCCATAGTTATATTAAGCTTGTTGGCCAACAAGATGAGGAAGGTAAATGATGTGTTTCTTTTTAATTTATGAAATATATTGTGTATGCAAAAAAGTAGAAACCAATATGACAACCACTCAGTTTAAGAAAGAAAATTTTGCAGGTAAAATCTCTGGGGAATTCTTACTTGGCCTCATTTTCTTCCTTCATCCAAGAGGGAACCACAAACTTGAATTTAGTATTGATCTTTACTTAATTTGACTTTAAAAAGTTTAGTATATAGCTATACATCCACAAATACTATGTACTATGTCATTTTGCTTATTTTCAAATTTTTATTTAAATGGTATCTCCTATATATATTTTTATGTCACTTCATTTTTTTTCTCTTGCTAAACCTACTTTTTGAAGCATATCCAGATTGATATGTCTCTTTAATTAATTTACAGTTGCTCTGTAGTAGTCTATTATTCATTCATTTATGTGTTCTGTATGGGAGAAGGCAATGGCACCCCACTTGCCTGGAAAATCGCATGGGCAGAGGAGCCTGGTAGGCTGCAGTCCATGGGGTCGCTAAGAGTCGGACCTGACTGAGCGACTTCACTTTTACTTTTCACTTTCATGCATTGGAGAAGGAAATGGCAACCCACTCCAGTGTTCTTGCCTGGAGAATCCCAGGGACAGGGGTGCCTGGTGGGCTGCCGTCTATGGGGTTGCACAGAGTCGGACACAACTGAAGTGACTTAGCAGCAGCAGCATGTGTTCTGTATAATACTCTACTGTGTGATTACACTATTATTTATCCATTCTTCATATGAGGAATATTTGGCAGGTTTCCTTTTTTGTTTTGCTATTGTAATCTAGGCATTAGTGAACACTTTTACATGTTTCCTTGGGCATATGGGTGGGAGTTTCTTTCAGGGATATATCATGAGCATTTCAAATATGAGAAAATGAGAAGGTGGTTAAACAGTGGACTTCTGGATCCACTATTTTCTTCCCTAACTCCCAGTTAGTGGCTTGTCCAATTCTATGCACACATAGATAATATTTAAGTTTAGAATATTATTTTATTTTTCTATGGATTGAAGATGTCCATCTTATGTATATCTCACCCAAGTTTCCAGGCCTTGTGGACACCCTGTAGCTTAAAAGATGCATCACCCAACAATGATGTACACATTGTTGTACACATCAAGCCAAATGAAGGCCAAAGGACTGTAGGGTGGGCTCACACTTATGACACCCTTGAGCTAAAGTCATAAGACTTCACCGTGAAATATAACAATGCAGAGCTATGTGCTCTTGGACACTGTTAAGAGCCATATGATCAGGGCACCAGGAAGCACTTGAAGAGTTCTGGAAGCCCTACGCTCTGTCATCTGAGCTGCTCTGTCATCTGTATAACACTGTCCAGGGGGGGAAAGAAGGGCAAAGCAGACCAGAGGCTGAAGCCAAGTTTCTAGTACTCTCCAGAAATGTACCATTTTTCTCCCTCTACAATGCAGTGAAGAAGAACAAGTCAACCGGGCTGGGGAATATGGAAAGTGCCTACATGTGTACTGAACCGAGACTATTGCATTTAAGGTTTTGAATAGCCAGCAGGTGGTCAATTTCTAAAGCAATCTCTTGGAGATTGATAGGGAGAAAGATATGGGGAGTGCTGGGGTTTTATTACCCATCACTTAGCTGCTGGCACTGGCTCCTCTTCTCTCCCTCCTTGCTTCCCTCCCCCGCTTTCTCCTTCTCTTCTTTCCATTTCACGTTGTCTCCTGTCATTCTCTGTTATAATTAAATAGAAAACATTGCAGGTGCCTGCTATAAAGCATCTGTAGACACTGTATGTTACATGGGGGAAAAAAAGCAGCTGCAAATTGTGTAATTTGGTCTTAAAGAAAAATCTGAAAGACATCTCTGGAAACAAACACATCTTTCATCCTAGTAGATTTTGAATTTCTATTTGTTTGTACTTCAGCTAGTTCATCACATTTCCTCACTGCCTTACACAGAAAGTTAGAAGAAATGGGGAATTTCTGGAATGGTGGCTTAAAGTGGGGAAACTGTGATTGCAGGGTTGGTGCCATTTCAGACAGTATTTCTCTCAGTCAAAACAACACCCACGAACGACAACATCTGTACATTACTAAATGTGGGGGAGAAAGTAAAAGATGTGCTGAAATATTATCAGTAATATTAGGAAGTGTACAGTGTTAGTCACTCAATCGTGTCTGATTCTTTGTGAACCCATGGACTGTAGTCCGCCAGGCTCCTCTGCCCATGGAATTCTCCAGGCAAGAATACTGGAGGGGGTTGCCATTTCCTTCTTCAGGGGATCTTCCCAACCCAGGGATTGAACCAAGGTCTCCTGCATTGTAGACAGATTCCTTACCTTCTGAGCCAGCTGGAAAGCCCAATAGTAGGAAGGCACCTACCTTTCTCAAAGGAAATCAATATACTGGCACAGATCACACTGGAGACACCTCATGACTTTTTTAGTTATTCGTTCAGGTCTATGAGTGATTTTCAACTGTTTCCGGGTGTTCTCCAATAGGTATTCCAGTTCTAGCTTGAGGTTCAGCTATGTCTTCCTCTCCCTTGATTTTCAAATTTTCCAGAGCAGTAGAGTAGGGAAAAGGGCTGGGGAAGCCAGGTCAGCAACAAAGAGTCAAAATTCTCCAGCCAGATCCTGGCTCTATCTCTGAACGGGATCACTGGACAAGTTGCAGAACTGCTAATGTGCTTTTTCCCTCATCTGTGACCCAGAGTCAGTCGTCCTACATGCATCATCATCCTAATTCTTGTTTTTGAGTACAAACAACCCAATCAAAAAGTGGGCAGGAAATCTAAAAAGATATTTCTCTAAAGTAGACATACAGATGGCCAAAGGCACATGAAAAGATATTCAACATTGCTAACTACTGGAGAAATACGGGTCAAAACTACAATGAGGTATTACCTCACACCAGTCAGAATGGCCAGCATCCAAAAGTCTACAAATAATAAATGCTAGAGAGGATGTGGAGAAAATACACTATTGGTGGGAATGTGAATTGGTACAGCCACTATGGAGAAGAGTATGGAAGTTCCTCAAAAAACTAAAATCAAGCAACCATATGATCCTGTAATCTCTCTCCTGGCCATATATCTTGAGGAAAACATAATTTGAAAAGATACATGCACCCCAATGTTCATAGCAGCACTATTTACAACAGCCAAGACACGGAAACAACCTAAGTGTGCATCGACAGATGAATGGATAAAGATGTGGAGATATATATATATATATATACACACACACTGGAGTATTAGTGAACCATAAAAAATTAAATACTGACATTTGCAGGAACATGGATGGACCCAGCAATTATTATACTAAGTAACATAAGACAAAGACAAATATCATATATTTCTTATATGTGGAATCTAAAAGACTATACAAATGAACTTAAGTAAGGCAAATAGACTCACAGACATAGGAAAAACTATGGCTACCAAAAGGGAAAGTGGGCAGGGGTGATAAATTAGGAGTTAGGGATTAAAATATATATAAAATACATAACCACCAGTGACTTATTCATATAGCACAGGGAACTCTATTCAATATCTTATAAAAACCTATAATGCAAGAGAATGTAAAAAATTAATATATATATGTGAGATATATATGTATGTTAATATATATATGTTTGTGTGTGTGTGTCTGTGTGCATGTGTGAATCACTTTGCTGTATACCTGAAACTAACACAACATTGTAAGTCAACTATATTTCAATTTCCAATAAAAAATTAAAAAGAAAGGCCATTTTAACATGAACAGTAAGCAGAAAATCCATCTTCAAATAAAGAGTAGTTCATTGAACACATTTAACTTTAGAAAAAATATATTTATGTTTCCTTATTTTTTCATTTTACCATGAATATGCATGCGTGAGCCCATATGTAGGAAACCCTTGTGTAAAGCATTCCTTGATATTAAACAAAGTGGGTCAGGATGCCCGATCCTCTTCCAGTTTGGCAGGTAAACGACAAGTCCTAGCATGATGACTATTAATACTTCAGCTACTATCAAATCAACAAAATTAGAAATGAAATTGGAGAAATCACAACAGACAACACAGAAATACAAAGGATCAAAAGAGACTACTATCAGAAACTGTATGCCAATAAAATGGACAACTTGGAAGAAATGGACAAATTCTTAGAAAACTATAACTTTCCAAAACTGAACCAGGAACAAATAGAAAATCTTAACAGACCCATAACAAGCACAGAAATCAAAACTGTAATCGGAAATCTTCCAACAAACAAAAGCCCAGGACCAGAGGGCTTCACAGCTGAATTCTACCAAAAATTTAGAGAAGAGCTAACACCTATCCTACTCAAACTCTTCCAGAAAATTGCAGAGTAAGGTAAACTTCTAAACTCATTCTATGAGGCCACCATCACCCTAACACCAAAACCAGACAAATATGCCACAAAAAAAGAAAACTACAGGCCAATATCACTGATGAACATAGGTGCGAAAATCCTTAACCAAATTCTAGCAAACAGAATCCAACAACATATTAAAAAGATCATACATCATGACCAAGTGGGCTTTACCCCAGGGACACAAGGATTCTTCAATATTTGCAAATCAATCAATGTGATATACCACATTAACAAATTGAAAAATAAAAGCCATATATATGATTATCTCAATAGATGCAGAGAAAGCCTTTGACAAAATTCAACATCCGTTTATGATAAAAACCCTCCAGAAAGCAGACATAGAAGGAAAATACCTCAACATAATAAAAGCCATATATGATAAACCCACAGCAAACATTATCCTCAATGGTCAAAAAGACAAGGATGCCCACTCTCACCACTTCTATTCAACATAGTTTTGGAAGTTTTAGCCATAGCAATCAGAGCAGAGAAAAATAAAAGGAATCCAGACTGGAAAAGAAGAAGTAAAACTCTCACTGTTTGCAGATGACATTATCCTCTACATAGAAAACCCTAAAGACTCCACCAAAAAATTACTAGAGCTAATCAAGTTGAAGGATATAAAATTAACACACAGAAATCCCTTGCATTCCTATACACTAACAATGAGAAAACAGAAAGAGAAATTAAGGAAACAATTCCATTCACAATTGCAATGAAAAGAATAAAATACTTAGGAATAAATCTTCCTAAAGAAACAAAAGAACCTA
This sequence comes from Bos javanicus, assembly GCF_032452875.1. Lineage (NCBI taxonomy): Eukaryota > Metazoa > Chordata > Mammalia > Artiodactyla > Bovidae > Bos > Bos javanicus. The sequence continues at coordinate 61,548,200 of NC_083872.1, read as the reverse complement.
TATATAGGAAACTATAAAACAAATCAAAGATGACACAAATAGATGGAGAAATATACCATGTTCGTGGATTGGAAGAATCAATATAGTGAAAATGAGTATACTACCCAAATCAATCTATAGATTCAATGGCAATCCCTATCAAGCTACCAACAGTATTTTTCACAGAACTAAAACAAATAATTTCACAATTTGTATGGAAAAAAAAAAAAAAAAAAAAAACCTCAAATAGCCAAAGTAATCTTGAGAAAGAAGAATGGAACTGGAGGAATCAACCTGCCTGACTTCAGGCTATACTACAAAGCAACAATCATCAAGACAGTATGGTACTGGCACAAAGACAGAAATATAGATCAATGGAACAAAATAGAAAGCCCAGAGATAAATCCACACATCTATGGATACTATCTTTGACAAAGGAGGCAAGAATATACAATGGAGAAAAGACAATCTCTTCAACAAGTGGTGCTGGGAAAACTGGTCAACCACTTGTAAAAGAATGAATCTACAACACTTTCTAACACCATACACAAAAACAAACTCAAAATGGATTAAAGATCTAAACATAGGACCAGAAACTATAAAACTCCTAGAGGAAAACATAGGCAAAACACTCTCTGACGTAAATCACAGTAGGTCCTCTATGACCCTCCTCCCAGAGTAATGGAAATAAAAGCAAAAATAAACAAATGGGACCTAATTAAAATTAAAAGCTTTTGCACAATAAAGGAAACTATAAGCAAGGTGAAAAGACAGCCTTCAGAATGGGAGAAAATGAGAGCAAGTGAAGCAACTGACAAAGAATTAATCTCAAAAATATACAAGCAACTCCTGCAGCTCAATTCCAGAAAAATAAGCGACCCAATCAAAAAATGGACCAAAGAACTAAACAGACATTTCTCCAAAGAAGACACATAGGTGGCTAACAAACACATGAAAAAATGCTCAACATCACTCATTATCAGAGAAATGCAAATCAAAACCACAATGAGGTACCATCTCACATCGGTCAGAATGGCTGCTAACAAAGTCTACAAACAACAACTGCCAGAGAGGGTTCAGAGAAAAAGGAACACTCTTACACTATTGGTGGGAATGCAAACTAGTACAGCCACTATGGAGAACAGTGTGGAGATTCCTTAAAAAAACTGGAAATAGAATTGCCTTATGACCCAGCAATCCCACTGCTGGGCATACATACTGAGGAAACCAGAATTGAAAGAGACACGTGTACCCCAATGTTCACTGCAGCACTGTTTACAATAGCTAGGACACAGAAGCAACCTAGATGTCCATAGGCAGATGAATGGATAAGAAAGCTGTGGTACATATACACAATGGAATATTGCTGAGCTATTAAAAAGAATGCATTTGAATCAGTTCTAATGAGGTGGATGAAACTGGAGCCTATTATAGAGAGTGAAGTAAGCCAGGAAGAAAAACACCAATACAGTATACTAATGCATATATACGGAATTTAGAATGATGGTAACAATAACTCTATATATGAGACAGCAAAAGAGACACTGATGTATAAAACAGTCTTTTGGACTCTGTGGGAGAGGGAGAGGGTGGGATGATTTTGGAGAATGGCATTGAAATATGTATAATATCATATATGAAATGAGTCGCCAGTCCAGGTTTCACGCACGATACTGGCTGCTTGGGGCTGGTGCAATGGGACGACCCTGAGGGATGGTATGGGGAGGGAGGAGAGAGGAGGGTTCAGGATGGGGAACACATGTATACCTGTGGCGGAGTCATTTCGATATATGGCAAAACCAATACAATATTGTAAAGTTAAAAAATAAAATAAAATTTAAAAAAAAAAGAAAGAAAAACACCAATACAGTATATTAACACATAAATATGGAATTTAGAAAGATGGTAACGGTGACCCTGTATGCAAGACAGCAATAGAGACACAGATGTAAAAACAGACTTCTGGACTCTGTGGGAGAAGGTGAGGGTGGGATGATTTGAGAGAATATCATTGAAACATGTATATTATCATATGTGAAATAGATCACCAGTCCAGGTTAGATTCATGAGACAGAGTGCTCAGGGCTGGTGCACTGGGATGACCCTGAGGGATAGGATTGGGGAGGGAGGTGGGAGGGAGGGTCAGGATGGGGAACACATGTACACCCATGGCTGATTCATGTGAATGTATGGTGAAAACCACCACAATATTGTAAAGTAATTAGCTTCCAATTAAAATAAATTTTTAAAAATTGGGTAAAGAATTGGGAGGACAATATTACAAAATATGATAAAATTTAAAAAATAATCCCATTCCTAGACACGTTTCTTAATCCATAATTCAAAGGAAATATACACTGTTCGTTAAGATAAGTGTATCCCCATGATTTGTAAAAATAATATTAAACCAAAAAAAAAAATACTTCGGCTACTGAAGAACCTTTTAATCATATCACTTAATTTAATCCTCACAGCCATTCTATTAACATTCCCATTCTATAGATAAGGAAAGGAAGTCTTAAAGAATGTATTACTTTCTCAAAGTAGCAAAACTAGCAAGTGGTAAAGTTACTATTCAAATTCATGTCTATATAGTTCCACAGTTCATGTTCTAAAACTTTATGCAATGCTATCTCTCAGAAGTATAAAATATGAAAAGTCTAATTCACTGTAGATTTCTTCTCAAGCCACACCTACAAACTTCTAAAGTTGACTGATTACTTTGAGTTGACTTGAGGTATATTAAGAGATTCTTAACCTCGGCACAGATAATTTCTGCCAGATAATTATTGATTGGTTGTGGGGGGCTCTTCTGGACATTGTGGACCATTTCACAACATCCCTGGCTTCTAGCCACTAGATGCTGGTAGTATTCTGAGTGCTTGCATGTTCACTCAGTTGTATCTGACTCTTTGCAACCCCATGGACTGCAGCACTCCAGGCTCCTCTGTTCATGGAATCCTCAAGGCAAGGAATACTAGAGTGGGTTGCCATTTCCTTTTCCAGGGGACCTTCCTGACTCTCGGATATAACTAGTGTTTCCTGTGTCTCCTGCCTTGGCAGATGGATTCTTTACCACTTGGGAAGCCCACTCTCTTTGGAGTTATAGTAATAATAATAACAAAATATCTTTGGACATTGCCAAATGCTACCTGAGAGGCAAAACTGCCCCTGGTCAAGAACCACTGACTTAATTTTCAGTCTTGCTGTATGGGTGCATCCAAAGACAACCTCAACATTATACAAAAGTAGGAATAGTTGCACTATGAACAAATATATTTTCCATGACTGGCTCTGTAAGACAGTTTTTAATAAGCAACAGCTTTACCTTTTAATTCAAATATCATTGAAAACATTACTCATAACTATGATTTTTAGATAAATTTAGCTTGTATAAAAAAAAAGCAATTTTATTTTGCTTAGTATAAGAGGATAGCTCTGAAAGTTTATTACAAACCAAGTGAAGAAATAACAATCCCTTTATAAGGCTAACATACAAAGGATGTTCAGGGAATAATTGACACCACCCAGTTGAAAAGGCTTCCTCCCGATACGATACAGCCACTAGCAAGATCAAAAAGTCTCTCCAGACTGAATATAGATGGCAGCGAGACATCAAATGGGACCTGAGAAAAAGCATAAAAGCGTTCATGAAATGCATTGTTTCAAACTGTTGACTGAAGTAACAATCTCAAAACACACAAACATCAATTCTAGGTAATGATCTTATGTGAAATATTCTTAACTCTTGCCTAAGATAAGACACAAAATTTCACATCTCTACTTTGCTGAAATGTCCTATATATCACTTTCTATCCTAATAAGACTCATATCTATGAATATATAAAAGTGGCATACAGATTCATGTCTGTAAATCTACAAAAATGAGACTATAAAATGGTAGACATTTCTAGAAATATGCATCATTTGATTTTATATAATCATTGCATATGATTTTAAGTTTAGGAATTTTAGTCCAGTTCCTAATGAACCACTTCTCTTCAGAACACATTGCGCAGTGAACAAATCTCTCCCCCTCATTTTGAGTTTAAATTCTGACATGGTGAAGCGAATTATGTTTGGAGTTCCTTCTTTCTGAAAGAAACACACAGTTATCATGTTGAGGACTAATGCAGCCAAAGTCATCTGAAAAATGGAAAATAAAGATTGTTTCTGGGGTCATGGCACACTGGTTATTTAAGTGGGAAGAATGGCAAGAAGGAAAGTGGAAAGATCAAACATGAAAGAAAGAAAACAAGTGTTCACTTGTTTCTAGGAAAGCACTTCATGCAGACTTAGATACTTGTGAAGATACATGAGCAAATAGCATGTAGAATGGTCACCATGAATTAAAGCCTTGGGGCCCCAAATCCTTGTAAGAAACTAGAGGACAAGTTTTATTAATGTCTTGTCTTCTTGTTAAATGAAACTTTTATTCTGAAGAAAATACAATGAACTTAAAAATAGAGGCTGGTTTTCATTTCTTTTTCTTCACTCAATTGGATTAAAAAATAATAAAAGCATTCCAATACTTTCTATAACTTCAGATAATAAAGACTTGGAAAATTAATAATATCATGCTTTCTTAATTCTGAAGTAATTAGTGTTAGCAGTTTAAAGAGTATCTTTCCAAAACAACAGAGAATGAGATGGTTGGATGGCATCACCAACTCAATGAACATGTGTTGAGTAAACTCTGGGAGTTGGTGATGGACAGGGAGGCCTGGCATGCTGCAGTCCATGGGGTCGCAAAAGTTGGACACAACTGAGCGACTGAACTGAACTGAACATGTTTTTTTGATATTGGGCTATATAAGTTGTTCATATATTTTGAAAATTAATCCACTGTCAGTCTCATCACTTGCAAATAATTTCTCCCATTCTATAGGTTGTCTTTTCACTTTGTTTATGGTTTCCTTTGATGTGCAAAAGCTTTTAAGTTTAATTAGGTCCCATTTGTTTATTTTTGTTTTTATTTTCATTACTCTAGGAAAAAGTGAAAGTGTTAAGTTTCTCAATCATGTCTGACTCTTTGCGGCCCCCTGGACTGCAATCTGTCAGGCTCCTCTGTCCATGGAATTCTCCAGGCAAGAATACTGGACTGGAGTGGATACCCATTCCCTTCTCCAGGGAATCTTCCCAACCTAGGGATTGAATCACAGTCTCCTACATGGCAGGCAGACTCTTCACTGTCTTGAGTAACAGATGGAGAATCCCATAAACAGAGGGGCCTGGCAGGCTACAGTCCATGGGGTGGCACAAAGTCAGACACATCTGAGTGACTAACACTTTCATTTTCTTTGAGTAATATGGTCATTTTAACAATATTAATTTCTCCAGTCCATGAACACATAATATCTTTCCATTTATTTGTGTCTTTTTCAATTCTTTCATTAGTGCATAATACTTTACAGTGAACACAACTTTCATCTCCTTGATTAAAAATTTTTCCCATGGTCTCTGTGGCACTTTGGACACTTCTCCAGTATTAGCTTTCAGAAATTTTATGGACGGTTCTGGGTTTTCCCTAAAGAATTTCTCAGGAAAAGTTAGGTTCCAAGTGAAATTATAGAATTTCTTTATTTGTCATTCAACAGAGATAATATTGGCAATCATATAATTATTGAGAAGTATTGTATGTGTTTAGTAAATAGTCTTGAGCCCAAATTGATATGGATAAGATAACAGAGAATCTTGGTTTCTTTACCTGGATTAGGAAAGGTTTTATAGAAATAAAGGAAAAAATACCTTGATAGGTAGCAGACTGTAATTTAGTTCAAGTAGATTTTGATTCAAGGAGCAATATCAAAGACAGGATGATGATTTTGCCTGCCTAGAGAGGATAAAAGTATGAAAGAGTACAAGGAAGGCAAAGGAAGTTAATCAAGGTGGAGCACACTGAAGGGGTTCATTAAAATCTGGCCTGGACTTGAACTTGTTCAGAAGAGTTCTTAAAGCCATTGGAGAGTTAAAGGTTATTTGCCAATGCTGTATTTTATATGAGTTTCAGCATGAAAACTAGATTTTACCATAATGAAAGATTTATTACTTTTGTTCCTTTGCTCTTACTATTTTCCTTGATTGAAAGAAAAATTGTTTTGTCTTCAAAATATCTATGCGTTTTCTTAAGCCACTAAGTTTTTTACTGAGCACCTTCTTTGAGACCTCTGCTTATTTCTCTCAGCCCAATGTCAGTTGCCTTTTCATTGATTTTAAGTGTTAATGACTAAGAAAAAAGGGAGAAAGCCAAATAACCACTAAATAATTAGATTTAGAGATAGGAATACCAGACCACCTGACCTGCCTCTTGAGATACCTATATGCAGGTCAGGAAGCAACAGTTAGAACTGGATATGGAACAACAGACTGGTTCCAAATAGGAAAAGGAGTACGTCAAGGCTGTATATTGTCACCCTGCTTATTTAACTTATATGCAGAGTACATCATGAGAAACGCTGGGCTGGAAGAAGCACAAGCTGGAATCAAGATTGCTGGGAGAAATATCAATAACCTCAGATATGCAGATGAAACCACCCTTATGGGAGAAAGTGAAGAGGAACTAAAAAGCCTCTTGATGAAAATGAGACAGGAGAGTGAAAAAGTTGGCTTAAAGCTCAACATTCAGAAAACGAAGATCATGGCAACTGGTCCCATCACTTCATGGGAAATAGATGGAGAAACAGTGGAAACAGTGTCAGACTTTATTTTTGGGGCTCCAAAATCACTGCAGATGGTGACTGCAGCCATGAAATTAAAAGAAACTTATTCCTTGGAAGGAAAGTTATGACCAACCTAGATAGTATATTCAAAAGCAGAGACATTACTTTGCCAACAAAGGTCCGTCTAGTCAAGGCTGTGGTTTTTCCAGTGGTCATGTATGCATGTGAGATTTGGACTGTGAAGAAAGCTGAGCACCGAAGAATTGATGCTTTTGAACTGTGGTGTTAGAAAAGACTCTTGGGAGTCCCTTGGACTGCAAGGAGGTCCAACCAGTTCATCCTAAATGAGATCAGTCCTGGGTGTTCATTGGAAGGACTGATGCTGAAGCTGAAACTTCAGTACTTTGGCCACCTCATGCGAAGAGTTGACTCATTGGAAAAGACCCTGATGCTGGGAGGGATTGGGGGCAGGAAGAAAAGGGGACAACAGACGATGAGATGGCTGGATGGCATCACTGACTCGATGAACATGAGTTGGAGTAGACTCCGGGAATTGGTGATGGACAGGGAGGCCTGGCGTGCTGTGATTCATGAGGTCACAAAGAGTTGGACATGACTGAGTGACTGAACTGAACTGAACTCTTATAATTGGTAAGTGGAGGAGGGCATGGCAACCCACTCCAGTATTCTTGCATGGAGAATCCCATGGACTGAAGAGCCTGGCAGGCTACAGTCCATGGGGTCACAAAGAGTCGGACAGGACTGAGCGACTAAGCACAGCACAGCATAATTGGTAAGTGGGATATGAAAAATTGCAAGCACTGTGATACAGATGGATTTAACTTTGTGTCCTTTCAAGAACCTTAAAACAGAGTCACAGCCATAAAAAGAATAGCTTCAAGGTAGGAAAACAAATACTGTTTTTATATAGCATTCTCACATGTCTTTTCCTACCATGTTTTCTATATCTTCTTTATTTATATCACCTGAATCTTTGAAGTTAGTGATTTACTGGATTTTTTTTTTTTTTTTGGATCAGGGAAAAAAGATGCATTTCACAGTAGAAAGGATAATGTGATACTAACTTACTTAAGAGCTGATATCATGAATGACTAGTGACCCAACTAATAAAAGTTTAGATGAAAGGGAACCATTAACAGATGTATTTGATTTCTCAATACTTTATATGACCAAGTGGATCCCATTACAACCAATAATGTTATTCTTCCCAGTCTAACAGAAATAGCACCCAACTCTAAGGAATACGAGAAAGGCTTATAAACAACTCTACCAGACATAGAAATTTTACACTTTCCTGGGAACAAAATTATCTTTTTGATCAACCAAATTTTTGTATTAATAAAATTTAAATATAACAGAAAAGAAGTTTTTTAAAAAAACATAATATTGGATCAAAGAGTCAGACTGGTAAGATAATAGAAATCTTTTAAAATTTAAAGAAATAACATTGTTAAAAAAACATTTTGCAGAGAAGAAGAAATTTAAAAATTGAAGATAAGATTATGGCAGAGAAAGCATATGTTCCAAAAACTGGTTCAATAGTTGTACTGCCTAAGAATAGGATCTATTCTTAAATCATGATGCCCATCACCATCACTGCACTGACACTCTACAAACACTGAACCCTGGCTATGCATGGTGTTTCCTTGAGCTCTTGAGTAGAGTTCACCTTTTAATAAAGGGCTATTCTTGCTCAGACATATCGCCCCTTATGATCACGAAACCAAAGGTTTCAGTCCAGCCGAAAATATTTCTGCAACGTAAGGAGCCCCGTCTCCATTTTCACATCTAAGTAGATGCCAAAAATGTTCAGGACAATGGCTTCTTTATTGAAATACATGAAGAGCACCTCCATGAGACGAGTTAATATTGAGGGGGACTACATTCATTGGGATATATGTTCAAAAATCAATGTTAGGTGATGCCCATACTTTACAGTTATGGCACAATAATAAATAAATATTTGGTCTATGTCCCTGATTTTTTTGTATAGAGCTCCTAAAACCTTGGGGATTTTCTTTCATATGCTTATAAGATGACTAACGTGAGGAACGACTGAAGCAACTTAGCAGCAGCAGCAGCAGCAAGGTGAGGAAAGATGCCTAGATAGCTTCAGGATGTGGTTGGTCACCAGGAAAACCAAGCATGTGTTTAGAGAGGTAAACATCCAGTCTAATAACTCATCCTTTGGGGAGGGAAGAGCAACTGAAGATGGAGTTCAATCACCAATGTCCAATGACTAAATCAACCGTGCCTACGTAATAAGACCTCAATAAAAACTCCATGATGAGGACTTCCTTGGAGGGCCAGCGGTTGAGACTCCATGCTTCCATTGCAGGGGGCATGGGTTTGATACCTGGTCCAGGTACTAAGGTCCTACATGACACACAGTAGGGCAAAACACAAACAAACAAAACAGAAAACAAAATGCTCGCAAACATTTTAAGGAGTTTCTTGGTTGGTAAACAAACTGATGTGCTGGGAGGGTGATGCACCCAAGGAGGGTATGGAAATTCTGCTCCTCCCAACCCCTATGTCTTGCCCTAATGCATCTTTATTTGGCTATTCCTCAGTTGTAGCCTTTACAAAAAACTGGTGCATGTTGAGTGTGCAGTAAGTTGTTTCAGTGTATGACTCTTTGTGACCCTATGGACTACTGGCTGCCAGGCTTCTCTGTCCATGGGATTCTCCAGGCAAGAATACCAGAGTGGTTGCCATGCTCTCCTTCAGGGGATCTTTCTGCCCAAGGGATTGAACCTGCATCTTTTATGTCTCCTGCATTGGCAGGCAGGTTCTTACCACTAGTGCCACCTGGGATAATAAACTAGTAAACTTAAGCAAAGTGTTTTCCTGAGTTCTGTGAGTTATTATAGCAAATTATCGAACCTTAGTGAACACTGGGGGAACTTATGAATTTGTAGTCTGCTGTGGCAGAAGCATGGGTATCCTGGGCACCTCATTTAAGCTGGCATCTGAAGTGGGGGCATTCTTGGACTGAGCCCTTCACCTGTGGGAGTCTGTGCTAACTCTTCAGAGTAGTGTCTGAAATGAACTGACTTGCTGGGCATCCAGTTGGTGGCAGAAAACTGTAGAATCAGCTAGTGTCCAGAAACTCCTGTAAGATTTGTATCTGCCATTACATAGATTAGGGCAGTGTTTAGCCACTGAATGCCTTTGGGCTTTCCCTTCACTCTTCCTCCTCCTCCCTGGTACCCCTTCTGCACACATGGCCTGCCCTTCATACCCTACCCCAGGCTGAGCCAAGGCACTATGTGATGAAAAATAATAGCACTTGCACCGATAGCTCCGTTATGGGTATATGCTTTTTATACGGAACTACTTAAGAAAACAATCCTTTAAGACCAAAAGAGACCATTAAGAGAAAAGTAAAAAGTTTTGGCTGTACATATCCAGGCTTATTTTGAGGACTCAAGAGTCTAAGTCCCAGAGAAAAGAGCTTTTGAAACCTGACCCCTATTGTGCAGAAAGAACGGCTGGTCTCTCACTCCAGCAAAGTCTTTTTCACCAAATAAAGAACTAATAAAGGGTATCAAACAGGGCAAATCCCCTTCAAAACATCAGACTCTAATCAGAACAGGAAGCAGGAGTTATACAACCAACAATGAAGTGCATAAGGCATAAAGGCCAGATGCAAGTTCATGACCAAGGATTCAGTGCTTATAATCAGGGGTTGGAGGAAGAATTAAAGGAATGGTGTTCTGGGGTAGGTGATTGAATAGAAATGCTTATACTCAATGTACTGTAAAACTGAGTGTCTATTCCTCACTGTCTGTGGAGATGTATAAATCCTGATATTGTTCTATATGTGATGACATTGTTCTTACCTCATTGCCTTTATTTTCATAAGATGGTTTTAAAGTTTTATCAAGTCCTTTTTTTTAACTCCGGGAAAAAAGTGTTTCTCTGAAAAAGGAAGCCTGTATTTACTGAGGACTGGATATGTGCTGGAATCATTGCTTTACAGACTTTATTTCATTTGTAAATTAACTGTTAAAATGGAGGTCAAAGGAAAATGTGATTGAACTCTGGGTCACACTGTAGAATGTATTTTTAATCATGAGTGGGTGACTTGTGTATGATGTTTTCCCCTCACTTCTACATTAGAAAATAAACTTTAAACCAGCAAGAATGTTTCCAACTTCCTTTAGAACTCTTCCAGTTCCAATATAAAGATTAATTGAGCACTCTTATGAACTCATCACCAGTTGGGGAATCTTCATTTTTTATTTATTTTTTACTCATTGTCGTGGTTCAGGTTCCTGGGAAGCAGAGCCTGAGATAGAACTTAGCTTTTAGGAAGTTTATCAGGGCAGTCCCTTGGGATCAACACCCATGGGGAAAGGAGAGAAAGCAGGATTTGGCAGAGAGAGAGAAGATGGGCTGCAACGTGGTCACAACAAACCCCACGCCAACCCCATGGGAAGCGGTGAAGCTGCAGTGGCCCTTTAGAATTGTCCTAAATTGTGGTTTTGGGGGGTCGGGTCATTTCACCATATCAACCAGTAATTAGATACAGACAGCTTCCTGCCCCCACCAAAAAAGACCATGCCTTTAGGCATGGATTCCTGGAGAGTGCTGAGAATTGAAGGCTATTGGTCCACACGTTTCCACAGCTAGGAAAACAAGTTCTTCAGGGGCCACAAAGGCATATTTAATTGAGTGGTTAACTCTGTGTGTGTGTGTGTGTGTGTGTGTGTGTGTGTTAGTTGCTTCTAACTCAGTTGTATCTGACTCTTTGCTACCCCTTGGACTGTACCCGCCAGCCTCCTCTGCCCATGGGATTCTCCAGGCAAGAATACTGGAGTGGGTTGCCATTTCCTTCTTCAGGGGATCTTCCCAACCGAGGGACTGAACCTGAGTCTCCTGCATTGCAGGCAGATTCTTGACCATCTGAGCCACTAGGGAAGCCATTAAACAAATGGCAATATGGCAGAAAAACACATACTAGTATATAGCCAATATGAGCATATGGGAGATTTAATGTATTGAAATTTTTTATACTAGATTTCTAGAGACTTATTTTCTGGGTCATGGTAAAACAAACTTAATACATTCCCAGTATTATTTCTATTAATCACTTTATTTAATTACCCTCAGGAACATTTCCCCCTCTGGAGTATGAGGAAGAGAATTAGAAACTAAGGAGTAGGAAGAAGATTCAGAAATAATATCCTCCCTCGAATAATGTCCTCCCATAACTTGAATATGAAAAAATTCAATAATTTTGCCTGCAGCTTAACTTTTCTTGAGGAATTCCCTATGGAAGGCCTAGAACCTTACATAAAAAAATTTTTCCCCCAAAAGCGGGAGCTGAAAACAAGTCCAGGGGCCCCACAGAGCCCATGGGAGGAGAAGAGGACTGGAGTCAGGTGGATGTGGGGGGAGAGGCTGCCCATGACAGGGGTATTTCATGTTTTATAGGCACTGCAGGCAGAGTTCAAGGGCAGCTGAGCAGTAGGGCAGAGGCAGTGCTGCACAGTGGTTAGAAACGTGATCTGGGAAGCCAGTCTGCCTGGGTATAAAACCTGGCTCTGATGCTAACCAGTTAAGGGACCTTGGGCAAGTGACTTACATTTCTCACATGTAAAGATTTTTTTTAATAGAAATCTAAACAGAAACAGAAACCTAAAGTCACATTCTCAATGAACTTCAGAGTGTAGTGTGGATTAACTGCCTACTGCTGCTGTAACATACAAACCTGCGGCTTACAACAATACAAGTTTGTTCTCTTACAGTCCTGGAGGTAAGAAACCTGAATTCATTTTCATGGGGCTAAAGTCAGGGTGGAGGAAGGGCTGGTTCCTCCTGGAGGCTGTCAGCAAAGAATCTGTTTCTTTGCTTATTTTAGCCTCTAGAGTCCACTTGTCTTGGAATATGGCTGCCTTTTCCATCCTCAGACCACATCACTCCAATCTTGGCTTCCATCATCACTTTGCCCTCTCCTCTTCTGCTATCAAGTCTCCCTCTGCCTCCCTTTGACAAGGATACTTGGGACTACATTTAGGGCCCATGCAAATAATTCAGGATAATCACTGCCACCTCAATATCCTAAACCTGATCTACAAAATCCGTTTGGTCATATAAAATAATGGGTTCTAGGGGTTAGGGTGTACACATCTCTTGGAGGCATGATTCAACCTACCAAAACGTGTGATTAAATTAGAGAGCTTAGTTCAAAAAAATATCACATTTATATCATATCTTCTCAACAGAGTTTTGGTAATTGAAGTTACTGAATTAAGTGTTTAAAAAATTCATGGCATTTCTGCAGATGCCTGCAGTGCCAGACATTATTAGTGCTCACTAAACAAAGTACATACTTGTTCCTCCATGGTTCTCTACATACATCCTTGCACACTAGGGTGAGGCCAAGAGGATCAGAGCAGAAATTATGACACGGATTTTATGCTGGCTCTTATAAATGGTCACCTTAATTTATTGCCTAAACTGGGAGACTTTTGAGAATAAAGGGAAGTATATTAACTACTGGGCCTCCTTGGTAGCTCAGCAGTAAAGAATCTGCCTGCAGTGCAGGAGTTCAGTTCGGTTCAGTTCAGTTATCAGTCATGTTTGACTCTTTGTGACCCCATAGACTGCAGCATGCCAAGCTTCCCTGTTCATCACCAACTCCCGGAGCTTACTCAAACTCACGTCCATCACGTCGATGATGCCATCCAACCATCTTATCATCTGTCGTCCCCTTCTCCTCCTGCCTTCTATTTTTCCCAGCATCAGGGTCTTTTCTAGTGAGTCAGTTCTTCACATCAGGTGGCCAAAGTATTGGAGTTTCAGCTATTCAATATACCAATGAATATTCAGGACTGATGTCCTTTAGGATGGACTGGTTGGATCTCCTTGCTGTCCAAGGGACTCTCAAGAGTCTTCTCCAACACCAGAGTTCAAAAGCATCAATTCTTTGGCACTCAGCTTTCTTTATAGTCCAACTCTCACATCCATACATGACTGTTGGGAAAACCATAGATTTGACTAGATGGACTTTTGTTGGTTAAGTAATGTCTCTGCTTTTTAATATGCTGTCTAGGTTGGTCATAGCTTTTCTTTCAAGGAGCAAGTGCTTTTAATTTCATGGCTGTGGTCACCATCTGCAGTGATTTTGGAACCCCCCCAAATAAAATCTCTCACTGTTTCCATTGTTTCCCCATCTATTGGTCATGAAGTGATGGGACCAGATGTCACGATCTTAGTTTTCTGAATGTTGAGCTTTAAGCCAACTTTTTCACTCTCCTCTTTCACTTTCATCAAGAGGCTCTTCAGTTCTTCTTCGCTTTCTTCCATAAGGGTTGTGTCATCTGCATATCTGAGGTTATTGAGATTTCTCCCGGCAATCTTGATTTCAGCTTGTACTTCATCCAGCCCAGCGTTTCTCATAATGTACTCTGCATATAGATTAAATAAGCAGGGTGACAGTATACAGCCTTGACATACTCCTTTCTTGATTTGGAACCAGTCTGTTGTCCCATGTCCAGATCTGTTGTTTTTTGACCTACATACAAATTTCTCAGGAGACAGGTCAGGTGGCCTGCTATTCCCATCTCTTTAAGAATTTTCCACAGTTTGTTGTGATCACACAGTCAAAGGCTTTGGCATAGTCAATAAAGCAAAAGTAGATGTTTTTCTGAAACTCTCTTGCTTGTTCGATGATCCAGCAGATGTTGGCAATTTGATCTCTGGTTCCTCTGCCTTTTCTAAATCCAGTTTCAACATCTGGAAGTTCATGGTTCATGTACTGTTGAAGCCTGGCTTGGAGAATTTTGTGCAGTACTTTGCTAGCGTATGAGATGAGTACAATTGTGTGGTTGTTTGAACATTCTTTGGCTTTGCCCTTCTTTGGGATAAGAATTAAAACTGACCTTTTTCAGTCCTGTGGCCAGTGCTGAGTTTTCCATATTTGCTGGCATATTGAGAGCAGAAGTTTCATAGCATCATCTTTCAGGATTTGAAATAGCTCAACTGGAATTCCATCACCTCCACTAGCTTTGTTCATAGTGATGCTTTCTAAGGCCCATTTGACCACATTCCAGAATGTCTGGCTCTAGGTAAATGATCACACCATCGTGGTTATCTGGGTCATGAAGATCTTTTTTGTGTAGTTCTGTGTATTCTTGCCACCTCTTAATATCTTCTGCTTCTGTTAGGTCCATACCATTTCTGTCCTTTATTGTGCTCATCTTTGCACGAAGTGTTCCCTTGATATTTCTGATTTTCTTGAAGAGATCTCTAATCTTTCCCAGTTGATTGCTTTCCTCAATTTTTTGCATTGATCGTTGAGGAAGGCTTTATCTCTCCTTGCTGTTCTTTGGAAGTCTGCATTCAAATGGGTATATCTTTCCTTTTCTCCTTTGCCTTTAGCTTCTCTTCTTTTCTCAGCTATTTGTAAGGCCTTCTCAGACAACCATTTTGCCTTTTTGCATTTCTTTTTCTTGGGGATGGTCTTGATCACTGCCTTCTGTATGATGTCATAGTTCCTCACGCACTCTATCAGATCTAATCCCTTGAATCTATTTCTCACTTCCAGTGTCTAATCTAAATCTATTTCTCACTTCTACTGTATAATCTAAATCGATTTGATTCAGGTCATACCTGAATGGTCTACTGGTTTCCCCTACTTTCTTCAATTTAAATCTGAATTTGGCAATAAGGAGTTCATGATCTGAGCCACAGTCAGCTCCCAGTCTTGTTTTTGCTCACTATATAGCAATGCAGGAGACAAGGGTTCAATCCCTGGGTCAGGAAGATACCCTGAGAAGGAAATGGTAACCCACTCCAGTATTTTCATCTGGGAAATCTCATGGACAGAGAAGTCTGGTGGGCTATAGTTCATGGGGTCACAAAAGAGTCAGACACAGCTTAGTGACTAAAACACCACCAACCATATCAGCTATTACACAAAATCAACAGGTATACACTGTGACTGCTACAGGCAAACCTGAATATCTATAATCATCCAACTTAAAAACATCCTGCAAAACCCCCCAGCCCTCTTCTCCTCTGACTGGGAGGCCAGGTAGTCCAGATAGCAGAGTTACAAGTTGAAGGTAAGTTGCCCTCCCCTTGCTGACTTTTATGAGAAATAAACCTTTATTGCCAGTTCACAGGGTATTTGTTCGTAGAACACAGCCTAAGCTATCCTGACTCAGACACGTACACTCTGGCAAGCTTGCTCTCTCCTCATTGTATTTCTGAATAGGGGACATTCCATCAGTGTAAGGGTTTGACTCCACTTAAAGGTCAGGTCATTTGCTCTCAGCAGCAAAGTTACAGGAAGAAATGCTCTAACTGGGTATAAATGCCGACACTGGGTTCCCTTCTGAACAGCTGTGACTGGTCTGCTTATGGGCTTTTGACTTGGGAGACTGAAATGAAAACTCCAGAGTTTGAACAATACTTGGCATTTCTTGATGCTTTTTTTATGAAGGAGTTCAGTGAGCTTAACATCAGGCAACTCTAAACAGGGGGCTCTTTTTCAGAGCAAAGACTTACAAAGAATGTGAACTGATGTTGGCATTTTGTTCAGGGGACTTTGTTGGTGAGAATGAAAGCATGAAGGGCTTTGTTGGTCAGCAGCTCTCACTGCAGCAGAAACTAGAGGGTAGCCCTGTGGGCTCTAGTGTGTGGAGGGAACACTGCTCATGCTAACTGCTTTGTTCACATCCATACACACCGCAAACAGCTGCCAACCATTCTTACAGCGTGGCCACCACTGACTGGCAATTTCTGATAAGAAGTGTAGCAGAGCATACAATTTACAAAGCAATTTCACATAAAGTATTTCTTTTTAGCTTTTTTTTCAGTATCTCTAACCTGAGCAATCAGCCTTTGGTTTGTCAATATTAATAAGAGGATGTGGAGGGGAAGGGGGCAAGGAAAGAGAAGGAGGAAGGGGAGGAGGAGAGGCAGTAAAAAGATGAATCAAACAGAGTGGGATCCACCCTGAGCCTCCCTGAACATCTAAACCCATATTGTGTGCCTGGTACCACTTCAGGCACTCTTGGGCTAATGCTAATTGTGTGGCCAAAGTAAAATGTGTCAATATTTATATGGATTTTTTTGTTCATCAAAAGCATAGTTTAACAGTTCTCCAGACAATTAAGCTGAGAGGGAAAAAATACCAATCCTCAAAGCTTACATACTGTATGGTTCTTCTAATATAACATTCTTGAAATGACAAAACTATAGAAATGGAGAATAGATCAGTCATTGTCAACAGTCAGGGACAGGGTGGGGTGTGAGATTGGAGGTGACTATAAAAGGACAACAGGAGGGGTCCTTGTTGTGATGAAATTGTTCTGTAGTCTGACTTTATTAATGTCAATATCCTGGTTGTGATATTGTAATATAGCTTCATGCTGTACTACATTATTATGTTATATTTTTATTTCATGGGAGTCTATAATGAAGAATGGTTGAAAAATATTTGGCAAAACTAATACAATATTGTAAAGTTTAAAAATAAAATAAAAAAAGATTATATTAAATGTCTATTTGCTCTTTGAAAAGTTGCAAGCATTCAGATAGGCCAAAGGTCACTAATGCAGAGAGTTACTAATGATCAAATGAAGAAATGACTCATTTCCCATTATTTTAAGTCTGGGGAAAAAAAGATGGCTACGGTGTATTGGAAGCTTACACATGGTGTTGACAGGCAGTATATCAGATGTGTTACACACTGTCTCTAATGTAATCCTACACGAGGAGGAGCTATCATCAAAGTAATGATAAGGAGCTGAAGCAGAGAAGGAAATGTGAGTAGCTCACCATCACATCATAATAGATGGTGGAACTAAGAATCAAATCATGCTTTTATCCACTGAAATACATTGCTTCTGAGACCTTCAACAACATGGAATTGACCTGAGGTCTTTAAGGACAAATGGCTTGTCCACAGGAGTAACACTGGGGCTTGAGTGTTCATACAGCACTCTTTCCACCATGCTGTGCTCTCACAGGTGGTTGAGAAGAGAATATAATGGCAGTATCAGCTGCCTGAGAGACAGGGGAAATAAGGGCAAAAATCTCAACAAGGCTGGTGTCCAAAGTATAACAAGGAAAACGGGTAAATTTACATGAGTTCCTCCTTTGTAGATTTATTTGAATATAAAGAACTCTAATTCAGAACATTTCAAAAGATCTGTCCTCTGACTCAGAAATATGGGGCAAAAATCAGCATCCCCCTAAAGTGCATTATAATCCCACTGTTAAGGGACCAGTTTTTTGATCAAGACAAAACTGTTACCAAAAAATGGATGAAGTGAGTGAAAACTAAGCACTTAATTCAGTTTGCAGTGAGATAGAAAGCAATGAACAGATCTGCTAATAATGTCCTTGCCTCTCACCGCCTTTGAGGTCATACAAAGTGACTCAACTTTGGGAAACTGTCCTCTTGATTCTGAAATACAGCTGTATCTGAAATTAAGCCAGGCTTGCTTTCTCAAGCAGCGCACACACTTCTTACCACTTTTCCAGTAAATACACAATATAAGGTTCATGACTATATTTTGGCTTAAATTACATCCAAGTATCATTATACCCCCAATTGCATGTCTGACAAAAGTGGGACCAGTGCTTTGAGCACAGACAACACAAAGGCTCTTGGTTCCTGGATGAGTGAGAGCTGTTTCACCTTGACACTGTTGCTGGCAAATCTCTGAGAGATGAGCATTTTGAAAATGCTATAAACAGCTTAGCCTTTTCTTAGCATTTTGAAGAGCACATTAATAGCCTGGCCTTTTCTTAAGGGCTTTCTTTTTCCCTTAGCCAAATTTGACAGTTGGAAGTGAACAGTGAGCGGATGGAATCAAAGTCAGAGCCGTGTCTTAAAAGCAGTGTGGAAATGATGTCATCCGGCATTGTCTTCAAAAGAATATAAGAATATTAAGTGGATGTCTCATGAACTTACATACAAAGGATACTCTTCACTTGAGGACAGAATGATAATGCCTCACAGAAGAAAGATGTAATTCTTGATACCCATAAAATCTATTCAGACAGCTCTTAGCTGGTACCAAAAAACCCTGCAACTCTCAACCAAAAGAAGTTATATTAATAGAATTAATTTTTTAATACCTAATAAGCTATAGAATAGCTTGTTCTCCATGCTGTAAATGACAGTTTAAAGATGGTATTGTCATTGTTACCATTTGGGAAATTTTGTTAAAAAGAAACCAAGAGGTATACGGTCATGTAACAGAATTAGCCAAAGGAAGTTAAAAAGCATAACACTACCCTCTTGGACTTAACAGCTTCCCAAAAAGTGATATGGAAGCTCTCCTACATAAACAGGGACACATGCAACCCCATCCAACACCCAGAAAAACTGCAGAGCTTATTTCAAAGGGTATGTTGAGAATCCACCTAGTTTTTCCCCTGTCTTCTGTGTATAAACACACAGCAACTCCGTAGCAGCTGAATTTTTAAACACTGGCTGAGCAGTTTGCCAGGAGCGGTGTCTGCTTACAGCAGGAAGAGGCCTAGAAATTAGGAATGCTTTATCAGATGTTGTGGCCAACTGCATTTTCCCAAAATAGCTGCAACAATGTTCTGCATACAGCTGGAAGTCAATAATTACCAATGAACAGAGAGTTGTGTAAGATGACTTAGTCCTCCCCACAGTTAGTCACAGCAAGAGCGGAAAGAATATTTTCAGCGTCATATTTGAATCCTATCTGACAACTTGGAAACTGTAGTAATTTGAACTTATGTAGGCAATAAAAGGATAGCTTCATTGCTGGCACACCAAAAAGTATACCTAACTGTCATTTGCATTCTGTGCTAAGAAGGTCAGCATGGAGCACTCATTCTCTTGCTTCATTTCCTTGCTAGTCGCAGGTTCTTTTTGTCACAAGCTATGTGGCAATATTTATTTTAATCAAGAAGAGGCAATACAAGCAAAGGCAATTATAACAGGTAGGTTCGGTAAGGAACTAAACAGCAAGATCTCATCCCAGTGACCAAAAAAAAAAAAAAAGCATGTAATTGTATTTGTCTGACAATTTATTTCTTGGAACAAGCTTGTAAATGCCCATATGCTCATGCTCCATCCAGCACTATCAGGTAAGTCTAGCTCTCAGTGGAGGGGTTAGCATGGGGTCAATTGGAGGTACCTTCTCTTGGACCAAAGACCGAAGATTGGGATCTCATGTTGGAATCTTGCACCTTGATGGAATTTCTCTAAGCTCCAACAGTGATTTATATTACAGGAACAGAAAATGACTCCTGGTTTTCTCCCTATCTTTAGCACCATTGCTCTCCTTTTCTGTCAATGTTTCAGAACAAATTTGTATCTTAAAAATCAGTTGAAATTAGTTGACTAGAGCTTGAAGAATTCAAACATAGAAGGCAGGACTATGGTAAAGACGATGATGATGACAATGAAATAGTTAATAATTTACTAAACATTTATTTGCTCTTTGAACTTCCAGATGTTCAAGCTGGATTTAGAAAAGGCAGAGGAACCAGAGATCAAATTGCCAACATCCGCTGGATCATGGAAAAAGCAAGAGAGTTCCAGAAAAACATCTATTTCTGCTTTATTGACTATGCCAAAGCCTTTGACTGTGTGGATCACAATAAACTGTGGAAAATTCTGAAAGAGATGGGAATCCTAGACCACCTGACCCGCCTCTTGAGAAATCTATATGCAGGTCAGGAAGCAACAGTTAGAACTGGACATGGAACAACAGACTAGTTCCAAATAGGAAAAGAAGTACATCAAGGCTGTATATTGTCACCCTACTTATGTAACAGATATGCAGAGTACATCATGACAAACGCTGGGCTGGAAGAAGCACAAGCTGGAATCAAGATTGCCGGGAGAAATATCAATAACCTCAGATATGCAGATGACACCACCCTTATGGCAGAAAGTGAAGAGGAACTAAAAAAACCTCTTGATGAGAGTGAAAGAGGAGAGTGAAAAAGTTGGCTTAAAACTCAACATTCAGAAAACTAAGATCATGGCATCTGGTACCATCACTTCATGGCAAATAGATGGGGAAACAGTGGAAACAGTGTCAAACTTTATATTTTTGGGCTCCAAAATCACTGCAGATGGTGATTGCAACCATGAAATTAAAAGACACTTACTCCTTGGAAAGAAAGTTATGACCAACCTAGATAGCATATTGAAAAGCAGAGGCATTACTTTGCCAACAAAAGTCTGTCTAGTCAAGGCTATGGTTTTTCCAGTGGTCATGTATGGATGTGAGAGTTGGACTGTGAAGAAGGCTGAGTGCCAAACAATTGATGCTTTTGAACTGTGGTGTTGGAGAAGACTCTTGAGAGTCCCTTGGACTGCAAGGAGATCCAACCAGTCCGTTCTGAAGGAGATCAACCCTGGGTGTTCATTGGAAGGAATGATGCTAAAGCTGAAACTCCAGTACTTTGGCCACCTCATGTGAAGAGTTGACTCATTGGAAAAGACTCTGATGCTGGGAGGGATGGGGGGCAGGAGGAGAAGGGGACGACAGAGGATGAGATGGCTGGATGGCATCACTGATTCGATGGATGTGAGTCTGAGTGAACTCCGGGAGATGGTGATGGACAGGGAGGCCTGGCATGCTGTGATTCATGGGGTCGCAAAGAGTCGGACACGACTGAGAGACTGAACTGAACTGAACTGAACTGATGCTGTGCTGAGTCGTTTCAGTCATGTTTGACTCTTTATGACCCCATGGATGGTAGCCCACAAGGCTCCTCTGTACTTGGGATTCTCCAGGCAAGAATATGGAGGGAGTTACCATGTCCTCCTCCAGGGGATCTTCCTGACCCAGGGATTGAACATGCATCTTTTAGGTTTCCTGCATTGGCAAGTGGGTTCTTTACCACTAGCGCCACCTGAGAAACCCCTATTTGCACTAGACCCTACTCCCAATACTAACATACTTTATTTACTTTAATCCTCACGATTGTGAGGCATTATTGGTATTATTATCCCACTTTATATTTGAGAAAACTGAAGCTTAGAGAAGTTAAATAATTTGCCTTGGGTCAAACAAGATCCAAGGCTGGGATTTCAACCCAGGTCTGTCAGGAGCCAAAGCCCCTAAATGTTATAAATCATGTGTCTTCAAACACCAATTTTTTGCTGTGACATACTCTTGCATTGCAGTCAGATTCTTTACCATCTGATCCACCAGGGAAGCCCTCGTAAACCACAGTTTGTACAAAATTATATTTAAGCCTGATTTTTTAATTACCAATGGTCTGCTGCAGTTATTCTACACATTTCCACAATAAAAAATTAAGTTCTTCATTTTAAAAAAATGGAAAAATAATGAATGGCTAGATGAAAAAAAATCAGATATTAAATTTCAGGTATTGAAAATTAAAGAGAATTTAATTCAGTTCCAGAAACATTAACCAAGTCATGTCCTGTACAAGGCACTGTAAGAATTCATTCAAAGATTGAGATAGCATCGCCCCTGCTCCAGAGAAGCCAAAGCACTCGTGGTAGGGACACAGTGTAATGTTTCAAGACTTACTAAAATATAATCTCCTAAGAGAAGTCTCCCCTATCACCTATCTAACCTGCTGACCCATTCTCTGTTACTTTCTATCACAGGGATAAGCATACTTTGTCTGTAAAGGGCCAGATGGTAAACGATTTAGGCTTAGTGGGTTATATGGTCTCTGTCAAAACCACTCAGCTCTGCTGTTGTAGTTTGAAAGCAGCTTTAGACCCACTGGTAAACAAATGAACATGGCTGTGTTCCAATAAAACTTTATTTACAAACAGGCAGTTGGCCAAGTAACTGTGCCAACTGGGCACAGTTTGCCAACCCTACTCTAACATCTCACTCTGTTTTTTCCTTTATAGCGCTTAACAAAGTGTGGTATTATCTTATTTATTTATTTACTGTTTCCCTCCACACACAAAAAAAAATAGCAGCTCCAAGAGAGTGGGGTCCTTGTTGCTTGTTCACAGCAGGCTCTCTAGGGTCTATAAAAGAGTTCCTGACACCTAGGCAACTCACTCTGTGTATTTGTTGATCAGTTACATGAATGAACACCATTCCACAAAAGGAGAAACATGGACTGCCAACAAAATATGAACTATATTTGGCCTTACTGTTAATAAATATAAAATAATTGAAAATGTCATTTTTTACTTGTTAGATGTACAACAGTTAGAAGAAGAGAATGATGAGGAGGGGAGGAGGGGTGTAAGGGGGAGGGAGAGAGAGAGCAGAAAGAGGATGAGAACTAGTGTGGATGGGTATGTGGGCAAACTGGACCTCTCACTACTGCAGGTAGGAGAGAAAACCGGTGGCCATTTGCAATTATACACCAAGTTGTATATGCCCATTCAAAAAGGGCAAAGGATTGAACAGACATATCTCCAAGGATATACAAAAGGGTAATCGGCACATGAAGGATTCTCAATTAAATTAGTTTTAGAGAAATGCAAGTCAAAATCACAATGAGGTACCACTTTACATCCATTAAGATGGCTATTTTCAAAAAAGAGAAAATAAGTGTTGGTGAAGAAATGGAGATTTTAGAACCCTCTTGCACTGTTGATGGGAATGTGAAATGGTGCAGCTGTTGGGCGTTCCTTAAAAAGTTAAGCACAGAATTACTATATGAGCCACCAATTCCTCTCCTAGGTATATGCCTGGATACGTATACACTCATGTTTATAGTAGCATTATTTACAAGAGCCAAAAAGTAAAAACACCTTGAATGTTCATCTATCCACAGAAGAGTGGATAAACAAATATGGTATATGCATACAATGGAATATTATTTAGTCTTAAAAAGGAATGCAGTACTGATACATGCTAAAACATGGATGAACTTTGAAAACATTGTGTTAAATTAAGTGTGTGTGTGTTGGTGGCTCAGTCATGTCCAACTCTTTGTGGCCCATGGACTGTAGCCCACAAGGCTCCTCTGTCCATGGGATTCTCCAAGCAAAAATACTGAAATGGGTTGTCACTTTCTATTCCAGGGGATCTTCCCATCCCAAGGATTGAACCTGCATCTCTAAGTCTCCTGCATTCGCAGGCAGATTCTCTACCACTAGCGCTACCTGGGAAGTCCAAATGAAGTAAGCTAGCCACAAAAAACCAATATTGTATGATTCCATTTATATGTAATATTCAGAACAGGCAAATAGTAGAATAGAGGTTATCAGGAACTTGGGGAGGAGAGGAAATGAGAGTTATTATTTAATGGGTACAAAGTTTCTAACTGGGATGGTGAAAAATCTGTGGAGATGGATGGAGGAGATGTTTGCACAATATTTTGAATGTACTTAATGCCACTGATATATACACTTTAGAAATGATTAAAATTATAAATTTTATATTATATATGGTTAACCACAATAAGGTGTATACAGATCTTTCTTGATTTAGGGAGGGGTTGTGAAAAGTGTCCAACTCTTTGTGATGTCCCAATAAATGGGTCAATAAGTGGATCTGTAAAGAGATCAGACCAGTCAATCCTAAAGGAAATATGATTCAAAGAGCTGAGTCATTTGAAAAGACCCTGATGCTGGGAAAGATTGGGGGCAAGAGGAGACGGGGACGACAGAGGATGAGATGGTTGGATGGCATCACCGACTCAATGGACATGGGATTGGATGGACTCTGGGAGTTGGTGATGGACAGGGAGGCCTGGCGTGCTGCAGTTCATGGGGTCACAAAGAGTCAGACACGACTGAGTGACTGAACTGACTGAAAGGAAATCAATCCTGAATATTGGTTGGAAGGACTGATGCTGAAGCTGAAGCTCCAATAGTTTGGCCACCTGATGCGAAGAGCTGACTCATTAGAAAAGACCCTGATGCTGGGAAAGACTGAAGGCAGGAGGGAGAAGTTGGACAAGTTGGACAAGGCAAAGGATAAGTTGGGTGGATAGCACCACTGACTCAATGCAGTTGAGTTGAGCAAACTCCAGGAACTGGTGAAGGACAGGGAAGCCTGGCGTGCTGCAGTCCATGGGGTTGAAAAGAGTCAGACACGACTGACCAACTGAACAGAAACAATAAATGGATAAACTCATCGTGGGTTGAAAATATTTCAAGTCAAAAATATCCTTAATATACCTAACTTACCAAACATCAGAGCTTAGCCTAGCACACACCTTAAAAGTGCTCAAAACACATACATTAGCCCGTAGTGGGACACGGTCATCTAAAACAAAGCCAACTTTACAATAAAGTGTTGAGTAGCTCCAGTACTCTTGCCTGGAAAATCCCATGGACAGAGGAGCCTAGAAGGCTGCAGTCCATGTGGTCTCTGAGGGTCGGACACGACTGAGCGACTTCACTTTCACTTTTCACTTTCATGCACTGGAGAAGGAAACGGCAACCCACTCCAGTGTTCTTGCCTGGAGACTCCCAGGGACAGGGGAACCTGGTGGGCTGCCGTCTCTGGGGTCGCACAGAGTCGGACACGACTGAAGTGACTTAGCAGCAGCAGCTTATGCATGGAGAAGGCAATGGCACCCCACTCCAGTATTCTTGCCTGGCAAATCCCATGGATGGAGGAGCCTGGTAGGCTGCAGTCCGTGGGGTCGCTAGGAGTCGGACACGACTGAGAGACTTCACTTTCACTTTTCACTTTCATGCATTGGAGAAGGAAATGGCAACCCACTCCAGTGTTCTTGCCTGGAGAATCCCAGGGACGGGGGAGCCTGGTGGGCTGCCGTCTCTGGGGTCGCACAGAGTCAGACATGACTGAAGTGACTTAGCAGCAGCTTATGCATACTTATTATGCACATTTATTGCGTACTGTACTGAAAGTTAAAAAGAGAATGGTTGTTACATGTGTGGATTCTTTCCTCTTGGGATCATGTGGTTGATGGGAGCTATGGCTCACTGCTGTTGCCCAGCATTACAAGTATCAGACTGCATTGTCACTAGCCTGGGAAAAGTTCAAATTTCAAAATTCGAAGTACAGTTTCTATTGAATAGGTATTGCTTTCACAATATTGTAAAGTTAAAAAATCAAAAGTTGAATCACTGTAAATCAGGGACCACGGGTATATGCTTTTTACTCTAAAATCCTATTCTTAACAATTAACGTGGAGGATGGGTAATGCAGAAGGGTGAAATAAGTATGTACTAGAATCCATCAACTTCAAGATCCATGAATAAGGATCTAATTATATAAATAAAGCCTGACATGACAATACACAAAAGAAACTATTATGTAGGCATTAAATTGAACAGGGTAGACTTTTCACAAAAAATATCTCCATTAACACTATTGCTGAATAAAAAAAAAGTTTAAAAATGTGTGTGCAGAATGATCTCATTGATGTAAAAATTCTAAAGTCTAATTATATATGAAAAATATGTAAGATATTCTCCAAAATGTTAATAGTGGTTATTCTCTGGAGGGTTTGAGATGATTTTAAGATTATCCTCTTCACAATTTTCTGTACTATTTTCTAACAAAAAATATGTCTAACCAAAATAACATGCTGTTATAAATTCATGTTTATCACTTTTTTCACATTAATTAAGGAGGGTTAGGCCCTTGATACTTTCATAATAGATGTTTTCTGCATTTCCATTTCCATAGCAACAACATACTTGTGAGAGAATCAGATATAGTTTTAAAAGAGATACATACCTCAGATAGTGGAGTTGCCATTTCATCACCCAAAAACAAAGATACTATTTCATTGCAACAGACAATAATCATGTTCTAGAAATAAAAGACAACATAGTGAGGTTGATCTTATTGGTAAAATACTGGGTATTTTAGTTACAAATTATTTGTCTCATTTGTCTTTTGCTACATCATTCTCTAACCCTAATTCCCAGGATGAAATTTAGAGATATTCAGAGGTCACAATCTTTAAAGTAATTATGGTTACTTGAAAGATACAGAATAGCCACAAAATATAAGATTTAATGATGAATAATAAACTATTTTAGGATTTTTTTCCTGCAAATTCACCACTAAAATTCATATGTTACAGAGGTACAGGTAAAGGAATTTACACCAAAATAAGATTTTGGAAGACCACTTTTCTTCTGAGAAGAGAGCCCTGGAATAAAGAGGGTTGGATCTCAGAAAGTATTTAAGAAAAGATGAACAGTTGGGAATTGACAAAAAAAAAAACAAACTGGAAAGTGTAAATAAAGAGGAAGAGAGTGGTGGCACGTAGAATCTTTCAGCTGTGGCACGTGAACTCTTAGTTGTGAAGTCCCATGTGCTGCAGCTAAGACCTGGCAAGGACAAATAAATAAGTATTTTTTTGTTTGGATATTTTTATTTTTATTTTCTTTAATTTAAATTTATTTATTTTAATTAGAGGCTAGTAAGCCAGAAAGAAAAACACCAATACAGTACACTAACATATATATGGAATTTAGAAAGATGGTAACAATAACCCTGTGTGTGAGACAGCAAGAGACACACATGTATAGAACAGTTTTTTGGACTCTGTGGGAGAGGGTGAGGGTGGGATAATTTAGGAGAATGGCATTGAAACATGTATAATATCATATAAGAAACAAATCGCCAGTCCAGGTTCAATGCAGGATAGAGGAAGCTTGGGGCTGGTGCACTGGGATGACCCAGAGGGATGGTATGGGGAGGGAGGCGGGAGGGGGGTTCAGGATTGGGAACACGTGTACACCCCTGGTGGATTCATGTTGATGTACGGCAAAACCAATACAATAAGTATTTTTTAAAAAGAGGAAGAGTCAGTATCGTCCTCAGTCCATTGTTGAAGACACTGCTGCAGCTCCTACTGTATGGCCACAGCTGTGTTTCTGAATGGACACTGGACCCAAGAAAGATCAACCAATCAGATTCTCCATCATTGTGATTTTTACATAAGGAAAGACAACAGAAGAGCGCTATCAGCAGTACTGGCTGCATGAGCTGAGAGGTCCCAACAGGAGTTGGAGAAGGCAGCCCATGGACTAGACGTATAATGAGTAAGAGGAGGAAACAGAGATAAAGGAGAACTTATGCCCCGGTAGGTCTGTGTGCACTCTTGGCTCCTGACTCTCCAAGTTTCATTTTCTGTGGGGTCCACTGTATTTTGTCCCTGGTCCTTGGTTATGCAAGAGCTTACTGACTATGCCCTGCCAAACACTGCCTCCTTATCAAACCTATTTCCTTTGGGTTAGTGTAAGTACTGATAGTTGTTCTTTACTTACAACTAAAGGAGTCATGATCATAAGACTGTCAGAGATAAACTATGCTTATCTCACAGTGTTGCTCACATCTTTCAACAATTTTCTTTTATTTCAGTAGTATTAATATGTACATGTACTAACATCCAGAAATATGAAAATGATCAAAGTGCATTCATTTTTAAATTAACACTCACCAAGGCTGGCTAAAAGCCTTAAAATAAAGAAACAATTGAACTCATATTAAAGTTTTAACAAATGCAGAAACATAGAAAAGATCAAAATTTGGAGTTCCAAAGCTATAGCTAATTCTATTCACTTTAACAAATATATCTGAGGCATTCTACTAGGCACTGTGGAGCACAAAGATAAAGAAACAGACCCCATCCTCACCAAGTGTATAAGAGCTGAAAAAAAATAGATTCATACTTGACTAAATAATATGCCAAGTAGAGCATGGTCAGAAAATGGGTAGCTATGACACGTTATAAGAGCCTAGAGATGGGAGAGAGAGAAATATGTATATGGAACAGGGAACATTTCCTGGAGAAAGGGAACTGAGACATGAGGAAGTAGTAGCTGGCAGAGGATGGGGACAAGGATGGAGGGAGCCATGTAAGCAATGTAACAGCAGATACTCAAGGAACATAAAGAGCCTGGCATGGTCTTTACCACGGAAGTGTATTGGAAGCTTGGTGGTAAGAGTGGTGAGGAATAAGACTGAGAGGTATACTTATAACAGGACATGTAAATGTAAGGAATTTGGGTTTTGTTGCTTAGGAAATTGAGAGGCACTGGACTGAGGGGATAATGATTGCTTTAAGAAAATATTAATAATTCTGGCCATCTGGCCACTGTTTAAAGGTTAACTAGACTAGGAAGAAAAAAGAGAATGAAATTAGCTAGGAGGCTTCTCAAATTGGGCAGGAAGCGATCATGACCAGAAGTAGGGCAGTGTTCATGGGACCAGAAAGGATGGAAGGCAGCAGGACATCCAGCACTCATCGGGGGTCACCAGGTCTCTATGGTGAACTTTGCAGTCTCGTCCCCTCTACTAGATGGGGCAACATACATCCCAGAGTGTGTTCTTACATATTCTTACTTGTCCCTATTTCTATGTTTCTAATTGAGTTCTTAGGACCGGTTAAAGTATGTTTTCTTTTTATACAAAAGGTTGCAATAATAGCTGTGATGGGCCGCTGTCATGATTTCATCAAGAGCTATCAAGCAAAACGACACTGTCTGTATCATTAAACATTTCACATAACAGATGGAGACACCATGTTTCCTGATAAATGCCTTCCATGGTCTGTCTCAACACACAGTGAACAGAAATTTTGCCTCAACAACACTCTATTTCTTTGGTGTTATTTCAGGTAGACCACTTAAACGTGTCAGAAACTGGCTGATTCGCTGCTGGGCTGTGAGGGACCTCCTGTGACCTTTCTGCCTAGAAATGAAGACAAGAGAAGCACCAAGCTCATCAATTCCTGGGAAGGCTGCCAGAGGGATGCTGCAGTTGGCAAGGGGGGCCGGGAGGGCACAGACGGTCTCTTGCTCAATATTTGCCATTTCCCCCTTAAGAAGGAGCATCTGTTGATTCTATGAGTGGTGGGCCTCTGAGTTACTACAAAACTAACAGAGCCAACATTTTGACTTTGAAGTTCCCGTGGTCATTCATCAGTTTTATGAACAGAAAAAAAAAAAAAAAAACATTCTAAATTGCTTTCCTTCCTCCAAACTCTTGCTTCCCACATCCCTCCTCCACATGCCGTCCGGGTTATCTTAGCAAATCTCAGGATGGGTCAGGGGATGCTCTTCTGGGTGCTGGCCACACTTTCTCCAACCCCCACCCCTCACCAGCCCTGCTTTCCCAGGGTCCTACATTCACCCTGCACCCCTGACACCCTGATAAAACGTCCAGCCCCATGACTTCACATGTCGTCTCCTGCTGGATCCTTGGTCAGGAGTAGGCGCTCTCCACAGGTCTCCAGTGAGAAGTTTCATGAGCAACTACTGAAGAGGCACTACGTGTCAGTTACCGGGTGAGGTACTGAACATCGAAAGATGGAGCAGACCCCCGAGCAAAGGAACTCAAAGTCAAGAGAGAGGAAGAGACACAGAAAGAGATAATGGCCAAAACAATATGCAATAGTAAGGGGGCACAGGGTATTTGGGGGTTTAAAGAAACATGGTCTTTATTTCAGTCTACAGGCTAATAGAATGCTGCCTGAGTTACTGAAGCACAAAGTCTAGTTCAGCTTTCTCTTTAAACACACACACACACACAACCCTATGTGAATGAGATTTGTTTAAATGATAAATCAGAATAGTTGCCATCAACAGTCCCCCCACTGAGAAGGATTCTAGCAACCTTGCCCTTTTGTGTAAGTGTAGCACTCAGAATGGAGGAAACAGGAAAACGGGAAGGTGTCAGAGAGACAAGGCAACTTCAATAATCAAGAGCTGAGCCAGAGTGGGAAGTTGAGAGGAGGCAAAACACTCCATGCAGACTCAGTTGGAGGGAGTACATGCTTAGTTGCTCAGTCATGTCCAGCTCTTTGCAACCCCATGGACTGCAGCCAGGCTCCTCTGTTCATGATATTTTCCAGGCAAGAATACTGGAGTGGGTTGCCATTTCCTACTCCAGGGGATCTTCCCAAACCAGGGATTGAACCCACATTTCTTCCATCTCCAGCATTAGCAGGTAGATTATTTACCACTAGCACCACCTGGGCTGGAGGGAAAGGTTCAGAGGTTAGAGAGCAGCCATGGAAGCCAGGGAGGCACGAAGAACAAGACAGTTGGGAGAAGGAGATTTAAAAGAAGTTATGCTGTATATGATGAAAGGATTCCCTCTCAGATGTTCTTATGAGAAGCTCCATGAAGATTTAGATGTATTTTCAACTGTTTTGAATATTAAATTTATGTTTCTTTGAATGGCAGACTTTTCTTGCTAAGGGCCACCAGGCAGCTGGGCTCATTATGAACATCTGGGTACGTATGACCATACTCAGCCAGTGATTAAGCTCCTCCTGACAGGGACTTAATTGTACTGATTTCAGTATGTTCTTATCTCCTCCAGCCTAGAAAATTTTTGCACATACCAGTCTCTCAAAAATAATGTGTTAATTCATGCTAATGCTTTGTATTTTGTTCTATGTTTTCATAGTACTTTGATATTTGGGATATGTTAACTAACTTTAATTACCTTATACAATCAGGTGTCCCACACATGTTTACTAAACTCATTTTAGGTGACCTGGTAAATATATTTTAGGCTTTTTGTATTACTATGTTGTTATCATTCCAAAAAGGTGTTTCTGTCTTAAAATCAGAATGGTTTGTGTCTTTCCTATGCTTTAAAGCACCTGATAGGCTCTGAAGATACCCCATAAAGCGAAGAATGACAGGTTAAAATAACCCAGTGATTCAGAGCCAGGGTTGTTCATTTTGGAAGAAGGACATGTTTTCAAGCCAGAAGTGACTGGAACACCTGCTCTGTAGCCCTCCCAAAACATCTTAAATTAATATCTGTGTTCTCAAGTTTTTGGCTTATTCCAGACCATAGGGATTTGGAGGGGAAAAAAGAAAAAAAGAAAAAAGGAAGGGAATGAGAAACATAACAAGATGCACTACCTCCCACATCAACAAGATGCACTACCTCCATATCAACCAAAGGCACATTTTCTGAACCTTTATGTTTAACAACCCAGCAAAAATCTATACTGTGATAGAAGTAAATATATTAGATTACAGAGGTTATGAAATCCTGTCCAATTCCCAACCAGAATCGATCTCTTCAAGTGTCCTAGTTAAATTCTAATTAGCTCCAACTGAAGGTTGTCATGACAACGAACCAGCAGATTTTAGTCAATGGAATGTATTTGATATAACTCAGAACCTAGGTGCTTTTTTCCCTTACATGTTGGTTAGGATATTGGAAAAAAAGAAAATGTTATATTTCACAACTTTCAAATGTTGTGAATTAATTTGTTTGCTAATTCACCTACACTAAAAATATTAGTTTTTTCCTCACTTTGTGACATTCCTGCATATATAAATACCAACCAGAACTGGAACACATTTCACAATGCCCTAATTAAAGTTGAAGAAACATTTTTAAGTTGGAGAATAAAACAAACTCAAAAATACAGAGGAGAACATCAGGACTGAAAGGAGTTTATTTTCCTCAAGAACTGAGCCACTCATATATATCACTCTAGTCAGGACATGAAAGCAAGATGCAAAGCTTGACTCAGGCAAGGTGGGTCATCTGGATTCTCCCCTCTGCCTGCCAAATGCCCCCACTTTCCCTGTTTATTCCTAATTTGTTTGTATTCATAGTCAACTTCTTGACTCAGGAGCTGGGCTCATGGGGATGAGCTTGATACCGACATCTGACTCCCAGGGAAATTCTGATGACTCATTCTCATCAAGGAGCCATCTCTTCATCTCAATGGTATCTGAGTGAAAAGATCATGGCTAGAGACAAGGAGAAAACTAGTCCCAGGGAAGGTTAGGCGACTAACCCTTGGTATAAAGCTGAGTGGCAGGGCACAACCTAGAATGTTTACTCTATGGACACTCAAACTCCTGTCTCAGACAATGTCAGCTGGGAAGACAAATGGGTTCAGGAGAAACACAATCACTTTCCTTTTACGAACTATCTAATAATGGATTCAAAGACAATTTCAGCAAAGAGTAGTCTAGGTTATGGCTCAGGGACAGCAACCTGTTAAGTTTGGTCTATGACTAAAAAACTATGATTGTAAGAGATTTATGAAAGAAGTTTAAAAATGAGTTCTTGAAAACAGATGTGAAAGGGCAACAATGCACTTTAGGAAAAGAATTACGTATATGAATCTCATGAGCTTGAGGTATCTGATCTACCAGGAGATTTATTGTAAGTTCTCAGGATAGTATTACTATCGTTAAACATCTGGTAATTTGTGCCATAACATTTGGGGACCTGTAAAGGATGTGCAACTAAAATTCTAAGCTATCAGTTCTATGATAAATGTAGGCACGGAGCACAGGTGATACAAACTCTGGAAAGTTGTTTCTTTGCAAAGACTAACTGTTCTTGCCTGATAATCCTCTTACGGGACTGGTGCTTTCACAACAGGGAAAAATGCACTCATTCACGTCACTGGTAAATTTAGACCAAAAAACACCCACGTGTATATTCTGAAGATCAGGAGAGTTGCTAGATTTTGCACTTTCCCATAATTGGTGTGATGAGGTAAACAAGAAAACAAAGTGAGCCCATACCAATCATACTCTTTGAGAATTAAAAATGTTTTCTTATTGGTAACCAATTAAATATCAAACTAGCAAAAAGTGATTTAAAAAAAGATTCAGCAGCTCAAAAATAAACAAAAGATCCTAAAAGCTAACAGAGAAGTCAAACAGATATGGGACCCAAGTGGCTGGGAATTCAAACAGAAAAGCAGCAGAGGGAAGTCCCAGAATTAGAGGTGTGCTACCGGCATTGGGGGTGACCAGTCCTTAACCAGAGTCAGAGAGGGGCCTCCAGGAAGGGAAAGAAGAGTTGAGACATAACTATTTATGCTTGGGTAAAAAAGTTTATGGATGAACATGACAGACCTCATGTAATGATCAGAGAGAAGCTAAGAAAAAAGACAGATAGAGGAACAATCAAACCTTCTACAGGAAAGGAAAATAACCACAGTACCCTCTAAACTGTGAACACTGTTTAGAGGGTTATAATAATGTAAACACTGAATGCTGGCTTAATTAAATTCTGTGATATAACAATATTTAGAAAGGAAAGGGAAAGGAACAGTTGAGAAGTATAAGGGATTCAAGTCCTTACACATAATAGTAAAATCAAGAGATACTATATGGAATTGATACATCAAAGGAGAAAACTAATTATTTTTGGCTCTCAGTAGCATTATTCATAATTATTCCGGCTTTCCTCTTGCCAAGTTGGTAGCAGAATTGTTGGCATGGCTTGTGAATTATTCATCCAATGACATGTGAAAGGAAGTGACATGATGTAAACCTGCAGAACCAGGCTATGCTGTGCTCCCTTTCTTCGCCGCAGCCCAGTGCCTGGAGATGCTCCAGAGAATGGGTGCTCTGCTAGCCTGGAGGCTGGTGTGGGGAGCCGTGGAGCCCAGTGGACTCACTTGGATTTGAAGTTGTATTGGTTGCCTTGTTTTTCGCAACTGATTCTGCAAATTATTTATAGACTTGGAACTAAATAACAAAAGGAACAGATGAAAGAGCTGCAAGTGGACTGCTTGCAGGACTGCAGGTTGTGGACATGTTGGGCAGGAGACTGTCCCTTTCATTTAAACCTTGTCCATCTATTTCATCTTTTTTTTTTTTTTTCAAAAAAAGTTGCTGCAGTAACTAGGGAACACATATCTCAAGAAACTGGAGGAATGTACAAATGGAAATTCAAAGAGCAAGTGGTTAGGGGAGGACACGCATTCTCTGCTTCTCTCATTTTTCCATAGAGGATTAGGAACTCCCACTCCACTCCTGAGAAGGAGGGACACTTGTAGCTCCTTTCAGACCTAGCCAGGAGAGCAGAGTCACTTATTTGACTGATGAGTCTGAGAAAAGCAACAGAGTGTGCTAGGCTCAGCCCCATCAAAGCAATCTTTGCTTACATTTTTGGAGGCACCCTGCCTACAGGACTATTATTCTCTGCTCCTCCATGTGGTCAGCCTTCCAGGGGCAGGAGGGGAGTGGTGGAAATCCTATGGTCACACAAGTATGCTAGATAACTGTGTAACTAGGTGGGCAAGTCTGGCTAATTCAGGGGTGGAATGGTGATAAGCTTATTTGGCCATAGATCCAGTGCCATGTTTGCTAATCAGTTTTATCAGCAATGATGCTGATGTTTTGACATCTCCATATACAGTATCCATTTCCTGTGTCGCATTTTTCAACAGGTTTAGAACACAGAAGGAATAAAAGAGAAATAACCCTTTCCTCCAAAACATGAACTCCATCACAAAACCATTCAACTCTGTAATCAGATGAATAACACACTATAACGTTAATATAATATGCCTTTTTTTCTAGTTAGAAAAATACAGATGTGCAGAAAAAGTCTGAAAGATACATGCTTATCTATATTTTCTAATTTTTCTTCACATATTATTTGCATAATAAAAATGCTCAAATATTAGACTTAGAGTGAAAAATTAAAAGTAACATTATAAAGCTATAGAGCATTGTTTCTTAGGAGCCATGGTGATATCTGAATAATTTCTCTTGGTTGGCTTTGTTTTCATTACCATCTGATTCTTAGTATCAGAAGAGCTTTGAAGAAAACATTACTTATGTGTCCAAAAGTTGGGTCATATTTGGTTCTCTAAGTAGAGAAAGTAAAGGCCAGAAGAACCACATGATCTACGTTTAGTTACGTAGATAATGTTATCTACGTTTCGTTCTTCTCTGACAAAGTAAAAAATAATTTAAATGATTATGGATAATGGCATCCATCCTGCAATATAATTTTCCATTAACTTACTTCCATTTCTGCATCAATTGATTTCTCTTCTGTTTCCTCTACTTCATGTAAATTTTCATTTGAAGTAACTTTAGGAGTTGTTGGCAATGATATTTCAGCAATTTGCGTAAGATTAGATAGTTTCTCATGAACTGAAATAACTCTAAAAATAATAAACACATATGCATTTTATTTTAAAAGAAAGGCATTCATTTATTCCCAGAATCAATAATATGTGTAAAATAAATCCTTAGTTATTTAACACTTAGATTTCTGGCAACCGTCCCCCACCCCCACAAACATCACTCATTCAATTATTCCTTCATTCAAGAGACATGAGCCAAGAGATGTGATTCTTGTCTGTATGATGTTTATGATTTAGTTATATACCCTGATTTATAATTATAAACTTGCAAAGGCATAATAGAGATTCCCTGGAGGAGGAAATGGCAACCACTCCAGTATTCTTGCCTGGAAAATTCCATGGACAGAGGAACCTGGTGGGCTATAGTCCATGGGGTTGCAAGGAAATGGGTATGACTAAGCACAGCAGCATAAGCACAAAGGCATAGTGAGAAAAGGAATGTAGACAGCCAAAATATTGCTTAAGATGAAAATTAAGGAAATAAATATCTACTTGGGCAAAGAAACACTAGGTAGTGACAAAAGATCCACTCCTGCTTAAACTCAGTACCATCTCCAATTGGCTGGCTGGTCTGAAGCTAAGAATTAGGACAAGTCAGCCATGGCTCTAAGAGACCAATCAAGGAGCCCACACAGTGACGTGTATCATGTGGGGAGTGGGGGTTAGGGAGAAGAATCAAGAAAGAAGAAAAAGCAAAAGCCAAGGCTGAGGGAAGAGGACAGAGTGGTAATTACACTGAGGCCAGAAAGCTTCTGGAGTCACAGTCCAGTGACTTGTGGAGGTGTCAAAGGCAGGAGTTAACTAGTCAATGAGGTCAGAAGCTGGAAAAGCAATGAAACAGGGAAAGGAAGCAAACAGCCACCTGCAGGGCTCCCAGTGACTCTAGGATCCAGGTATGCAGAGAACAGGTGCGTGCATAAATGTGCATGGATCCACAGGTCTCTATCCAGGGATGGAGGTAAATTTTTATGTAAAAGAAGTAGACGATGCAAAAAACCAAAATGACATCAGGAACAAATGCAGGAACATCAATTCCCCAGTTTTCCACAGCATCCTCTTACTTTGCCTTCTAAAGGATGGTTAACAAGAGCAACTCCCTATAGACTGCCCTTATCTTGACCCCCATAGGAACGCAAGGAACTCCACCCGGGGTGAGAGAAATAGTCTATTTTCACTGTATCACCAAGGGATGAATCAGATGAACATTTGTCAGTTACCTTCCCCGATAAGAGCCTCAGTAACAGGGACATGTCCCTAACTTTAGTCTACTAAACTTGATCATAAACACACCAAAATCAAGAGCATTTTGTAGTTTTTTTTTTAAAAAAAGAATCCTGTCAGTTTCATTACATTCTGTTCTGCAGAAATTATAATCTTTTTCATCACGCAGTTCTAAAAATAAATCCTGCTACCTTTTGGATGTACAAGGTAAGAGCAGAATTGGGCATGACTTAGTGACTGAACGACAACAAAGGTAGGAGCATGATTTCCCAGTGTTGTGGCTTAGTGGTGCTAGCACAGTCTTATGTCTAAGATTTTCTGCCATTTCACCGAAAAAAAAAAGGAAAAGAAAGTTGACTGAATAATTAAAAGTATGCCAGTTCTTGAAACATCTCTTGTTTTATTCCCTTTCATGGTGAGGCCAGGAAGTCTTTCCAAATGGAAATCAGGAAGCAGGAACCAGACTCTCCTCAGAAGGATGGAAAAGCACCAAGTCTCTGTTCACTGAGCACTTAGTAGGTGGTGAATAGGGGGAGGAGCTGAGGCTGACAGGTGTAGGAGGCCGTGAAGAAACTTGACATCTGCTCAGTGCTTTTGGTTTTACAAAGTATATGCATATATTATACATGCATGCAACACATATGCATATCCTGTCTGACTTGATCCCAACAATAACCCCCAAAAGTAGGCAGAGTATTATTTCCATCTCAGAAATAAGAAAATGGAATGGGTTAGGCTTAAGGTCACAATAGTAACAAATAGTGGAATCACAACTAAATTAACTAAGCAAAGAAAAAAAAAAAAAGAAAACAAACAAGGAACTGAATAAGGTGAAATCAGAAGAGACAGAACCCAGGCATGAGCGAAAGTTAAGAGTCTCCATCCACTGTTGGATGAAGAGGGAGGTAAACAATGTGGCTGATGCAGAGACTTCTGATGGGGGAACAGATAGGATTGGCCAACATATAGGACTGGGCAGAGAGGGAAGGATGAGGCTGGGATGGGGATGGAGTTTGGGCTTAATTACAACTTAATACAGAGTCACATTAAGTTATTTTTAAAACACACCCTAAACTACAGGCAAAACTACAGACAACATCTTTGTACTCCCTGTGATCTGTTAATGAAGTACTAGAACTGTTACTCCAATTTGTTGTGCTTAGTTGCTCAGTTGTGTCCGACTCTCTGGACCCCATGGACTGCAGTCCACCAGGCTCCTCTATCCATGGGGATTCTCCAGGCAAGGATCCTGGAGTGGGCTGCCCTGCCCTCCTCCAGGGGATCTTCCCAACCCAGGGATCAAACCCAGGTCTCCCACATTGCAGGCGAATTCTTAACCTTCTGAGACACCAGGGAAGCCCCACAATACTAGGACAATACTCCAACACATACTCCAGCAATACTAGGTCCTATTATTATTCTTATTTTATTGATAAAGAGACTGAGGCACACAGAAGTTAAGTAGCCTGGTCAAGGATACTAAGATAGGGAAGGCCACACTGGCATGTGAACCAAAGAAGACTGAAGTCAGAGTTCATGCTCTTAACCACTGAAATATCATACTTCTCTAAGTAAAAGGAAGATTCTTCCAAAAATGTCTTCCAGAAGTTCTCCTGGATTTACCTTGTATATTACTGAAACAGCCAACCTTATGAAAATATCAGCAAAGAGGGTTAGAATTGCAGATAATCCATCTTTACTTGCCTTTTTAGTGGAACCCAGAAAGAGCCTACGTACACACAGTTGCAAGCAGCAGATGCAACATCAGAAATATTCAGGGGCTTCATATTATATGCATACAACAATAAAACCTGTAAATGAAAAGACATCTCAAATGTGACATCAAAATTACACTCCACCTCAAAAACTACAGCATTGGCTCTCAAAACAATGTCATTATACTTTAAATGGCTTTTCTTTGAAAGAGAAAAAATGAGGCTTTTCCCCCCAATTCCCTTTAAAGAGAAATGATATGAACAAGAATTGTGCAAAGGTTATGAGATGAAAATAAATGCTAGTTGGTACTAAGATTATATTATTTTTAAAGACTGACATTTCTTACTGCAGTTAAGTTTAAAATTTAGCCTTTGAAGGTCCTCTGCAACAAGTCTAATATATACCTGGTAAATATCCAACTTGGTTTCCTGTTCCTTCTCAAAATGCCCCTTTCCCCATCAGTGGTCTTGGCTACTTTTGTGCACTCAGGCGATTCCCTTCTTCTTCTCTTTGTGCGTGCAATCCACACACAATTTTTCAGCCCCCACCTCTAAGATGAAACGTCTCCTAATGACTCATGCTTTAGTAATTTACCTAATGTTTGACCTCTTGACAGTTCTTAGAGTCAGGCCTATACTCTACGGCACCTCTTTATAATGAATTTATAGAATTTGAGATTCAGAGAAACTTAGAGGTGGTCCGCTCTAAGTCCTTCATTTTAGATATAAGAACGCTGCACCCCAGAGTTGATAATCAAAATTGACTAATTAAGTGCATTCATTTATCTCTGGTTCCTCTCAAGTCAAACTAAAGTAAGAGTAAAGGGATGTGGGAAATTCCCTGGCAGTCCAGTGGTTAGAATTCTGCACTTCCACCCCAGGTGGCATAGGTTCAATCCCTATGAGGGGTCAGGGAACTAAGATCCTGCAGTCTCCCAATATGAATTAATAATAAAAAAAATTTCTTAAAGTCATAAATTCACAAAGACAGAAGCAAAAGAGAAAATGAAGTAGATGAGAGATGGAAGCAACACTGTGAAAGCACCTGGAAGAGCATAGCTGAGTCAGCAGAGAGGAAAGGTGGTGTCCCACCTGGCCTCAGAGGGGCTGCCGATGACAAGCATGACCAAGAACCCCAACAACCTCAGGAATAATCTCCCTCCCATCCCTTCTCTGAGCTCTTGCAACCAGGAGACTCCCTTCCTCCTTTTCTGCCTCTTCTACGCTGCCCAAACTTCTTTCACTGTTGAGGTTAAATCAGAGAAGATCTACGAGATGCAGACATAGGGAACAGAGTTGTGGACACAGTGAGGGAAGCTGAGGATGGGATGAATTGAGACAGTAGCACTGAAACATACAAATTACCATATGTAAAATAGATAGCCAGTAGGAATTTGCTCTGTGATGCAGGGAGCTCAAATCAGGTTCTCTGTGACAGCCTAGAGGGGTGGAATGGTGTGGGAGGGAGGTTCAAGAGCGGGGAGACATATGTATATTTATGGCTGATTCATGTTGATGTATGGCAGAAACCAATACAATATTGTAAAACAGTTATCCTCCAATTAAAAATTTTAGAAAAAGAAGATATATGCTCAGGAAGGACATTAGTCCAGGAATGAAATGCTGAATTGAAAACATTGATAAGTGCAAGTCCGTATTCTGAACAAGAGGCATCCCTTTATCCCACTCTAGCCCCTACCCAGAATGTAGAAAACCAAGCAGGAATCTAGGAGATCCTCTTTGGGAAAATTTACCAGATGAAGAGAAGAGAACTTAAGATCTAACATTTCAGGATCCTCCAATGAAATTGCTAGCTCAGCTACACTGCAGTGAGGCCAAAAGTCCATAAGCCTGACTAAATATGATTCTCATTTTCTCAAACATGAGTGAAGAGCCAAGGGTCACTAGACATGAAATGAAAGGTAGAGACCAGAACTAATGTAATAAAGGGACTTGGAGAATCAGATACAGGACAGAGAGCAGAAGAAAATGTCAATGAAACCATAATTAATATTCTCAGACAGAAAAAGGCCAGTGTTGCATCTAAAAATTAGAATACAATGCTATTAAAATGGAACAGAGAATAAGCACTCTTAAATTTAAAAAAAATATATATGATCATAACAACTAATCAATAAAAGATTACTGAAATATAAAGTTAAATATATCTCCCCCCAAATAAACCTAAATTTAAAAACATAAATGGTGGGGTCAGGGGAAGATGAGAAAAGTAAACCCTCAATCTAATAGGCTCACTATCTGAATAACAGAAATTCCAAAAATTGCAGAGATCATTAGAGGGAGTGAATTATAAAAGAAAAAAATCTACATGAACCAAAGAATAAACTTCATATATTGAAAGAGGCATCCTAAGGATCCAGAACAATACCCACACCAAGGTGCACCATGCAACTTTAGAACACAGGGGACAGAGGGGAGATCCCCAGAGTTTGCAGAGGAAAGACGTCACAAATAAAGAACTAGGAATCAGAATGGGAACAGAACTCTCAACAGCAAAGCAGAATTCCCAGAGGCAGTGAACAGTGAGTGCCTCCTACATTTTGAGGGAAAATAATTTTCAACCTAGAATTCTATGCTGAGACAACAGTGAATTAAGTATTAAAATGATGACCTTTTGTCAGGTATACAAGGTCTCTTTACTTCCTATGTAAGTGCAGGAATAATCTCAATCCATTGCCACCTTGGTAACCATCTCAGAGGACTGAAATAATGGAACTGTTCCTTGACCAAAGCTGAATGGAATGTACTAGCAAGTAATTAACACAGCTCTTTTTTGGGGTGTGAAACACACCAGGAGGCTGCCTGTGCCAGCTTACCAGCACTATTTTTTTTTTTTTTTGAGAAAATACACATGTTGATTACTTATATCTGGAGTCTATTTTTATCATCACTTCTCTCATTGAGTCTAGCCCCACAGTCTGGTTTTGACTACATGATCAGAGACATGAAAGAATCCTCCCAAGTAAGATAGCAGCTTTCTTGAAACCAACATATCTCACCATATTTCAGTGGTTCATGACCCATAGATAGCATGTGTCCCAGAGACCAGGAGACCAGGCAGCTCCTCCTGGGTACCTGAGTCTCTCTAATGGCTATCTGTGCTTTCTTCTTCCTGCCATGCTTTATTCTTTACTAGAGCCTTCCATGGATGCAATCTGTGGAGTCTGGTGAGCTCGGAATTACCAGAACCTCCAGCACATTCTTTCTCGGGAATATGGAACATGTGTTCATTTAACATGAGAGAGCAAGCCAAGTCAGAGAGAAACATGGGAGCAAGGGAATCCAACTCAGAGAGGAAGGAATTATTAGGAGGATGGATAATGGGCTCTGAAGATGATATTTGAGCCATGAAAGTAATTGGTCCAGTTTGAAGCATGTCT
Organism: Bos javanicus; assembly: GCF_032452875.1. Taxonomy (NCBI): domain Eukaryota; kingdom Metazoa; phylum Chordata; class Mammalia; order Artiodactyla; family Bovidae; genus Bos; species Bos javanicus. The sequence continues at coordinate 61,506,419 of NC_083872.1, read as the reverse complement.
CTGAAGGAAAGAAAAAAGGAACTAAGAGACAAGCTCATGAGTTTGTCCACATGGAGAACTGTATAGTTATTTGAAACCTTAGGAAGAATAAGAGATTCTAAAATACAGAGAATACTAAGTGAAACAAAAGTGAGGCAGGTTTTTTTTTTTTTTTTTCCTGCAGGAAAGAAGAAAGGAAATAGTACCTTATTTGGCTCAGCAGTGAGTGACATTTACATAGTCATAATGTAAACACTGACTATGCTTTAAGAATTGTGATAGGACTCAGTTAGGAGAATGTGCAGAGAAGAAGAGTGTGTAAGGCTGATCACTTGAGAAATCATCACCTGAGCACATAATTTAGTTAAATGGGTGAAAGCAAAACAACCAAACAAAAACAGTTGAAAGAGTGAAGCAATTACATCTGAGGAGAGAGATTCAGGGAGAAGGAGAGCTAGACAGAGAACTGTTCTTTTTTTACTCATTAAAAATATTTGACTTTTCAAACTTTGGAAAATTTAATGAAACGTTTCTGAAAAGAAAATGAAATGAATCCCAGAGAGAGTAGCTCAAGATCTCCCAGTGCTTAGTGGTGTTTGCTCTCAGCCTGTGTTTGTTAACCTTGACTCCCAGGCTAGCACATACAATCTCTGAGGACAGGAGTGATATCTTGTACTTCTTTAGCAGTGTTTACAGCATCTCCTTTAACTTTTATTTTATGTTAGAGTATGGCTGAACAACAGTGCTGTGAGAGTTTCAGGTGCACAGCAAGCAACTCAGTCATATCCCTGCTACACGTTAACATCTTTATATTTCTGAAATTTCCATTAATCTGCTAAGAACTAGTCAAATTCCCCAAAGCATGTTAGTTGGAAATTTTAAATAGAAGCCATGCTTTATATTTAACCCCTGATTATGGAAATGACACTCTCCCTCCTAAAACTGATACTTGTCAATGGTTTTGCAACACAATTTAAAGACTTCTTTAACTGAACTTAACTGAAGCCTGGCATAGATAATTGGATTCAAAGTATAAAAGCCTGAAGTCAAAATTAACTTGAATAAAATAGGGCTGTAATTAAATAATAAAGCACTAAACTCAGAGTTGTTGTGAACCTGAGCTCTGGAGCCAGGGTGCCTGGGTTTGCCTCCACCACTTACTGGCTGTGTGATCTTGCGAAAATTATTAAAACATTATGCCTCTGTGTTCTCATTTGTAAAGTAGAAGATATGGTAATCTTCATCCAACGGATCAACGTGAGGACTGAGTCAATGTGAATTGCTTTAAGTGGTATTTAGAGCATTATTGTTGTCATTTGTAGCACCATGATCATCCCTGGCTCCTTAACCTGACCTGGATACCTCACTTCCCATATTCTCTTAGATCTGCTGCTAATCCCAAACCAGCTTCCCATCTGATCCCGCAGCCTGTTCTCATCTAATCCACTTAGTTTTCAGTTGAGAACAGTGTTTAGTTCTATTCCCAACTTGTCTTTACCCTCAGGGATAAATTATATCACCTTGCATATCCAGGACTGGATTCTTCAGGAGGTAATACACCCATGAAAAATTTTCCAATGCTTCCTTAATCACTTCTGAAAAGACTTTTTCAATGAAAAAAAAGTGATGTGATTTTTTACAAACACTGAGGGATACTATATTTAAAATTGTCTTGTATGTACATCATGATCAACTGAGATTTATCTCAGGGATGCAAGATGACTCAGTATTTGCAAATCAATCAATGTGATGCACCACATTAACAAATTGAAGAATAAAAATTACATGATTATCTCAATAGATGCGCAAAAAGTTTTTGACAAATTCAACATCCATTTATGATGAAAAAAAATTTCAACAGCATGAGCATAAAAGAGAACATACCTCAACAATATAATAAAGGCCATATATGACAAACTTACAAGTAACATCATGCTTTTCCTCTAAGTTCAGGAATAAGACAAGAATGCCCACTATGACCACTTTTATTTAATATAGTGTTTGAAGTCCTAGGTACAGCAATCAGACAAGAAAAAAAAATAAATGGTATCCAAATTTTAGAGAAAAAAGTAAAATTGTCACTGTCTGAAGATGACATGATACTATATATAGAAATCCTAAAGACACCACAAGAAAAACTATTAGAACTAATATAAATGAAGTTCGATGAAGTTTCAGAATACAAAATTAATATCCAGAAATATGTTGCATCTCTATACACTAACAATGAACTATCAGAAGGAGCAAAGAATCCCATTTACAATTTCATCAAAAAGAATAAAATACCTAGGAATAGATCTAACCAAGGAGGTAAAAGAAAGACCTGTACTCAGAAAACTATAAGACATCGATAAAAAGAAACTGAAAACAACATAAACAAATGGAGAGATATACTGTGTTCATGAACTGGAAGAATTAAAACTGTTAAAATGACCATATTTCCCAAGACAACCTACAGATTCAATGTAATCTCTATTGAAATACCAATGGAATTTTTTACAGAACTAGGACAAATGGGGAAACAATGGAAACTGTGAGAGATTTTATTTTTGGGGGGCTCCAAAATCACTGCAGATGGTGACTGCAGCCATGAAATTAAGACCCTTGCTCCTTGGAAGAAGAGTTATGACCAACCTAGACAGCATATTAAAAAGCAGAGACATAACTTTACCAACATCTGTCTAGTCAAAGCTATAGTTTTTCTAGTAGTCATGTATGGATGTGAGAGTTGGACTATAAAGAAAGCTGAGCGCTGAAGAATTGATGCTTTTGAACTGTGGTATTGGAGAAGACTCTTGAGAGTCCCTTGGACTGCAAGGAGATCCAACCAGTCAATCCTAAAGGAAATCAGTCCTGAATATTCATTGAAAGGACTGATGCTGAAGCTGAAACTCCAATACTCTGGCCACCTGATGTGAAGAACTGACTCAGTGGAAAAGACCCTGATGCTGGGAAAGATTGAAGGCGGGAGGAGAGGTGGGTGACAGAGGATGAGATGGGTAGATAGCATCACCAACACAATGGACATGAGTTTGAGTAGCCTTTGGGAGTTGGTGATGCACAGGGAAGCCTGGCGTGCTGCAGTCCATGGGATTGCAGAGATGGACATGATTGAGCAACTGAACTGAACTGAATCTTGATAAATAAGAACAAAGCTGGAGATATCATGCGCCCTGATTTCAAATCCTACTACAAAGCTATATCAATCAAAATAGAATGGTACTGGCACAAAAACAGACATATAGATCAATGGAACAGAATAGAGAGCCCAGAAATAAACCCACACTTATATGGTTAATCATTCTACAACAGAAGGCAAGTATATACAATGGGAAAAAGACTACTTCTTCAATAAATGGTGTTCAGAAAACTGGACAACTACATGCAAAAGAATTAAACTGGACTACTCTCACACTATATATACAAATAAACTCAAACTCAAGTGGATTAAAGACTTAAATGTAAGACCTGAAACCATAAAACTTCTAGAAGAAAACATAGGTAATATGCTCTTTGATATTGGCCTTAGCAATATTTTTTTGAATCTGGCAAATTATATATCTGGTAAGACATTAGTATTCAAACTATCCAAAGAACTCAGGCTACTCAACCTCAAAAAAACACAACAAATTAGAAACCTGGTTAAAAACTGGACATCTGAGAGGATCTCAGACATGTTTTCAAAGAAGACACACTGACGGTCAACAGGCACGTGAAAAACTGCTCAGCATCAAAAATTTTTAGGGAAATGCAAATCAAATCCACAGAGAGATATCACCTCACACCTAAAAGGGCAGCTACTATAAAAAAGACAACAAGTAACAAGTGTTGATGAAGATGTGGAGAAAAGGGAACACTGAAGCACTGCTGGTAGAAATGTAAACTGGTACAGCCACTATAGAAAACAATTTTTTTTAATTAAAGATAAGTTGACTCATTGGAAAAGACTCTGATGCTGGGAGGGATTGGGGGCAGGAGGAGAAGGGGACGACAGAGGATGAGATGGCTGGATGGCATCACTGACTCGATGGACATGAGTTGGAGTAGACTCCGGGAATTGATGAAGGACAGGGAGGCCTGGCATGCTGCAATTCATGGGGTCGCAAAGAGTCAGACACGACTGAGCGACTGAACTGAAATGAACTGAAAGACAGATCTACCATAGCATCCAACAATCCCACCTCTGCAAAAAACACTAATTCAAAATTATATATATGCCAATGAAAATTATGTATTTCTCAGCCATAAAAATACTGAGATCTTGCCATTTGGGACAACATGGATAGACCTAGAGGGTATTATGCTAAGTGAAATGAGTCAGATGGAGAAAGACAAATATGACAAGATTTCCTTTATATGTGGAATCTAAAAAACATGATGAAACATAACAAAACAGAAATAGATTCATAGATACAGAGAATAAACTTTTGGTCATCATAGGGGAGGGGGGTTGGGGGATGAGTGAAATAGTTGAGGGAGATTAACAGCTACAAACTTTCAGTTACAAAATAAATAAGTCACAGGGATATAATATACAACATAGGAAATATAGTCCATCATATTGTAACAACTTTGTATGGTGACAGATGGTAACTAGACTTTTCATGGTGATTATTTCATGATGTATAAAAATATGAAATCATTATGCTGAAACTAATATAATAATAATTTTTAAAAACAAATATCACTTTAAAAAAAAACTGTCTTGTCCTTACAGCCCAGGAACAATGAAAGAAGAATCTACTTTCCACTTCCATTAGATCAAGCTGATTTGTAATTTCCTCATCTTGATATCTTAATCGCCCAACAAAATGCTTGGCACACAGTATGCACTCAATAAATGTGTTATTAATTAGTTAGCAATTAGTTATACACATTTTATATAGAAATTAATATTTAAAATGAAAAGACCTAGGTTTGCATTCTTATATTTGTCACTTACGAGTTGTCACATTGGTTATTTGACCCCTATGGAACTTTGTTTCTCATGTGTAAAACGAGAGTGTTGCTTAGGTATTCTAGTTTCCTTTCAGTTCTGACATGTGACTTGGGTGGGACCAAAAGAAATCAGAGGTTACCAGTGGAGCCCACTATATGAATTGGCAATAGAATACTTCTTGGAGAGTCATCTTTAGAGTATAAGTGCATTGGTATCACCAGCCTAGACCAGTGTTTCTCAAACTTGAAAGTGCATACATTTTGGAATGTGCAAGTAAAATGCATACTCTGATTCAGTGAGTCTAAAGTGAGATTCAAGATTCTGCATTTCTAATGAGCTTCCAGGGGTGCTGGTGGTATTGGTTCCTGACCACACTCTGCAAGGGCCAGGGACTCTCAGATGCCAGTTCCTGCCTCACATATCCAGCTTTTGTCTTCCCCAGTTCCCAGAAGCTGGAGGTAATCTTGGGCCCCATATGCAGGACCAACTCTAGTTAATCACTTAGGCAACAAGTCCCAGAATCTAGAAGACCTCAGGGGAGGTCCTGGGCATCTGTATGATCTTAGTTATAGCACTCCTAACATCCAAGTTAATAACATTGAGCTTCTGCTTTTATTAAGACTTGTTAGTTTTCCCAGGAATCTTAACTCATCCTTTACCATCCAGCTAGGCCTCAGCTTGTGTTGAATGCATAGCCTGTTTGTTTGGGACCCTGAAATAGTGTCTTGCTCTTCTTAGGGGTACAAAAGCCTCCAGAAAAGAGCACTAGCTCTGTATTTCTTGTTCCCAGACTTGTTGGGCTTCTGAATAAACTTATCTCCAAGAACTATTTTAGCTCTGTACAAATCTGTGTTTTCACTTGCCAGATGGAGTCTGGCAAGCTTTGCCTGATCAGACTTCTTTAACTTGATCATGCTTGTCTGCCTACCACTTCCGTGGCCTCTGAAGAACATGCCTTGGGCTGTGCCTTCAACGCAATAGCCCCTGCAGTCGTTTGCATCCCTCCAACTTAGGTCTCAGGCCAAAAGGAAGGGCCAGCTATGGAAGCTTTATTGCCCCTCCCCTGCCCTGCTTGCTCTGGGTTGCATTCCTTGAGCCTTATCAAGTTATAAACATAACTCCAGTCTCATTCTGAACCTCAAATAGGCTGGCTTGTGAGCTAAAGCATTCTACTGGTTACCCTGTATGCTAAAAATAGCAAGAATATGAGGTGCTTTAAAGCTAAAGGCCCTAAAGTGTAATTTTGAGACAAATTTGGACCATCAAACCTTTGGTCATGGTTATATTTCCTTAAGGCTAAGCTGTAGTCTTCTTTCTAAATCAGCCATTCTTACAACGCTTTTTAATGCCAGTGTCTGGGAGGTTCATTAGAATCATAAGCTCTAGCAGTCTCTTCAGTAATTGTCCTTAGGAGACACTGAAATGGTTCAAAAGATGCTTTGCTTGTAAAGAAGTTTCAATGAATAACATGTGTGGTTCTATTATATTCTACTAAAGATAATTCTGTTAAATAGGATAGTATAATTTATAATCTAGGGTTTCTGCATCCATGGATCCAACAACTTGGGAATCAAAAATATTTTTAAAAATTCAGGAAGTTTCAAAAACCAGCATTTGAATTTGCCATGTTCCGGCAACTACCTACATAACATTTACATCATATTAGGTTTTATAAGTAATGGGGAGATGATTTAAAGTATACATAAGATGTGCAGAGTGTATGTGCAAATGCTATGCCATTTTATGGGGCTTCCCAGGTGTTACCAGTGGTAAAGAACCTGCTTGCCAATTCAGGAGACATAAGAAGTGTGGGTTCAATCCCTGGGTTGGGAAGATCTCCTGGAAAAGGGCATGGCAACCCACTCCAGTATTCTTGTCTGCAGAATCCCAGGGACAGAGGAGCCTGGTGGGGTACAGTCCATAGTGTTGCAAAGAGTCAGGCACGACTGAAGCTACTTAGCACACACGCCTGCCATTTTATATAAGGGACCGGGCATCTCTGGATTTTGGTGGATATCTGAGGGGCTTCTGAACCAATCCCCTGTGGATACTGAGGGACAATTGTACCTATCCCATAGAGTTGTTGTGAAGTTAATGAAGTAGAATACCTGTATCATCTTGTGGGGTTTCATGAGCTTCACCCAGTTTTTCCAACGTTAAACTCTACACTGAAGGTCTAAGATAATGAATAGATGAATGTTCACAAATAATATTTAAATCATCAAAAAAATTTCAGTGTTATCTTCTGAAAAAATAGACTCTTAGGTTTGAGAACATCTAGCTCTCCTAAATCAGCATTTCCTGATTGTGTAGCTGAGAATTATGGCAGCCACTGCATCTTTTATCATGACCCAATACATACATACTTATTGTCAAAGGTGGAAAAAAATGTCCCTGAACTAAGATAGGAAAACTGTGTGTTCTGTGTCTTTGCTTGTGGCTTACGAAAATTACTCAAGCAACCTGTTTAAATTAGAATTTGTTAGTTGGTGCTCCACTTCTAATCTCTGTCTGACACCAGTTCATGGGTCCATGCTAATTGTCAGATGTTATTGTTGATGCATAAAACCTTGTTATTCTAATTATCAGCCACAGATGCAGTCTTAGCATTAACTCCCCCAGATCATCCTGCCCTAGACTGATAGGGATGTGATATTTCTATGGCTTTGTGAAATGAACTTTATGCTTTGTTCCTCATTTTTTAAAACTAACTGTTGGGGTAAACAATCTGTTTCCCAACCATGCCATCCTTCTGTTTCCAAACCCTTTCTGAATGGAAATCCTCTTTTATCACTCTGTTTGTTCTCTTGTCAGCCAGTAAACAAATTCTTCAGAATGCTGAACGTCAATCTAGAAATGCTCTTTTTAACAGAATCTATCCTGAAACAAATGTTTCAGAAAACACTTCCACTTACTGTATGTGGTGCATTCTGATACTGCCTTCTTATATTTAATTTCTTAAAAAAAAAAAATACCACTTGTGACCCACTCACTATATTGACTCTATGACCCATGAGGATTCTTGGAACGGTGATTTGAAAACTACTGCACTAAATTCCCCCAAAAGAGACCACAGATTTTTTATTTTAAAATGCATGTGGAATATCTGGCAAGGATTGAACATGGAAAGGGTGGGAAGGCAAGTACTTTCAAAATACGATAAACAGCTTTCAATGTTTCTGGGAAGTTAGGTGTTAAAGTTTCTCTTTTTTGTATGGGTAGGAGGGATATATAACAGACCCGGAGTTAGCCCTAGGTTGCCAGCCTAGAGGCGCAGAATGGAGGGGCTGTTGGGAGAAGCTGTGCTTGAGAGTAAAGAAAGGGTGGGCTCTGGAGGTTTTACCATCTGACACAGGTCACATGAGTCAAGGAGCAGCAGAAGCTACCAGAGGCACCGCTAGAGGGGACAGCACTCAAGAGCTGGGAGGTGCAGGAGCAGTCCACTGCAGGAGGCAAAACAAAAAAAGATAAAAAGTGCTGAACAAGGCAAAAATATACAGGAAATGTTTCATGGGAAAGAGCCCGAGGCCCTTCTTAGAGACAGCAGAAATCAAAGGATTGCTATAGTGGAAGGTTCCTCTGCAAAAGGTGATAGTGACCAACTGTCCCATTTTTCAAAGCTTGACCCGTCTTCAAGACTCTCCCAGAACTGGACTCAGTGTTCCGTCTCCAAAGAGTTCAGGCGCTGATACTGAACTGCTCCCAAATTCTTGCCCACCTCTCCTCCTGCTCCCCAGTTAGCCCTATTGCAAACATCTATACACATGTAAGAACTAGACATGGATAAAGATATAGAATTAAAGATAATAAACATTAAAATGAGTTATGCTTGTGATACAAATTTTTAAACAGCATTCAGAGAGGAATTAAGTTTTTTCTCCCATTTACTATACACTTTGGTTTTGCTGGTTACTCAGATTTTACTCTCTTTTCTGTACAACATTGGCACCTGAAGTATCTCTAGGGAAATATTGCTGGTACACTTTATTTTTTTAACTTTTTTTCCTTTTCTGTTGCAACTCTCTCCTCTTTTTTTTTTATTTTATTTTTAAACTTTACAATATTGTATTGGTTTTGCCAAATATCGAAATGAATCTGCCACAGGTATACATGTGTTCCCCATCCTGAACCCTCCTCCCTCCTCCCTCCCCATACCACCCTTCTGGGTCGTCCCAGTGCACCAGCCCCAAGCATCCAGTATCATGCATCAAACCTGGACTGGCGACTCGTTTCATATATGATATTATACGTATTTCAATGCCATTCTTCCAAATCATCCCACCCTCTCCCTCTCCCACAGAGTCCAAAAGACTGTTCTATACATCAGTGTCTCTCTTGTTGTCTCGTATACAGGGTTATTGTTACCATCTTTCTAAATTCCATATATATGTGTTAGTATACTGTATTGGTGTTTTTCTTTCTGGCTTACTTCACTCTGTATAATAGGCTCCAGTTTCATCCACCTCATTAGAACTGATTCAAATGCATTCTTTTTAATGGCTGAGTAATACTCCATTGTGTATATGTACCACAGCTTTCTTGTCCATTCATCTGCTGATGGACATCTAGGTTGCTTCCATGTCCTGGCTATTATAAACAGTGCTGTGATAAACATTGGGGTACATGTGTCTCTTTCAATTCTGGTTTCCTCGGTGTATATGCCCAGCAGTGGGATTGCTGGGTCATAAGGCAGTTCTATTTCCAGTTTTTTAAGGAATCTCCACACTGTTCTCCATAGTGGCTGTACTAGTTTGCATTCCCACCAACAGTGTAAGAGGGTTCCCTTTTCTCCACACCCTCTCCAGCATTTATTGCTTGTAGACTTTAGGATTGCAGCCATTCTGACTGGCATGAAATGGTACCTCATAGTGGTTTTGATTTGCATTTCTCTGATAATGAGTGATGTTGAGCATCTTTTCACGTGTTTGTTAGCCATCTGTATGTCTTTTAAAAGGTGCTTTAAAAATGATGCTTACCGAGTGTATCATATATATATTTGAAGTTATTAAACTTTAAAATAGTGTAATACTGTTAAAATTACATAATAATAAATAACAACTACTATTTAGGTTCAATTCAGCTCAGTTGCTCAGTTGTGTCCAACTCTTTGCGACCCCATGAATCACAGCATGCCAGGCCTCCCTGTCTATCACCAACTCCCAGAGTTTACACAAACTCATGTCCATCAAGTCGGTGATGCCATCCAGCCATCTCATCCTATGTTGTCCCCTTCTCCTCCTGCCCCCAATCCCTCCCAGCATCAGAGTCTTTTTCAATGAGTCCACTCTTTGCATAAGGTAGCCAAAGTATTGGAGTTTCAGCTTCAGCATCAGTCCTTCCAATGAACACCCACGACTGATCTCCTGTAGAATGGACTGGTTGGATCTCCTTCCAGTCCAAGGGACTCTCAAGAGTCTTCTCCAACACCACAGTTCAAAAGCATCAGTTCTTCAGTGCTCAGCTTTCTTCACAGTCTAACTCTCACATCCATACATGATCACTGGAAAAACCATAGCCTTGACTAGACGGACCTTTGTTGGCAAAGTAATGTCTCTGCTTTTTAATATGCTATCTAGGTTGGTCATAACTTTCCTTCCAAGGAGTAAGCGTCTTTTAATTTCATGGCTGCAATTACCATCTGCAGTGATTTTGGAGCCCCAAAAATAAAGTCTGACACTGTTTCCACTGTTTCCCCATCTATTTCCCATGAAGTGATGGCACCAGATGCCATGATCTTAGTTTTCTGAATGTTGAGCTTTAAGCCAACGTTTTCATTCTCCTCTCCTCTTTCACTTTCCTTTTTTTTTTTTAGTTCCTCTTCACTTTCTGCCATAAGGGTAGTGTCATCTGCATATCTGAGGTTATTGATATTTGTCCCGGAAATCTTGATTCCAGTTTGTGCTTCTTCCAGCCCAGCATTTCTCATGATGTACTCTGCATATAAGTTAGGTTACATTTACACAATTAGGGCTTTCCTGGTAGCTCAGACAGTAAAGAACTCGCCTGCCAATGCAGGAGATATAAGAGACACAGGCTCGATTCCTGGGTCAGGAAGATCCCCTGGAGAAGGAATGGCAACACACTCCAGTGTTCTCACCCAGAGAATTCCACGGACAGAGGAGCCTGCAGTCTACAGTCAATGGGATTGCAAAGAGTTAGACACAACTGAGTGACTAACACGTTTACACAATTATCTCTGGGGTACTCATGATACAGAAAACTTATCTACCAAAGGTCACAAAATTACTAAGTATAATAACAGAACTGGGATTCAAAACAGGAGTTTGATCTGCCCCATTCTGAGGGCTCTAGAACCTATGTTCTTACCACTGCACTAATGAAAGCAAAATAAATAAAAAGAAGACCATTCCTAGTAAAACTGTGCAAAGACAGCCTCCAAAGTGGTTCATCAAAGAAGTCAGAATATTTTTTAAAGCAACAGCAATTTGACTCTTAAGAGCAACACTGGAAATGAGTAACATTTTCAATGTACTAAAAGAGAATAATTTCCAAGCTTGAATTCTCTACTCCATAAAAATTTACTTCCTAGATAATGTAAAACAATGACATTTGTCAGGCAAACAAAAATTGAGAGTGTTTGCCTCCAGAAGATGCTCACCAAAAGAAATTTCAAAATATATACTTCAACAGAAAGAAGTGATCCTAAATGGAAAGTCTAAAATGCAAGAGGGAATAGAAAGCAAAGCAAATGTTGAATATATATAAAATTCTAAAGGAAAATAACTCCTGTATAAAATAAAAATAATATTATCTTGGTTACTAAAAAGAAAATGTACAATAATATAAGTCATTACAGGAATAAAGACATTATTCATTGACTTTAAAATTGATAAGTATGTATGTTGTCCTGAGGGGTAACCACTAAAAGCACAGCAAAAGCGTGCATAATTTCAAAATTCAGAGAGTAAAAATGCATGAGAAAAACAATCAATCCCAAAATGAGAGAAAGACAGAAAACTGAGAGAAGTCATAGTTTAAAATAATATGGTAGATTTCAAAACAAATAGAGTAGCATTTATATTAACTGTGACTGAATTACCTTTGCTAGTCAAAATACAATGTTATCAGACTGCATTTTAAGATATCCAAGCATTTATTCTTATTTAAAAATACAACTAAAACACAAGGACACAAAAGGGCTGAAAGCAAAAGGCTGGAAAAAGAAATACTGTGAAAATAATAATCATGAGAAAGTCATTTTCCTTTAGTAATATCAGACAAGGCAGACTTTATGAGGGAAAAAGTATTCTTATGAAAAGGTCAGAAGTCACTTCAAAACGACAAAATACTGAAATCGCCAAGAAGTCACAATGCTTGTCAACCTGATCGTACCTAAGAACAAAGCCTCTGATTACATAAAGCAAAATTTGACAGAACTACACGAAAAAACCAAGGAACAACAATCTCGGTGACAGAATTAAATGGTAAAATCTCTTGAACACATAGGTTTGAATTGTACAGGTCCTACTTTATGAGGATTCTTTTCAATAAACATGTACTATTATACTATTATACACAATCCATAGGTGGCTGAATCCACAAATGTGGATGTGGAAAGCCAACTGTAAAGTTACACATAGATTTTTCATCTGTGTGGAAGGCCAGCAGCACCCTGACTCCTATGTTGTTCAAGGGTCAACAGTTCTTGATTTAAAAAAATAAGAAGCCAAACAAAAATAGAAAAGTCAGTAACGATACAGAGTACCTGGATAAGACTACACAAACTGGCCTATTGCACATATATCAACACTGCCTCAACAACTGAGGAGAGCACATTCTTTTTAAGAGCAATGGAATATTTACACAATAAACATTTCCTGGTGAAAAAGCAAGTTTCAACAAATGTCAATCATATAGAATATTTTTAATTAACACAGAACAAAATAATCTAGGAATAAATAACAAAAGATAACTAGAAAAACTTCATATAAGTTGTAATTTCAGAAACATGTTGAAATGACTTGTTAAGTCAAAGAAGAAATCATATTGGAAATTTAAAAAGTTATTTTTTAACTGAAAGATGATGACAATACTATAATAAAAATTTGTAGGATGAAGCCAAAACAAAATTTAGAGAGAAACTGATAGCCTTAAATGCATAGATTAAGAAAGAAAGGACTAAATATTGAGCTAAACATCTATGTCAAGAAGTCAGTTAGGAAAAGAAAACACATACACACATTACAAAAAAAAAAAACAGTAGAGGAAAGATATGTAGGATTAATGAAATAAAATTGATTAATGAGAAATCTCTGGTGACAATAACCAAGAAAAAATGCACCGATAAGCAATATATAAAGTTTCAAAAGGGGCACTTCAGCTACAAATACACAGATTGGTTAAAAAGATGAGCATGAGTGCTTAGTCACTCAGTCGTGTCTGACTCTTTGTAACTCCATGGATGGTAGCCCACCAGACTCCTCTGTCCATGGGATTCTCCAGGCACAAATACTGGAGTGGGTAGCCATTGCCTTATCCAAAAAGATGAGACAAATTTTAAATAAAATGGAAAATTTCCTAGAAAAAGAAACTTTAGACAAAACTGAGTCAAGAAGAAATAGAAAACCCCAATGTCACAGGGGTGACAGTTAAAATACTTAAAACTTGTTTTGACACATGCACTTACCATTAGAACAGATATTAGCCCAACCAGAACTGATACCAGCTCTGAAAACCAGCACGTTGTTAGTACTATTGCTTAAAGACTGCCTCTAACTATGGAGACTTACATCACTAGTCTTATATTGCCTCACAACAAAAACATAAATGCTTTACTCTGATAAACTCTTAGCAAGTATCTGAGAAAAAGGGTTACTCCAAACTTACAACCCTGGACTGTGTGGATTGCAACAAACTGTGGAAAATTCTTAAAGAAATGGGAGAGATGTCTATTTAGTTCTTTGGCCCGTTTTTTGATTGGGTCGTTTATTTTTCTGCAATTGAGCTGCAGGAGTGGCTTGTATAACAAACACATGAAAAGATGCTCAACATCACTCATTATCAGAGAAATGCAAATCAAAACCACTATGAGGTACCATTTCATGCCAGACAGAATGGTTGCAATCCAAAAGTCTACAAGCAATAAATGCTGGAGAGGGTGTGGAGAAAAGGGAACCCTCTTACACTGTTGGTGGGAATGCAAACTAGTACAGCCACTATGGAGAACAGTGTGGAGATTCCTTAAAAAACTGGAAATAGAACTGCCTTATGACCCAGCAATCCCACTGCTGGGCATATACACCGAGGAAACCAGAATTGAAAGAGACACATGTACCCCAATGTTCATCGCAGCACTGTTTATAATAGCCAGGACATGGAAGCAACCTAGATGTCCATCAGCAGATGAATGGACAAGAAAGCTGTGGTATACATTGTGGTATACATTGTGTATACACAATGGAGTATTACTCAGCCATTAAAAAGAATTCATTTGAATCAGTTCTAATGAGGTGGATGAAACTGGAGCCTATTATACAGAGTGAAGTAAGCCAGAAAGAAAAACACCAATACAGTATACTAACACATACATATGGAATTTAGAAAGATGGTAACGATAACCCTGTATGTGAGACAGCAAAAGAGACACAGATGTATAGAACAGTCTTTTGGACTCTGTGGGAGAGGGAGAGGGTGGGATGATTTGGGAGAATGGCATTGAAACATGTATAGTATCATATATGAAATGAATCGCCAGTCCAGGTTCAATGCAGGATACAGGATGCTTGGAGCTGGTGCACTGGGATGACCTAGAGGGATGGTACGGGGAGGGAGGTGGGAGGGGGTTCAGGATGAGAAACACGTGTACACCCGTGGAAGATTCATGTTGATGTATGGCAAAACCAATACAATATTGTAAAGTAAAAAATAATAATAATAAATAAATGATAAATGGTTAAAAAAAAAAAAAAAGAAATGGGAATACAAGACCACCTTACCTGCCTTCTGAGAAAGCTGTATGCAGGTCAAGAAACAACAGTTAGAGTCGGACATGGAACAACAGACTGGTTCCAAACTGGGAAAGGAATACGTCAAGGCTGTTATTGTCACCCTGCTTATTTAACTTATATCCAGAGTTCATCATGAGAAATGCCTGGCTGGATGAAGCACAAGCTGGAATCGAGATTGCTAGGATAAATATCAATAACTTCAGATATGCAGATGACACCACTTTTATGGCAGAAAGCGAAGAACTAAAGAGCCACTTGATAAAAGTGAAAGAGGAGAGTGAAAAAGTTGGTTTAAAACTCAACATTCAAAAAACTAAGATCATGGCATCTGGCTCCATCACTTCATGGCAAATAGATGGGGAAACAATGGAAACAGTGACAGACTTTATTTTGGGGGGCTCTAAAATCAGATGGTGACTTCAGCCATGAAATTAAAAGATGCTTGCTCCTTGGAAGAAAAGCTATGACCCACATAGACAGCATATTAAAAAGCAGAGACATTACTTTACCAACAAAGGTCCATCTAGTCAAAACTATGGTTTTTCCAGTAGTCATGTATGGATGTATGAGTTTGGCTATAAAGAAAGCTGAGCACCAAAGAACTGACACTTTTGAACTATGGTGTTGGAGAAGACTCTTGAGAGTCCCTTGAACAGCAAGGAGATCCAACCAGTCAATCCTAAAGGAAGTCAGTCCTGAATATTCATTGGAAGGACTAATGCTGAAGCTGAAACTCCAATACTTTGACCACCTGAAGCGAAGAACTCACTCATTGGACAAGACTCTGATGCTGGGAAAGATTGAAGCCAGGAGGAGATGGGGACAACAGAGGATTAGATGGTTGGATGACATCACCAACTTGATGGACATGAGTTTGAGCAAGTCTGGGAGTTGGTGATGGACAGGAAAGCCTGGCATGCTGCAGTCCATTGGGTAGCAAAGAGTTGGACACAGCTGAACGACTGAACTGAACCAAGTTCAGTGGTAAAGAATTTGCCTACCTCGCAGGAGATGCAAGAGTCTCTGGTTCGATCCCTAGGTAAGGAAGATCCCCTGGTGAAGGAAATGGCAACACACTCCAGCACTCTTGCCTGGAGAATCCCCATAAACAAAGAAGCCTGGTGGGCTACAGTCCATGGGATGGCAAGAGTTAGACACAACTTAACAATTATATCACCACCACAAACTTACACAAACTTCACTATTGAACAGAAAACCATGATTTTATTTATCAATGAATTTTATGAGCCTAACAAAAGGCTCATACAGAAAATATCTGACAAAGATAGCACAAAAAGGAAAAACTATAGCCCAACATTACTCTTGAGTGAAAGTCACTCAGTTGTGTCCAACTTTTCGCTACCCCATGGACTATACAGTCCATGGAATCCTCCAGGCCAGAATACTGGAATGGGTAGCCTTTCCCTTCTCCACGGGATCTTCCCAACCCAGGGATTGAACCTAGGTCTCCCACATTGCAGGTGGATTCTTTACCAGCTGAACCACAAGGGAAGCCCCATTTCTCTTGAAAATAGTGGCAAAAATTCATTAGGAAACATTAGCCAACCAAATCCAATAAAATTAATACATCATGGCCAATTTCAGGAGCACATGGTTGATTTAACATATAAAATCAACTACCATATTAAAAGAGATCAGTCATAAAGTCATCTTAATAGATATAGTAAAATAGTCACAATAAAACTTTCTATCAAAGTGGAAGTATGAAAAAATCTCCTTAATGTGATAAAGGATAACTATAAGAAAACACTAAATGTCACATATAATGGTGATACACTGAAAAGTTTCTTTTTAAGTTCAGGAAAAAGGAAAACGATCAACAGGAATCAGACATTCTCAAGATTTCTTAGTTACTTGCACAGTTATTTTACTAGACAATATAGATTCTAAATTGCTGGACATTTCTGTGTATATGATTAGAGGATATTCTCTAGTCTTATAATGGCTCCGTTAAATTTTACATCCAAATCTAAGATTTAGCTTTGTAATTATGTTACATACCATAGGTTCTGTTTCCTTTGGAGGTTTTTCCAGGGGAGGAATGTACCACTGAAAACAAAGTTCTTTGTTTAAAGCTTGTGTTGCCACAACTGGTGGCACCACGTCTCCATACAATGTGCTGCTAACGGTCTTTAGTGATAAATCGGAGCATAGAGAAGCATTGGTTACTCCTGTCTGGGGAACAAAGAGAAACATTCACTTTATTGCTGGCAATGAATGTATTCAATATTTAAGACATTCATTCAATTTTCATTCAATAGTGACTATACTGGAAAACTCTGGGAATCATCTCAGCTTGCTTTATGGATGTAGGTCTTAAAAACCTCCCGATTACCACAGAGAAGACTCTTCTGTGGAAAAAAAATATGCTTCAAAACCCAGTGGACTCAACAAATGTCTGCCACTTTGGTGAATATCCAAGAATAACGATCTAGAGGGGAAATATCAGTGCTATCACTTCAGTCTCAAGATCACCATAGAGTCTAAGAACATCTACTTTTCTTCTGGTTTATTCATTGGTATATATATACTAAGGGTTTGGTTACAATTTATTATCTGCTTTTCAACAACATTTTTTTTTGTAGTACCTTATGAAAAATTAGACACAGTTTTTGCTCTAAGAGGTCAAAATCCATTACTTTCATTCCCTCTTTAAATGAATATGGCTGGTTTGCAAGTTTAGTCTTGCTTAATCTGGGCCCTGCTCATTTGATAGAACTTGGTCACTGAATCAGGAGTTTTCAAGAAGCATAAATGTATAGATTGCAATTGGTGATTTCATAAAATATTTACTTAGTTCTTTAAGGTAGCTTAAAAACGTAAAGCATGATTGCTGTTAACAAAAGTAGAGTCTAGCCAGAAAGATAATAATAATGATAATATCTCACTTCTAAAAAGGACTTTCTTCAGTGGAGTGTAAACTATTTTCAAAATTAAATTCTCATTATTCCCAAGATTACAGTGTGGTAACTGGAAAGCAATTCTTCTGCTAAATCTTGACCTCCAAAGGCATCTCAAGGTTTGGTGACCAAGGGGAACATGTCAGTGACTGTAAAGAAAGGCCTGGTGTTTCTGTAAGACTCTCTGCCTTCCACTTCTGAGCCTGTTCAAGACACAACTGAAGACTGTCAATGCAAAGTCTTCAAAATAAAATAAAAAGAGAAATAAATACACTGACCTTTCTGGTTGTCTACTGATAAAAGAAAAAAATATGTCTTGACTGAAAGGTAATGCTAGGGTGAAAACTATTTTAAAATGTCTAGAGACTATCATAAAAGGATATGATAAGCCAGAATCCTCATTTATTAGCACTAGGATACTAAAAGCATGACCAACATGCACAATAAATAAAATTATTAACTCTACGTCAGGCAGTTCACCAAAAAATCAGGTAAATAATTGATTCAGGAAAAATTATTCATTTTTTTCCATATTTGAGTGCCTTTCAGAGCTTCTGACAACTATTTTAGAAAATAATTCATATTTAATAACTAGCTAAGTGGAGAAAAATAAAAAGTAAATACCTATGTCAACATAGATATAGCGTTTATTCATACAATAGCATAATAATAATGAACTGCAACAGAAATCAATATTAATATAGGCATTTAATTTTCTTTTCTCTTTTAAAAAACACAATATCTAATTCCTAATGGGATTAATTACATAAGCTAGTCAATGGGCTATACACCAGGTACTTTCGATATGTTTGATTTATTCTTTGAAAGGAATGAAACAACAGACCTACCAGAAGCACTCTTGCTTCATCATGTACTATAAACATCAAATCACTCTGCACTAATCAAATGTTTGACCTTACACAGTCTGTCACGGGCACACAGACTAAACATGGATAACTCAGCATTGTGCACCATTTTAATCATGTCCTTTCTGGAATTTTTAATGTAATTTGTTTGGCGTCTTTGTTTTTCCATCATAAAGCTTCAACAGACTTGACGATAGGCAGACTCACAAAGCTGATGAGCATGACATGTATATATGATGGTTCTAGAAATGTATCTACTTCTTTGTGGGGGAAAAACAGGTTTAAGTACAAAATTATGGGAAGGGCTTGATTGAAATGGCCTCCTGAGTGATTAAAGGCTCAGAAATGTTATTATAAAAGTCAGCCAAGCTTGGAGTTTACTTTTAAAAAAATCCAAAAGGCTTTATGCTCGTTAGCTGTCTACCCCAGTGAAAAGAACACATGATTAGGTGGCTTGCACCTGTCAGGCAAGCGACAGTGATCTCCAGGGCTGATTATTCTGGGAGAGTGTTCCACTAATTATATCAAAATAAAGAGCAAACACGGTGAAACAACTCTTTGACATCATTACTGTGTTAGAAATACTGTATGTATTCACACTGTGTTCAAGGTTGTATGTTTGGAGCACCATCCTTAGGAACTGGGTAATGATAGGCTGCCCTTAGTAATGCAATGCTCAGCAAAGCTCCTTTCAGAACAGTATTTAAGAAATCACATACATTAGTTTCCAAACTCTTATAAAGTATTCACAAGACTACATCCACTGAAACTATAGTTCTCAACTTTCTCATTCTCTCTCTTCTATTCCAAAACACCTGAGGTATCTGGGACACATGGAAGGAATCCTCAAGGCAGTCTCAGGTCCTAGGAGGGGTGACTCAGACAGTTGTGTTAGATGGAATGATCTGATCCTACTCTACTGGTTCCCGCCAGGTGGAGGGCCAGACGTTAACAATATATCCCAGGCCTTTTCACCTTCTCTCTGCTCCTCTCCCTAGAGAGTTACTTGACCGGTATCCGAGAAAAAGAATTTTGGATATGCATAATTCTACCCTTCTTCCGAGCATATTGTTTTCAGGGAGTGAACATCCTCTGCTCCTTCATGCGACAGATTTTAAAGGGGTTTCTGGCCCCACAGGTTTTAAAGAGACCTGTAATGACCCCACTCTCCACCAAAACCCATCAGCCTGGACTGGTAGAACTGTCAACTTTGCTAATCACTATTAGGGAGACCATTTAGCCGTAAATATAAACCATTTCCTACAGTATTAACACATGACTCATAAAGTAAGGTATTTTTTAATCTCAGTATGTCTTACTCTTTTATTTCTCAAATGACTTAGAATCTGAGACAGGAAATAGGGGCATTGAGTTTGGGGCATTCCAATACTTCCAGTATCTAGGAAGTAATCTGAAAAATCCTCCTGTGTGGATTGCAATACACTGCCGTGGGGGCAATAACCCTAGTTGAGACTCACTTAACTGAATCCATAAATATTCCTTAGTGGGTCTTTCCACTACTTTTTAAAATCACTCTCCTCTCTTGTTCCAAAGAACGATCTTTTTAAAATTTTATTATTTACCCCAAACACAAGGGTGAAAGTGAAAGACAAAGAGTCAGAGACAAAGACTATACATGGACTGTATAGTCCATGGGGTCACAAAGAGTCAGACATGTACAGTCCATGGAATTCTCCAGGTCAGAACACTGGGGTGGTAGCAGTTCCCTCCTCCAGGGGATCTTCCCAACCTAGGGATTGAACCCAGGTCTCCAGCACTGCAGGCGGATCCTTTACCAGCTGAGCCACAAGGAAGCCCAGGAATATTGGAGTGGGTAGCCTATCCCTTCTCCAGGGAATCTTCCCCACCCAGGAACTGAACCGGGGTCTCCTGCATTGCAAGCAGATTCTTTACCAACTGAGCTATCAGGGAAGCCCTAAACATAAGGCTACTATACTCCAGTAGGATAAGATGAGCAAAGGTTCCCGTTGGGAACAAGACACATTTTCAGGTCACTTCTCTGGGACAGTTGACAACAGAAACATGAATGTGTCTGGTATGGGTATAATTGTAAAAATTAAAGGGCTATATGGTGAAATCCAAAGTCAAGATAAATCAGTGGGTTTTTTCCCCCTAGTTTTGAAAGAATTCTATGCAAATGACTTGATTTATTCATTTCACAAATACATATTGAAAATTTACACTATTTTCTCTTGGGTTCTCTACTATAATTTCAAAGCAGAACATACGAGCCTTGTCCACAAACATTCTCACTCTCCTGCCCCCATTGTATCTGCTAATGGTGTCATCATGCTCTAGGGATCACAGACAGGGGTTCCAAATGATGGGATAAAACTTTTCTCATTCCCTCTTCTTTTGCCATCGCCATAGAGTCACTAAGGTGTTTTTTTTTTTCAATTTTACGTAAGCAACATCATTTATATCCATCTCTTCATTCCCATTCCTCATGACCATAAGCTTAGTTGTTTCATCATCTCTTTCTCGGATAACTTCCTTTCACTTATACTTTGCCAATCAGCCTTACGTGCTATTGACAGTAGAACTAACATTTTGATTTTCATATTCTTTCTGCTATTAACCTGGCCATGTTTTTCTTAAAGAGCATCTGTGAGGGGCTGTCATTTTCTTTTGTGCTAACTCTACCAATCTTTCTCTACTACCACACCAGAGACTATGCTTTATCCACTCCTGCTTTCTCCACCACCTAAGAGTGTCTGGCATATTGTTAGTATCCAACATATGTTTGTTGAACATACCAAATTTGAAATAAATCTCCATTTTTACTGAAACTCTTTATACTTTTTCAGTATCTTCCAATCCACCCATTTTGGTAGTTTATTTAAAAATTACTATTATTCAAGACCCTAGTAGCTTGTTCAAGACCCTCTTTTACATCTCTTCACTAGATATTTTGGGGAAGTCCATCCAACTGAATAACACTTTCCCTCCCCCAACCACAAAATCTTCAAACTTTTAATTTACTTAAAAACTTGCCATTTACCCTTAGCATACTTATGATTGCTAACAATAAAAATGAATGCTTTTTATTACACATGTAAAACAAAGGTACAGAAATTGGGTATAGATTGAGAAAGTCTCAGTTTAATTTCCTTATAGGGTATTATATTGAAATTTGTATAACTTCTTGGCAAAATGACTCTGAGAGAAGTTGTGATGTGTAGGAATACAGAAAAGTCTGGGACATTTTGAAGGCTTATAAGAGCAGCAAAACAGAACATATGAAAACAGAAAACCAGCATGTCTGGTTGGTTTTTCTCTGTGGTAAAAGTTTCCTCAGGTAAAACCTCTGAGGAAACTAAAAACCTTTGTGTCAGTATGGAGGTTAATGTGCTTCTTTCGGAAATAAAAGGATGATTAAGTCTTCCAAAAAAATGTATAATTATATAATGTTTTAAACATTACCTTGCTTGCTGAATCATATAAGACTTTTTCTAGAACAGGTGGATGTTCCATGACTTGAAATAGTTCTTTTGGAAATTCATCAATACAAGAAGAAGAATATAGCTGTAAGAATCTTTTAAGGAAAAAATGCATTTCTTTTTGGCGCAAAATCAATCCAGAGTTAAAAAGAGAAGTGAGAAGAGTGTCATCTGGCAAAGACATCCCAGATCCTGGCTTCAGAGATGCTTAAAGGAAAAACAAAAACTACTATAGAATTATGTTAGATAACAGAATGGTCTCAATATTGCTGTCCTTTGCTTGCTAATCTCATTCCTGCACATTCCCACCTCACCCAGTGGCTGCCCATGACCTTCCTCCATTTTTCAAGCTTGTACCCTAACAGAATTGCTTCTGGTCACAGGAAGGAAAGAACACCTCAGAACTCGGTGATCCTACTTCTGGTTTCAAGCGTATCAAAGCAAAACATTCAATCTAGCTGTCTTATTTGTCTTATCCCCAGCCAAAAAAAATAATAATAATAAAGCAAAAATTCAGGTTCAGGTAATTTATTTGAAAACTGATCTGAAGTGAGAGAATGGGAAATGTGTGACAGAAAAGAAAAGAGTCAATGACAACAAGTTAGGAAAGGGCTCCAGCTATGGACAAGGAGAGCTCAGTCCTGCTGAGGGCCTCCTAAGAAAAAGCATGGAAATCTGTTCCATCAGGGGGCTGGCATGCTGGAATACCTATCAACCAGTTCCCTCCCTCAGCAGTTGCAGGTTACTCCTGAATGTGTGCAGTCCCTGGTACTTCCAGGCTATCCTGCCTATATGCCGGGCCTCAGTCATTTCTAAGAAAGCCCAGGGCAGAAAGAAGCAAAATGTGCACGATTGACATGGGAGATACCAGCAGGTGAATCCAGGGGGAGCTGAATCGATAACAGGAGGGCATCACTGGGGCCCACTGTGCTGGATTATATCCACTTCCTTCGCTACTGAACTGGCCCTATCACGATGCACCTTTTACCCACCACCTTTCCCAGTGCTTGCCTCTCCCGTCACTAACTCTGATAACCAGGCTGAGCCGCTCTGTGACTTAGCCTCTTTGCCCTGCTGATTTCCCCATCACTGGGTGCTGCTTTAGTCAAGCTGTCTTTCCCAATTGTTTGCCCTCATAAGCAACACTGGCTCACCAATTTCATGGGCACAGATAAACACATCATCACAAAACCACAAGAGGAGAGAATGTGACTTAGATTACAACAGTTTTTTTGGCTATTCTTTAGAGCACCAATGATTTTAAAATAAAAGCAACAACAAACAAAATTCAAAACTTCAGAGTTAAATATCCTGTCTTTCTCTTTAAATACTAGATATTCTTTCTCTCCTTAATGCCAAAGATTTCACCTTGTTCATTTTATAAGCTGTCACATTAGGGTCACTCTGATTCTTAACTGTTTTGAGTCACATAGCACTTCAGTAGTCTTGGGGGAAGTTTCTGGATGCCTCCTTCTAAGGATGTTTTTAAATACATTGAAATACTGTTCTTTTCAAAGGTCCCTGTATATCAGGCAAAGAACCCCTGAAATTTCCATCTTCTGATGAGAGTTCACTCAGAAAGATGTTAAACATATTTTATAGTTCTAAGTAAGAAACATGACTTAATGACTGGAAAGGAATATATTCTTTCAAAGGCCTACCTAGCAATTTGCTCATATTATTAATTCTTTGTAGGTGAATATAGTAGCGCAGCAGAAGAATCCATGTAATATCCACTTTAATTGGGTTTTTTTTCTGAGAATCTACATCTTCATGTATCTCTTCACTAACGTAAGAAAATGTACAACCAGTCTGGAAGACAACTTGGTAGTTATCTGAAAGTGTAAAAAAAAAAAAAAATTAGAATACAAATATTATGTTTTCCTTGTAAAATAACCATATGTGAAAAAAGTAAAGCACAACTTATAAAGGAAATATTGACACTTAGGATTGCATTCAATTAAAAAATTTTGTATCACAAAAGATACCAATCATAAATAACAAACCATGGACTGAGAAAACATGTTTAAAAAATCATAAATTATCTTCTCTCTACTATGTAATCAATAAGAAAAAGTCAGATAATCCAACAGAAACATGGGCAAAGAATTTCAACAGGTAACTTGTAGAAAAGGAAAACCAAATGGCCAAAATTTTTAGCATCATAAAAAATCAGATAAATTAAGATGAAATACCATTTCACATTCCTCAGCAATTAACAGAAACTAAAATCTGAAAGCAATAAATGTGAAGATACCATAATTCTCATATACTACTTGGGAGAGCAAATTCCTGGGCAGAGGCTAATAAAATTTTAAATGCAGATACTCAGAGACATGTACCAAGAGTCCTGCACAAGATACTCATGGCACCACTGTTTGTGTTACAAAAAAAAAAGGAAACTTGAACAAATATAAGGATTAATTTAATGGCACTAATTAGAATTAATTAGATCTATAAGGAGAAACTCTAGTCTATGAGCCAAATTAGGTCAATGCATGTTTATGTAAGACCCATAAGCTAAGAATGGTTTTTATACTTTAAAGGGTTTGAAAAAATTAATATTTTGCGATACGTGAAAGTTATATGAAATTCAAATGTCAGTGTCCTTAAGAATGGAATACAGCCATGCTCATTTACATTTTGTCTATGGTTCCTTCACATTAACACAGCAAAGCTGAACAGTTGCAACAGAGATCACAAAACATAAAATATTACTATTTGGCCCTTTACAGAAGATATGTGCTGCCTAGGCTTTGCTCACGAAGGATAAAGTGAGGAAAAATACCTAAAGATAATTAAGTAATACAGAGCTATCAATAGCCTCCATACACAAAAACAGCAACCAATAGAAAGCTAATGAAAAAATTCTGCAATACTACTAATAAGATAAAATATCTGAGAAATAAGTCTAACAAGAAGCATATACGATCTACTTAAAGAAAATGTTAAAACACTCCTAAGGGACTGATTTTTTTTGAAAAAAAGGCATGAAAATGAACTAAAAATATAAGACATACAATATTCTTGGTTAAGATGACTCAACAGAATAAAAACATGTTATTTCTAGGATAAAATATAAAGGTAATGCAACTTTAATAAAATTATGAGAGAACTTTCTTAAACTAGACAAGTTGTTTCCAAAGTAGAAAAAATAAGCCATAAAAGAAATACAATTTTGAAAAGAAAGAGTAATAAGTGAGGATTTACTCTAGTAGATACTAATTATATTATAAGGCTATAATAATTAAAATAGTATGGTATTGAATCCTGAATAGACAGATCAATATAAATTAGAAAAAAGTACAGAAATAGGATAGCCATTTGGGAAAACTAAAATTGTATCCATTTGTTATTTTTTACATATTCCGAATAGATTTCCATTAACTAGTAAAAGGGTCCATGCCTTTTCCTTAAATACTTGCAGAAGCTCTTTATTGGGCTTCCCAAGTGGCTCAGTGGTAAAGAATCCACCTGCAATGTAGGAGACAGGAGTTTGATTCTGGGGTCAGGAAGAGCTCATGGAGGAGGAGATGGCAACCCACTCCAATATTCTTGCGTGGAGAATTCTATGGACAGAGGAGCTTGGCTGACTACAGTCCACGGGGTCGCAAAGGGTCAGACACGACTGAACGACTAAGCACACACACATACACAGAAGCTCTTTATTATAGAAATAAACCCTTTAACTGTGATATTATTTGCAAATACATCTTTTCAATTATCACATGTTATTTAACCCTCTTTATGGTAATTGTGTGCCATGAAGAAACTTTTCATTTCTAAGTAGTATAAACTATTAACCTTTTCTTTGATAACTTTTGGATTTTTGCCATAGTTAGCGCTTGACCATAATCTGAGACTCTAAGTAAGTAAGGAAACATTCTCCCTTAATGCCTCCAGAGGAAAGTAGCCTGCTGACACCTTAATTTTAGCCCAATAAGTCCTATATTGGGCTTCAGAACACCAGCACTGTAAGATAATACATTGTGTTGCTTTAAGCCACTGAATTTGTGGCTATTTGTTATAGGAAGAATAGAGCATTGATATGGTACTAGTGGTTCCCTGGTAGATCAGTTGGTAAAGAATCCACCTGCAATGCAGGAGACCCCATGGTTCAATTCCTGGGTTGGGAATATCCCCTACAGGAAGGCCTGACAACCCACTCCAGTCTTCTTGCCTGGAGAATCCCATGGACAGAGGAGCCTGGTGGGCTACAGTCCATATAGCTGCCAAGAGTTGGACACTACTGAAGCAACCTAGCATACACACACGCATTCTGACAACACTGTTTGCCTCTGGGGAAGAGAACTGAGTCACTTGCAGAGAAGATGGAAGGGAGACAACTCTTTCCATACCCTTCTATGAATTTTGAATTGTGATTCTTGAAAATAAGTGACCTATGCAAAAAACTGAGCTAAATTAAAAGCAAAAAAGAACCTCTACATTTATGTGGCCAATATTATGTAGTCTTTAATGTCACAGAGAAAAAATAAGACCAGTTTAGTTTTTGTTCTTTCGTAGAAAGTTTGCTTTTTCTGTTTACAATTATTTTGTCTTTACAATCCATAAATGAGGCCAAAATTTGTCCACGTATTATCTGTGCTATCTGTAAGTTTATCTTTAGAAGAATATTTTGGAGGGAGCGTCCCTTATACCCTGCATTGAGAAGCATCCCTTTGCAATGGTTTCCACCACCTCCAGCCAGGACCGCCTGGTTACACTGACTTGGGGCCTCTGCTTCACTGAGGATAATTCTCATTGTACCCTCATTGTCTGAATTGTTGACAATCTGAATTGGTGCAGCACGTGAGCACACACATGCATGCATGTATATAATCAGTATTGCTAGCATGACTAATTTATCTCCATTCTCACCTGTACGTGGTATAATTATTTGGGATTTGAAGATATAATGTGTCCTTCTAGCTCCCCACCAGTATGGGAAATTTGTGTCTCGGAGGAATAGAAAATAGGATAGCAGTAGAGGAATGATATCCCAGTTTTCAGTTGGCACTGACCCATATCTCTGAGCCAGGGACAAGGCAGAACAGGAAAGACAAATCACATTTTTTCCAGGATGGAAAGTTTTCTCCATCTCAAGAGGCAAAACATGTATTAATACTAAGGATCAGTTGATTCTTGGTTCTGCTCCATAGATTTCTCTTTATGTTCTGACAGTAGGTTCATCAACATTCATTTTTGGCATGACACATATTTATATTTTTCTGTGTATCAAGTGTATTTAGTTGTGAGAGGCTGCATCCAGGACCACTGACCCTGAATGTCACTTTTAATTCAAAACATATTACAGAATTTAATAATTTTTAATCCTAGCAGAATTTTTTATTAAGGCTGCAAGAAAATCAAGACAAAAAGATGGAATATATTTGAATATAACGGGGCCCAAAGTAGATATTAAGTAGGTGTTTTTTGCATTCACTCTAAATATGGTCCCCTGTTGCCAGTAGCATCATTTCAGGGTCTATATTCCTACACGACAATGTAGAAGAAACCTCAGTAAATTGGGCCGGCTGCATCACTCAATTCTCTTATTGTTCTATAGACATCATACAATTGCTCTCTGGTCCTGGCAAGATGATCTTTATTCCATCCTCCACACATGACTGGTCTATTCTGTCACCATGCTTCTCTGTCAACTGCTCAGAGTGCTGAGAAAATAAGCTTCCCTTCTACCTGCTCTCCATGCCTCTAGTCCATTTGTATCTGCCTCACATGTACTTCTTCCAGAAAAAAAAAAATGTTCCTAATAAATTCAAATGCCCACCCAGCCTGTGTCCAGCTTTAGCTTAAAATATGGTCCTCTTAATAAATGCATTTATATCATTTCAAAGTGGATGCCTGCTCTGATTGCTGAAGACTAGAAGTTTATGGGTGGCAAGACCTACTCCTTGGTGTGTTCGTCCCTCTGGACAGAAATAGCTGTATAGTGCTCTACACACGATAACAATGAATATCCTTTACCACATAGTGTACAGATCAATGCTAGTGAAGATAAGATGAGTGAAGAGGTTTTCTCCTGGATGCTAATGTATGCTAACACAAGGAAAATCAAACAATTTTTATTTGTTGTTGTTGCCCTTTAGCAATTAATTATAATATGAACTTCACTGCCATCTGGGTATTTGAAGCAATCAGTTGGGGATTCAATATTTCTTTCCAAGCCAAATACTGAAATGAGGGAAACTGTAACAGTAATTTATGATCAGACTGCTAGTAGTGGAGAGCAAAATTATTATTCTTAAGGCAAAATACAAAATGAATTGGGCTTAAAAAATTTGGTCATTACAGGGCTTCCCTGGTGGTCCAGTGGTTAAGAATCCATCTTGCAATGCAAGGGGCATCCATTTGATCCCTGGTCTGGGAAGATTCCACATGCTGCCGAGCAACTAAGCCCGAACACCATGACTCCTGAGCCCACACTCTGCAACTACTGAAGCCCGTGCACCTGGAGCCTACACTCTGCAATAAGAGAAGCCACTGCAACACAAAATCCGTGTACCACAATGATGAGTAACCCCCTGCTTGCTGCACTAGAGAAAGCCCTTGTGTAGCAATGAAGACCCACCACAGCAAAAAAAAATAATTAAAAAAGAAAAATACATTTTAAAAAATCAGGTCATTTCACATTAGAATCTTTGTACAATAATAAAGGAATGTTAATGGGTACAAAATGGAAACAGAAAATTGGAAGATGCTACCAAAACCACTGAAACAGAAAAGTAAAGCATAAATTCTAGTATTAGGCACCGCTGAGATGAAGACTATTAGCCCAATTGGATCAACTAAGATCATCTGGTTAGGAGATGCCATTCCCCACTGTGTGGGCCCATGCATGACACCTAACTGATCACCGCAGCATTTTTCCCAGTCCTTGCATGCAGCAGTTCAGAATTCTTCTTAGGTGGCTACCAGCCGAGATCCAACCAGTCCATCCTAAAGGAAATCAGTCCTGAATATTCATTGGAAGGACTGATGCTGAAGAAGAAACTCCAGTACTTTGGCCACCTGATGCGAAGAACTGGCTCATTTGAAAGACCCTGATGCTGGGAAAGACTGAAGGCAGGAGGAGAAGGGGATATCAGAGGATGAGATGGTTGTATGGCATCACTGACTCAATGAACATGAGTTTGAGTAAACTCCGGGAGATGGTGTTAGACAGGGAGGCCTGGTGTGCTGCAGTCCATGGGGTCACAAAGAATCAGACACGACTGAGCGACTGAACTGAACTGAGCCATAGTGTGGATTAGGTGTGTGTGCACTCAGTCATTCAGTAGTGTCTAACTCTTTGAGACCCCATGGACTGTAGCCCGCCAGGCTCCTCTGTCCCTCTCCAGGTGAGAATATTGGAGTGGGTTGTCATGCCCTCCTCCAGGGATCAAACCCATGTCTTTATGTCTCCTGCATTGGCAGGCAGATCCTTTACCACTAGCGCCACCTGGGAAGCCCAGTAGTTTGGACTATCATCCCACAAACATTCACACCCTCTTCCTTCCTCTGCAGAGTCGGACACAACTGAGCAACTTCACTTTCACTTTCCTTTCTCTGCAGGGAGAGTCTAATTCCATGCCTCACTGACATTGTACTTGGCCAGAGGACTTGCTGTGACTAATGGGATGTAACGTGAAGAGAGGTCTTGAGTGTGCTTCTGTGCTTGGGCTTGGTCTTGTGCTCTGGTCTGTACCGTGAGAAGAGCACCCCCTAAGCAGTCACTACCTCTATACCCTGGGTCTCATAACAAATGTACATGAAGTGCACTGGAACTTGGCCTGCAGCCTGAAGCAGAACACAGGAGACAAGTAAAAGATAGAAGTCATGCCGTTCTTGCCACTGAGTTTTAGGATTGTTGGGTATACACTGCAATTTTGGCAATAACTGATTAACACAGAATTTCAGATCTAACTTATTTGTTATCTCTGTCCTAAAAACTTAAAGCATGAGAAAACAGAGCAGGATAAAGTAGACCAGATCTATCTGAGGCAATAAGGGACCACTGTGAAAAAGAAATAGCCATGTTAGTAGTTGGAATCACAGTCTTAAAATTCAGATTTCAGTCTTCTTCATAAATAAATCTAATTCACTCAGTCTAAAGATTAAGGACAATGAGGCTGAGAGAAATTCAACGGTTTGACAGGATCAGGGTATAAGTTGAAACCTCTTCATTATTAATACTGCATTCCCTTTGTGGCAAAACAATAATGTGTGTTTCTAAGAGGACTGCCTTCCTGGCATTCTGAAGCAGGGAGAACTGAGTTGCCAAGCCATGTCAAGAGAAAAAAGCAGTGACCAGCCCCTACTGCTATACTGCCCTGCTTTGTCCCCCAAGAGCCTACCTTTGGGGTCTCTAAGGAAAACCATGCACCCTGTCTGAGATCCAGGTCATGGACCAGAAGTCTGATGAAGCAAAATCTCACCAGGAAATAAAAATAAGAAGATAATACCTTAGCATTAAAAAAATCCATCTGATGGTTTAACCTCAGAGCAAACCATTTTAGTTTGGAAAACAGTCTGGGCCACCTAGTCTTCAGGAGAGAGAGAGCCAAAGAAGGAGATGATTTCAGACACAAACTCTTCAGCTAAGGTTGACTCAACCCTTCAGCAGTAAGCTCTGGCCTACCAGAGTGATTTCAGAGGCTTTAGGAAGACTACCTCACCCCATCAGGTTAAAGTTAACATTTTTCATCCCCTTTGGCTCAATGCTCACCCAATGACAAGCAAAATTAGATACTGTTGTTACTAAAATATCCTTCTGGAAGTAAAATTCCAGTACCTTGCTTCTTAGGACCTATCCAAGTGCTTAGCACAAAACAGCACTCAATATTTTTTGAATGAATGGGCAAAAACATAAAATGACTATTCAATATTTATGTTATTGCTGGTATGACTTACAGATTTATACTACAGTTTACTGTAACCAACAGCAGAGTTACAAATTTTTAAAAATAGAGTAAGGTTAAGTTTAAATTCCACTAACTTTTCATTCATTCATTTAACAAATATTAATATCAATCCTTGCTATGTATAAGTAATATGTGATTTTCTGTAGTGTGTGCTCATGCTCATTCATGTCCAATTCTTTGCAACCCCAGGGACTGTAGCACACCAGGCTTCCCTGTCCATCACCGACTCCCAGAGCTTGCTCAAACTCATGTCGATCAAGTTAGTGATACCATCCAACCATCTCATGGTTGGATGAGATGTCCCCTTCTCCTCCCACCTTCAACCTTTCCCAGCATCAGGGTCTTTTCAAATGAGTCAGTTCTTTGCATCAGGTGGCCAAAGTATTGGAGTTTCAGCTTCAGCATCAGTCCTTCCAATAAATAATCAGGACTGATTTCCTTTAGGATGGACCCATTGGATCTCCTTGCAGTCCAGGGGATTCTCAAGAGTCTTCTCCAACACCACAGTTCAAAAGCATCAATTCTTCAGGACTCAGCTTTCTTCAGGACTCAGCTTTCTTCATGGTCCAACTCTTAAATCTATACATGACTACTGGAAAAATCATAGCTTTGATTAGATGGACCTTTGTCGGCAAGGCAATGGCCCTGCTTTTCAGTATGCTATCTAGGTCAGTCATAGCTTTTCTTCCAAGGAGACAGCATCTTTCGATTTCATGACTGCAGTCACCATCTGCAGTGATCTTGGAGCCCAAAAAAATAAAGTGTCTCACTGTTTCCATTGTTTCTTCTTGTCTCTTGTTTCCATTGTCTCTACTGTCTCTAAGGAGAGCCCTTAGCAAATCAAATAGCTAACTTCCCTGCCCTCAGGAAGCTGATGATAGTTTAATAAGAGAAAAAGCTTAAACATGCACAAGCACACACACACACACACACACACACACACACACACAAACACAAAAGAACTAAGAAAAGAAACAGGGAGCTAAATCAGAGTGTAAGAGTAGGTACACATTTCAGAGGCTCAGAGAAGGTCTCTCAAATAAATAATCCCACAAAGTTTCATTTCAAATGGGTGAACTGGAAAATAAACAGGCCATCAGGAAATATCACTCTTTTCTCACACAACCCTGCACCTAAAATGCAGCAGTGAATGGAATAACATATACATACATACAGCAAGCGGGGGCCCCTATGTTTTAGCAGCTAGACCCTAAGATTTGCCCTTTCAGGGTCTTAGAGGTTTCCCAGACCATTGTTGTTTTAAAGTTAAAACCCAACAAATCTCTAGAATTAAATCTTTGAAACTTGATTATACATTATATGTATATAAAATGCCCAACATCCAAACATACCAAGCAAATAATCTGTGTATGAAGACAAAAGATCCATGGAAGCAAATTCTGGGATGTTTGATAATGCCCCTTGGCTAACTGTATCAGTTCTAGCATTCTTCTTTCCAATAAGTAGATTAATTGCCAGCACAGCCTCACTGACCTAAAATTAATGCATAATTAGAATTCATAAATGCAAGCTTTTTGATTCATAGATATCCATTAGGTGAAGAATATGAAAGAGCAAATTCATAATGTTTGGTATATACTGTAGGAAAAATAAAGACAATCTGAAAAACAATATGTGATCCCCTGCATGTACTATGTATCATAGTCAAACAAATCATGATTGTTGACAATTTAATCAATAAATAAGTCACTCTGAATAGGCTCCCTCACCTAACTGTAACAGATATTTCCCAAAATATGTGCACATGTGTATCTGCCAACACTTTCATTAAAGAAAAGTTGAAACAAACAAAACCAAGTCTGGCTAATAGAGATTAAAAACACTACACATATAAAGAGCACTTCTAATCGCCCCAAAGAAATATCATTGGCACAAATCTCAAAGAATGTGAAGTTTTTCTTTCTCTCGAATAAATAGATTGTGTTGCCTTAACAGATGTGACAGTAAAGAAAGAATTAAATAAAAATCACACCAACCTGTGCAGCAGCTCTTATTGCAATCCAGGCAAATAAACTGTACATTTCATGTTTATTTACTACTGGTTCTTTAATAGAACTATGCCTTCTGGGAAGTGCCTACAAAATATGGCAAATATTTTATGATAAAGACAGATAAAGATATCCTAAAGTTTAATGACAGATTTTCTAATCTTCTGAAGATGAGATTTTAGTGTAACACTGTGTAGCCATTAAGAATAATAATGTACATGCATCTATCAACATGAAAAGATATCCTAATCATATTAGCAAAAGAAAAGTGTAGGTTACAAAATAGCATGCAAAGTATGATCCCATTTTTTAAAAGATAATATATATTTCTCTGTATACACAAACAGAGCAAATTATCAACAGTCGTTATCCCAGGTTTTATGGGTAATTTAATTATATTTAACTTTTTTGTGTGATTTTCTAGATAAGCTTACATTATTTGAATATCAATAATATAAACAGAAATGGCACTTTAAGTGTTATTTACCATTTTAATAGAGGATCTATAAATTGAATATATATTGTGTGTAAAGATGTCAGAAACAGGAATACTACTTAAAGATTTTTGATAGGTATTTGCCATCAGCTTTCTAACTACAGAACTGTTAAAAGGATGACTGTAATCATGAAGTTCTACAAAACAGCAAAAAGTGACAATGAACGGAGATACATGCAATGTGAGGGTGTGTGTGTGTCATGTGTGTTCAGTTTTTAAATATAAAAAAGTCAAGAATACAGAAGTAAACAGAAACCCTGCCAGCAACATAGTAGCTGTCTGTTTTACATTTTTAAAGTATTAATAGTCAAATTTAAAGATTCAACTAATCTGTAAAAACTATTCGATTAGATGGCTTATTCTAATTTGTTGATATTCATATTTTACCTGATTTTTTAGATCTTCAACAATAAAATAAGCAATAATAAAAATACCTTTTTTACTTCTGGCAATAAGACTCCCAAATAAAAGGAAAAGCAATGAGTAAAGCTGATGCCAGAGCAGGAAATACAATGCACAAATGTGACTAGATCAAGTTTTAAACTTGGAGACAGGTGATACCTGGAGAGATCCATCCATGGGGTATCTAAAATCTAAGCAATGTAGCCCTGTCCCAAATATGAAGACCATCCTCACTAGCTGTAATAACACTGCTTAGGCTCTGGGGTAGCCAGTGCCAGCTTACTGACTATAATCTTGGGCAATTTACCTATTTAATTCTGGACACAAGGCTAATAGGCATTGAGTATAGAATAACATTAAGTAACTATATTGTAAGAACAAGTAGTGACACAGACATTCAAAAAAGAAAGCTCATTTTGAATTGAGAGGAAGGCTTTATTGAGGCCAAACTTGAGCTCAGAATGAAAACAGGAAAAAAAAATACGATGGGCATTTTTTTACATGGGAGGTGTTCAACACTGCATATGAGATACAAGCCTATACAAACAAGTAAGAAAAATTTTAAAATGCATCTAGAATAGGAAATGAAGTTAAATTGTTTGCAAGGAACATGATCCTATATGTAGAAAATCCCAAGATACACACACACACACACACACACCCCTCTAAAATTAACAAATGTGCTTAGCAAGGTCACAGGATACAAAACTCAATATTCATAAATCAATTGTATCAGCAATGAACAACCTGAAAATGAAATTAAGAGAATACCCATTCATGATAGAAATAATCTTAACAAAAATGTATAAAATGTGCATACTGAAAAGTAAAAAAAAAATCAAGAAAAATTAATATCTAAATAAATGAAGAGAGTTCATATACATGAATTGAGGATTCAAAATTGTTAACATGCTAAATATCTACAAATTACCTGTAGATTCAACATAATCTGTACCAAAATTCTGCATTTTGGCAGAAACTGACAAGCAGATTCTAAAATGAAGAAGAAAATGCAAAAGATTCAAAGTGAAAATAATTTTGAAAAGGAAGAACATAATTGGAGGACAAATACTTTCCAATTTCAAAAAACTTACTACAAGCCATACAGTAATCAAGACAGTGGATACTCACATAAAGGTAGAATTATAGATCAGTGGAATAGAATTAGAAGTCTAGGAAAAATATTTAGACTTTTGATCAACAAATTTTTTGACAAAGGAGCCAAGGCAATTCAATAAAGAAAAGATAGTCTTTACAACAAGTGATACTCAGACAAATGAATATCTATGTGCAAAAATATGAATTTAGAGCCTTACCTCACACTTTACAGAAAACTTAAATCAAAATATACCATGATGGACTTAAGCATTAAAGCTAAAAAACTTTTAGAAGAAAACCCAGGAGAAAATCTTCAACATCTGGGGTTAGGTAAGGTGGTACTAAAACCACAAAATATATAAAAAAATGATAAACTATACCTCATTAAAAGTAAAGACTCTTGTTTCTAAAGATACCATTAATTGCATGAAAAGACAAGCCATCAACTGGAAAAAATATCTATAAATTATATATCTGATAAGGGACATATATCTAGAACACATATGTTTTAAAAGTTATAACTCAATGATAAAAAAGATAACTCTAGTTTATGGGCAAAAGATTTGAGTAGATATTTTCCTAAAGAAGATATACAAATGGCCATTAGGGATATGCAAATCAAAATCCTAATGAAATACTGCTTAATACCCACTAAGATGGCTACAATTAAAAAGATAAATAATAACAACTGTTTGCAAGGATGTGGAGAAACTGAAACCCTCATACACTGCTGGTAGGAATACACAGTGGTACAGCACTTAGGAAAACAATATAACATATCATCAACAGGCTAAACAGAGAGTCGAAGTATGACCCAGAAATTCCATTCTTAGGTATACACCCAAAGGAATTGAAAACACGTTCACATGAAAAATCTGTATATGGAACTGAGAGAGTAGCACTGAAACATACATATTACCATATGTAAAACAGACAGCTAAAAGGAAGTTACTGTATAACACAGGGAGCTCAATGTGGTACTCTGTAACAACCTAGATGGGTGGGAAGGGGTAGGGGTTGGGGGGAGGTTGAAGAGGGAGGGGACATATGTATACTTATGGCTGATTCACGTTGTTCTACGGCAGAAGCCAACACAATATTGTAAAGCAACTACCTTCAAATTAAAAATAAAGTTTAAAATATTTAAATCTATATATGAGTATTCAAAGCAGCATCATTCATAATAGCCAAAAGTGGCAACAATTCATATATCCAGCTCCAGTTGAATGAATCAAGAAAAGGTAATAAAACTATATAAAGGAATACTAGTCAGAAGTAAAAGGAACAAATACTGTTACATGTTACAACATGGGTGAACCTCAAGAACATAATGCCAGGTGAAGGAAGCAGGCATGAAAGATTACATACTGATTGATTCCATTTAAGTGAACTATACAGAAAAGACAAATCTACGGAGACAGAAAACAGACTAATGGTTACCTGGGACTAGAGGTAGAAATGGGAATGATAGCAAATGGGCACTTGGGATCTTTTGAAGATGAGGGAAATGTTCTAAAACTGGATGGTGATGATAGTTACACAACATGTAAAATCATTAAACATCGATGAATTGCACTCTTAAAATAGGTTAATTTCATAGATATAATTTATGATTCAATAAATCTATTTTCTAAACATGTGTTTGATAATCTCTCTCTTTGGACTATTTTTTCTCTCAATTCCTTGGAAAACTTCTACTTATCCTCCAAAACTCATCTCATCTGTAAAGCTTTCTCTTACATTCCCCCAAAGCAGAATTAGCCACTTTGCTCTACTTCTCTACTTGACCTATCTTATTATAGTCCTCAATACATCACAATACAATTATTTCTTTCCTTTGCTCCTCTGTGCTTCTTAGTGGAAGAGAGTAACATGCTTGGCATACATTAAGCACTCAATAAGTGTTGGCTTGATTGAATGAATGTTCAAGAAATAGTTCAACTAACAAATAACTATTGGATATCTGCTGCTACTGCTAAGTCACTTCAGTCGTGTCTGACTCTGTGCGACCCCATAGATGGCAGCCCATCAGGCTCCCCCGTCTCTGGGATTCTCCAGGCAAGAACACTGGAGTGGGTTGCCATTTCCTTCTCCAAAGCATGAAAGTGAAAGTGAAAGTGAAGTCGCTCACTCATGTCTGACTCTTAGCGACCACATGGACTGCAGCCTACCAGGCTCCCCAGTCCATGGGATTCTCCAGGCAAGAACACTGGAGTGAGTTGCCATTTCCTTCTCCAGTTGCTCAGTCGTGTCCAACTCTTAGCGACCCCAGGGACTGCAGCCCTCCAGGCTCCTCCGTCCGTGGGATTTTCCAGGCAAGAGAACTGGAGTGGGGTGCCATCGCCTTCTATGTACAAAATACTTCAGAAAGATAAAATGTTGGAGTCTAGTCAAAGTTACATAATGATAAAGGATAGTCCCCTCACCTCTTTTTGGGTTTTCTTTTGGGTATTTATTATGTGCCGAGTCTTTTATTTTACTTAATTTTCCTAGCTACTCTAAGGGGTAAGCATCCTCACCTTCATTTCACAGATGAGGAAACTTGGGTTAGAAAGGCTTCGCTCCCACTGCTCTGTCATGAAGATAGGATTCCAACCCAAACCAGGGTGACGGTCACTATACTCTAGACTCTCCATGTAAGTGAAACAATAATGTTTTCTTTTCAGCATTTATATAGCAATTGTCTTTACTAGGACATATTTTAAATGTTCATTTCAATGGTCTGAATATGCCTAGATGAATTTTTGTTGTTTTTGACTGTTTTCTGTGTGTCTAATAATTGTATGTCTTGCTAAAATATTTATACCATGTCAAGATATACAGAAAATAATGCTCATATTGTGTTTGTTGTTGCTGTTCAGTCACTGGAGTTATACTATTCTTTCATTCAAATCTTATTTGTTTAAGCTCCTAATTATAAACAGCTCCCTAGAGAAGGCCCAAAAGGTGATATATTTTCTATCCTAACATCTTATTAATTTGCATTGCAAACTGCCATGGAAACAAAGATTTCTGTTTTCTCTTATTGGATGTAAAGATGTGTATCATATCACAAAAGTAAGTTTTCTATGTAATTATTTCGATGAAAAAAAAAATAGCTGTTACCCACCTAAGGCAGCAACCATTTAAGTTGTTCCAACTGACTGAAAGCCTATTTGTCTACAGAATTTAAATCATGTTTATGTTGTCTCAAAGATTAGAGATTTTACATCAAAATTTTCTGGAGAGGTTTTTTGGTGGGTCAGAGGATTATTTAATGAGAATGAAATATATAAAGCCTACTGAAATCTAAAGAATAAACAATTAGATGGTATTTTTTGAAAAATAAAAATCAAGTTTTCAAAAAAAAAAATTAACACAAAGTTCCCCACCCAACTTCCTGCCTAAAAAATCTCCCTCTCTGGGGTGCTCAGGGCTGGTGCACTGGGATGACCCTGGGGGCTGGGATGGGGAGGGAGGCGGGAAGGGGGTTCTGGATGGGGAACACATTTGCACCTGCTACTGAATCATGTCGATGTATGGCAAAACCCAGTACAATACTGTAATCAGCCTCCAATTAAAATAAATACATTAATGTTTTTAAAAAAGAAAGAAAATCTCCCTGTCTGAATCCTGGGTACTCAGGTGTGGCCCACAGACCAGCAGCATTGGCATTTCTAGGAGCTCCTGAGAAAGGCTGAACCTCTGACCTCAACAGGATCACAGGATCAATGGAGATGTTTCTGCCCCTTATTTGGAAGAGCTGCTTGATGGAGTGCATGCCTCTGCCACCCTGCAAGGCTCCCTCCCAGATGATCAAATCTCACTTTTCACCTCTTTCCACTGCAGTCATTCACAATCCCACCAACTCAAGTCATTTCTTAATCCTAAACTTCACCACCTAAAACAACCCCAACCCTTCCTTCCCTTCTCTTCCTTCCTCACTCCCTCCCACCTTTCTTCCTTTACAGGTATATTACCTGTCTCCCTCCACGGAGGAGTAAGTGCGTGGGAACAAGCACTGAGATTGTCCTAGACTCTGCTTTATCCAGAATACGGTCTGGGTTATAGGACATGCTCAATAGATATGTGATAAATGAATGAATGACTTTTCTTATCAAAAGATGATCTGTTTGCCAGCCACATCAGTAATGAAAACCATACTTGTCTATCAGCTTAAGCAATATGTCATTTCCTGCAAACATCTGATCAATCCTAATAACTGAGCATATTTATATGCACCTACATTTCATGGAGTACATCATGAGAAACGCTGGGCTGGAAGAAGCACAAGCTGGAATCAAGATTGCCGGGAGAAATATCAATAACCTCAGATATGCAGATGACACCACCCTTCTGGCAGAAAGTGAAGAGGAACTAAAAAGCCTCTTGATGAAAGTGAAAGAGGAGAGTGAAAAGTTGGCTTAAAGCTCAACATTCAGAAAACAAAGAACATGGCATCTGGTACCATCACTTCATGGCAAATAGATGGTGACACTGTGGAAACAGTGTCAGACTTTATTTTTGGGCTCCAAAATCACTGCAGATGTCTGATTGCAGCCATGAAACTAAAAGACGCTTATTCCTTGGAAGGAAAGTTATGACCAACCTAGATAGCATATTAAAAAGCAGAGACATTACTTTGTCAACAAAGGTCCGTCTAGTCAAGGCTATGGTTTTTCCAGTGGTCATGTATGGATGTGAAAATTGGACTGTGAAGAAAGCTGAGCACCAAAGAATTGATGCTTTTTGAACTGTGGTGTTGGAAAAGACTCCTGAGAGTCCCTTGGACTGCAAGGAGATCCAACAAGTCCATCCTAAAGAAGATCAGTCCTGGGTGTTCATTGGAAGGACTGATGCTGAGGCTGAAACTCCAATACTTTGGCCACCTCATGCGAAGAGTTGACTCACTGGAAAAGACCCTGATGCTGGAAGGGACTGGAGGCAGGAGGAGAAGGGGGCGACAGAGGATGAGATGGCTGGATGGTATCACTGACTCGATGGACATGAGTTTGAGTGAACTCTGGGAGTTGGTGATAGACAGGGAGTCCTGGCGTGCTGTAACTGATGGGGTCGCAAAGAGTTGCACACGACTGAGCAACTGAACTGACTGACTGACATTTCATGGATAACATTTTAACAGGCAAAAATCTCCAAATGAAATCCATTTCCAGAATCTTATGTAAAAATGTCCAAAGAGGTATCTAAATATGAGTATGAGCTTAAAATAATGAATTAATTCCTCCAAGTCACAAAGAAAAATGTCTCTTTATATCCATAGCACAGAGGTAGCAAAATAAGCAAGCTCAAAGGCAATATACTTTACATTTAATACTTTATATTTCTAATAAAATCATTTATTACCTTAATAGTCATCAATGGTGACACTGAAAGTTTGCTCTTTAACTTCCTCATGTGTAAAAATAATAAGGCTATTTCAAGGTAGGAGTCTCTTATCAACCTAAAACAATAAAACATTGTACTTACTACATAGCCTCACTACTCAGAAGCATCATTTTGCATCATGTGACAATTTCTGAGCAAATGAAGGTAAAAACAGGCAAAACTAGCATCTGTTCCAAACTGACCCTTTTTTCATAGCACCTGTGGCTTAAACACTGGCATCTTCCTCCCTACTGAAATCAGAAGCTCTTAAAGACAGCTGTGTGTTCTTCCTTGTCCTGTGCTGTCCTCCTGCCATGACTGCAAGGAGTCCAGCATCAAGACCATTCTGGAATATTCCAGCACACAAGGCACTACAGAAGTGATAGTCAAGCCTGGAAAACCAGGTCTATGTCTCTACCCTCCTACACTGATTAGATTCTAAAGAGACACACAGAGTTATGCTGAAAGCCATGACTTGGTGTGGGTGAGGGCTGTGCATTCACTACCAAACCTGTCAGACAGGGTCATTTAAATCAGTGCATTAAGTCAATTATACAGAATTGAGTCGCCCAGCCTTGGCACTGATGAACCAGCATGACACAAATCCCTTCTCGATACAATTTCACATCTGGTGGAAATTCCTGTATCCTTGGACTGATAGGAGATCAAGCTGAGTATAGCCCGGAAGTGATTTACAGTCCAGTATGTCACCAGGCTAACTGCTGTCATCAACTGTCACTGAGAATGAAGCCTTGGGGCAGAGCCAAAAGCAACAAGCTTGAAAAGGAAGTCAGTGAACCAGTTGGACAATGAACACCCCAAACTAGCCCTGCCATGGGAAGAGAGTGTCCCAGTCATTTCAGGACACATCCAGAACACGGGACTCAAACCCAAATGCATATTGTGATAATGAAAAAGTCTTCTTTTTTTTTTACCCTGAATTTTGATCATTTCTCAAGCTTAGCTGTATAGCTTCAAACAGACTCTCAAGTTGCATAGTTGGAGGTTTCTCTTCCATCAATATTTGACATTCTATTTTGCCTGAAAGAGAAAAAGGATATACAAAGATGCATTTTCTTTTTCCTATCATTTAGGGCTTCAGAACAAATATTTTATGCTGGAAATTTGGAAAACTGGATGTGTTCTCCTTGCTTGCCCATCTCTCGTTTCCTGCAGGAAGGTACGCCAGTGGGGAAAGAGCTGCTGCTTCCTTCCCTGGGCACCTCGAGGTTCCCCTGCCTCCTTTCACTGTTCGGACACAAGTGTTATCATCCTATTTTCCTTCCATTTCCTTACTTTGTGTTCTCACTTCCTCCTGCAGTGTATTCCTTTAATCTACATCCATTTTCTTCTTTCCTCAATCATTGCAGGCATCATAGGAAACACCTTTGCTAGAAACAAATCCTAGAAAATCAGTAAACGCTGGAAAACCAACACAGATGATGAAAATGCTCTCGCGTGCACACAGCTCCCCCTTCCTCATGGTAAGCTGCAGCCTTCAAATGCCAGGCGCTGGAATGCTACTTCTATAGCCAGAAGGACTGGAAAGGGAAATCTCATAATCACTGTGAAAAGGATTGACAGTTTCCATGCAGCACGTGGACAGAGCATAGAGCCACCTCGTGTGAAGTTCATATCTGGGCATTTAGTAGCTCTTGACTTATAGATGGTTATTTACCCAGACTGCCCTCCTCTGCCAACCAGGATGGATCATGCCTAACTCGTAGCACTATTGTAGGAACTGGCAATATGAGATGTAAGACACTGATTATAGTGCTTTGTACCTAGTAGATGTTCAATGAATGATACCAGTTGTCATCATCACTTTTCTCAGGGCTAAAATGGCCACAACAAAGTTATATGAATGCATTATGCAAATGTGTATTGCAAGTTATAAGTATAGATATGCTATAGCTATTTAAATGGATAGGTATCTTTTACAGAAACTGGCTATTTTAGCTAAGTAATGAAATTATTCATAAAAATATCTTCTAAGCATTCTTTAAGTAACATTTTTCATAGCTAAATGGCTGATAATGAGATTTTTGTGTCAAACGTGAAACTTTGCATAAGGAAAGCCAGTCATAATTACAAAAGAAATGAAAATAGGAGTCTTTTTTCCCTTTCTAGATGTAAACTTAATATAAGCATGTTCACTTTATTCACAATGGAGTTTGGCAGAGACATCAAGGTGTTTGTCAACACCAAGCCCTTTGTAAAATCAATATTTTATATAATCAGTGACCAGATTTTTAAGAAGCCTTTTGTTAATAGGAAAAAAGGTTTTGCCAAACTTTATCATAGTTGTGACTCCAAATACATCTTACCTTTCTGAAAAAAGATTTCAGCTTCCACCTCATGTTCTTCTGTTCCTGATGTCCTAGCGAGCTTCAAAGCTATTTCAAAAAAATGAAGGGCAGGTAACCACTTTGAAGAATCCTTCTTTTTACTGGTATAATATACTTGCTTGGCCACTGTATGTCCTAAAAGAAAGACGTTAGATGAAGAGGGAGAAATATACAGAGTGTTGATAACAAGGGCTTCGCAGGTGGTGCTAGTGTAAAGAACCGGCCTGCAGTGCAGGAGATGCCAGTTCGATCCCCGGGTCGGGAAGATCCCCTGGAGGAGGGCATGGCAGCCCACTCCAGTATTCTTGCCTGGAGAAACCCATGAACAGAGAAGCCTGGCAGATTAAGGTCCATGTGGTTGCAAAGAGTCGGCCACGAATGAAATGACAGCACACACACACACCCATTCATACCCAACCTCCCAGTTAACAGACTCCTCTCACAGTAGGTGCAACTAAGAAGTCTGGGTGTGTGGGGGGACGAGGGTCCCTGGTAGCCTAGTAGTTAAGATTCCAGGCTTTCACTGCTGTGCCCTGGGTTCAATCCCTGGTCAGGAAATGAGCTCCCACAAGCCCTTAGCAAGGTCAAAAAAAAGAATAGAATTCTAGGTGTCTTTAGTTTTTAGCATTGAAGAACACTTAAAGGAAACTCAGTACCCAAATATTTCAATGAACTATAAACAACAGCCTTTTGAAACTTGGTCTTTGATAAATTTCAACATTTTTCTCATTTTTAAGATGAAGGATAATCTCTTGAGTCTTTTTCCGTTCTAAAAGTTCATAATGCTCTACATAACTTCTGGGTTCCAGAGATAAGGTTGTTAGTAGTGAAACACCTGGAAGTTTTATAAACTTTTATGTTGTTCCCAATAAAAGTTGCATATATTAATAGGCAGTAATTTCTATTCAGTTCTATAGTGGTTCCTCACGTTGTATATTTTCTCATTATAACTTGTTTGCAAACCCATTATGGACAAAGACCTCAAGTCATACTTCTCGTATGGTCCCATCACTTCTTAACATAATAAAGGATTATTGTATTATTGAAGGGGCATTAGATTTAATTTCTAATCACCCCAAAGACAGCCAGACATTTATTCCACAAATATTTTCTGAATTCTTAGGCACTGGATAAGAAAGAGAAAAGTGGAAAATAAGAACTAAGGTTCCTACAATGCCAGGTACCATCCCAAGTACTTAAGCATTATCTCATGTAATCCTTCCAACTATGAGTGGATATCATTATTATGCTCATGTTACAGAGGAAAAAGCAGTGGCACAGTGAAGTTTAAATAAATTGCCCAAAATCACACCATCTGAACCTAGGCAGTCCAGCTCCAGGGCCCATACCCTAAACCCTGACTCTGCAGCAAACCTCTTAAGTGAGAGACCATGGAGCTTAATGTCTAACAGGGAATGTGAACGGCCAGACAGGCAATCAAAATACTGTGTGGTGGACTGTGTAGGCAGTGAAAGCCCAGGACACTGTGGTAGCAGGTTATAGGAGCCCTGGGCCAGACCTGAGAAAGGTCAGGGCTGCCTGCCTACGGAGTACGGCCATCAGGGCGGGCAACTGATGATCACCTTGTTATGTTTAAAGAAGAAAAATGTTGAGATAAAAGCAAAAGGCAACTGGGTGGAAAAGTTGTATTGATAGAATAGCTTAACAGGCATAGTAGGGGGAATATGAAAAGAAAGGTAGTGTAAAATTGCAGAATGTGTAGGATTCCAGCTGAAATGCTGGGTACAAGCCAGTCATTGGTGTTACTGTATCACCAGAGCCTTTGAACAGGTCCCTACATGCCACTGAG
Organism: Bos javanicus; assembly: GCF_032452875.1. Taxonomy (NCBI): domain Eukaryota; kingdom Metazoa; phylum Chordata; class Mammalia; order Artiodactyla; family Bovidae; genus Bos; species Bos javanicus. Next base: position 61,461,837 of record NC_083872.1, on the reverse strand, counting down.
CACTGAGGCAGCAGAACTGGAAACTATCTGAGGTTTCTTCGAGTTCTGAAAATTTGAAATCCAAGACGCCAGGCCCTACAAAGAGTTTTTAAGAAGCCTAGGGGTTTTTTTGTTTGTTTGTTTGTTTGTTTTGTAAATGCATAGCTCAGGAATGAGCTATTTGAGTAGAAGGATGGTGGAAAAAGGGTCTTTCTCCCTCCCTCTCTCTCTTATCCAAGGAGAAGTTACACAGCCCTTCCTCTGGACAAGGCACTTTGCTGAGAAATGGAGATGAAGAAACTGAAGGCTTGCTTCCCGGGGCTTCCTAAGAGAGTAAGGAGGCCAGGCATGGAACAATGAGAATAGCTGATGCCTATGAAGTTCTAAGAACAAACCAGGTGCCCTTCTAAACATGTTACATATTCCATTCACTTCACCCTGTGAGATTGGTACTTTTCTTACCCACATCTTATGAGAAAGGAAACTGAAAACACAGAGAAGTGAAATGATTTCCTGGAGGGAATTGGACCAGAATTCTTTCTCCAGAGCCCATGCCCTTAACCCCAATAATCACCAGCAACGATCAGATGGCAGGCAAGAAAGGTATGCTAATGCCATTTGTCCTATACCATCTCACAACTCAATACCTCTCCCATTCTGACATGTCTTGCTTATTGTTTCAAAGTATACTACAACTGTTTATTAACACAAAACAAAAATATCAAGTCTCTTCATGTCATTGAGGCACTTATATACATGTACAATATGTACTATAGTACTATAAATAATTACTGACATATAATAATAGTACTTATTTTCTATGTGTTTGTTAAAACTAGAAAAAGAATTGTTACAGAAATTGACTTTTCTTTCTCTCTCCTAACTAGATAACAGATCCTTTGAAGGCAAAGATGATGGTTCCCAGTTATATTCCCACTCTCCAGCATTATTCTTGAACCTTTCTTCAATCAGTAATCTACTTCTTCAACTAATAAGGAAGCTCTAGGTTCAGTCATTAATGGGAAAAATCATCTTTAATAACCATGATACTTATCTTTTTGCTGTTTTAGAAAAATAATCTCAAAATGTCTTTCTCTGTAAGAGGTTTTCACAAAGAAAGAAAATAACGTAAGTGCCTCTGTTCTTGCAATGCAATCTATACTATCACTGAAAAGGAAAACTGTAGAGAAACATCAAATCAGAGGATTTTTATGCTTCATAATATTGAAGCGCTCCTTTTTGCAATAAACATCAACTCTGTGAAAAAGATGTTGTGAAGCTGACGTTATTTTGACAGAAGAGCGGCTTTTGGTTTTTGTTCTTTAAGTTGGTATTTAATATAACATAACAGAAAGCAAGCTGTTCTGCTTCAAGTGAGTCTAAAAAACAGCAGCAGTATTGCCACTGAGTGGTGACACATCTTCAAGATCAGTAAGGCAGGAGAGCAGAGAATACATGTAACACAATCTGTACAATTTAACACAATCTGCACTTTAAGTTCTTATAGAAATCAAATATATTGATAATATAAATTGTGGGCTAAAAATGTAGGAAAATAGCTCTCATGGGATCAGTGAACAGGATAGGAATTCTGCAGGTCAGCTAGGCTAGCCTAATTTCATAAATAAGGAAACATTAATAATAGGGGTGAACGGATTTCCCTACAGCAATAAAATTCATAAATGATGATGATAATCATGAAATAATGATAATCATCATGAGGAGGAGAAGAAGGGGAACAAGGGGGAAAGATTCTGGGCAGTTTGAACACACTTCTGTTACCCTCCCTCCCCAACTCTAGTCCAATCACCAGCCTCTCCTGAGCTGAGCAGCTGCTAGAATGGGAGGTAAGTGGGGCCCAGGGGGCGAGGGGTGATGTTTCAAAATGTTGGTTTGGTTGTTATTCAAGTATGACAAGGTCAACAGGTCAGGAGATGATTGCCACTGGAAAGACTAGTTTCTCTTTGCTCAAAGTTCTCAAGAGGAGGAGGGCACACATGCCATGCAGGGCACCACAAAGAAGCATGAGGGTCAGTCAGGAGGTAGAAATGTTACAGGAAAGAACAAAATCTTACTCCTGTTGGATCTGTTTCTTTGATTTTAATCTTTACTTCCTATTGCTTTTGTTTATTAAAAGGATAGTGTCTATACATAATGGCCTGCCTCAGGGAACACTGCCCCTCTGTCTGAATGTTAAGCCAAAGTGCCTTTGTTCAGGGAGACTCCCTGGTCCTATCCACCTGTGGATGGCTACAGAAAGGAAAAATTAATACACATACTCTGTGAGGCTGGCCATTCCAGGAGATATTTGGAGGATTAATGGCCTTTTCACTGTAATTCCTCACCCTCCCCTGCTCTGTGTTCTATAAAAGATACTGGCATCCAGACCCCGATAAGATGGCTATTTTGAGACATTAGTCTGCCATCTTCTTGGTCAGATGGCTTTCTGATTACAGTCATATTCCTTGCCTCAATACCTCGTCTCTGATATGTTGGTCTGTTGTGTGGCAAGAAGAGTGAGCTTGGATGGGGTAACAGAAGGGGCAAGGAAAAAATGTGGGCAAGAGTCTTTATTGTATTTTTTGTGGAAAGGAGTGGGTGTGTAGTGTAAGCAGACCAAGGTTTAGTTTAGATTGGCTAGTTTATACAATTTCAGTCGTCTCTGCTAGTAGTGTATAATTGTCTCTGGGGTGATTAGGGCAGAGAAATATTGGCCCCAAGGTAAGAACCCAGCAAGCTCAGTAAAGGTTTTGGGTGTGGGCTCTGGAAAAGCTGATTTGCATATAAAAGTCACCATCACAAGAAAGTGGTTAACTAATCTCTAAGAATTGGCTAACCCTGAGAAGGGAAGTCCCTCCCCGGTCAGCAAGATTCCGGATGTCAAAGCATCAGGAATACATTTTTATTTTTTATTTTTTTTATTTTTTAGGAATACATTTTTAAAAAATATTTTTATTTATTTATTTGTTTTCGGCTGTGTTTTGTCTTTGTTGCTGCACTGACTTTTCTCTAGCTGTGGTAAGTGGGGGCTACCCTCTAGCCCCTTGCACTGCAGGGGCTTCTCATTGTGGTGACTTCTCTTGTTGGAGAGCATGGGCTCTAGGGCAAGCGGAATTCAGTAGTTGCAACTCCAAGCTCCAGAGCAAAGGCTCAATAGTTGTGGTGCATGGGTTTAGTTGCTTGGCGGCTTGTGGGATCTTTCCAGATCAGGGATTGAACCTGTGCATTGGCAGGTGGATTCTTTACCACTAAGCCACTGGGAAAGCCCCAGATATACTTTTTTTTTTTTTTAAGGCATGATTAATATAGGTTAGAATAGACAGAGCTGTTACAAGATTTTCAGCCCTCTGAGACAGACAAGAGCCTTGGCACTAGAGGCACATAGCTTTGGGTCAACAGTGTCTGTGAGCTCCTGTGAAGTGTAGCAATACTGGTTTCCTAGGAGTTATATGGTAAACAATCTGCCTGCCAGTGTAGGAAATGTAAGAGATGCTGATTCGATCCCTGGATCAGGAAGATCCCCTGGAGAAGGAAATGGCATTCCACTCCAGTACTCTTGCCTGGAAAATTCCATGGGCAGAGGAGCCTGGCAGGCTACAGTCCATGGGGCCACAAAAAGTCAGACACAACTGAGCAACTGAGCACACACATATATACCTCTGACTTACTGGTCTACCTTCTACAATCAGGTCCTCCACTGGCTGGCTTCAGGTTATCCTCCAACCTATTTCACCCAGCAGCTAGGGTAATCCTTTGAAACATAAACTGTTCCCTGATCACCTCCTCCCTTTAGGCTGCCCCTACCCAACTCTGCTCTGGTTGCACTGGTCTCCTTGCAGTTCTGGAATATGTCAAGTGTGTCCTGACCTCAGAACCTACAACTCACTGCTCGCTCTGCCTCCACTATGCATGACTCCCTATGCATATTCATGACTCTGCTATGCATATGCATAATACTTACAGTCTAGAGTTAAATACCACCTCCCCAAAGAGACCTTTCCCAATTATTCTATTCAGTACTTAAATAGACACCCCTTCCTTTGCTATTCTTTATCAACAGACCTTATCCACATCTTTATAACACTAATTACAATTACATACATAAACATAATTCATCATCATGTTTAAGCTTACTATATCCTTGCAGATTTCCTATATAGTTGTTATCAAATACAGATTTCTATAAAATATGTATTGTATTAAATTTTCTAAATATTATAAAAATGTATAAATATTAAATAAATATTAAAATGTTTTATACAATATTTATATGATAAATGATATAATATTCATTCCTGTATATGATTTGTTTACTTGTTTATCTCTATCTTCAAGGTTAAGAGTAGGAACTACATCTGTTTTCATCTCCAGTAGTGTCCCAGGACCTCATATGGAGGCTGGCACATGGTAGGTGATCAGATGTCTGTTCTTTCATCAGCAAAAGGAAGAACTGAGTACATAATTGCTTTCTAACATTTCCACTATCAAGTATCCTTTCATACAAACTACTTTTCAACTAAAGGATTACACTGTGTAAACAGCTTTGTATAACCAGCTATTTAATTAAATGCCTTTGTGTGAAAGGAATAACATGGCACTAATAATAATTTTTTCAACTATTTTTTAAATAAATGGAATCTGGGTATTCATAAATATTGCCCCAAATTAAATGCACTCACAAGATAGCCTGTTTGAAAATAAATTAAACTTTTTCATCAGTGTCTTGAATATATGTTTAAGTGTCCTTACCAATTCTCATTTTTGTTTTGGCCAATAACATGACGTGAGGAAGATAAATATTTTTCAAAGGCAGTAATGGACTTGCATAGTCAGTGTTTGATGAAGGCAATTCAACTGTTTCTCCAAAAGTTATCATCTGTAAAAGAAACATCATACTAAGTAATTAGCTATTGTGGTCTGCAATAAGAAAAAGAAGAGTAAATTTCTAAATCTTTTGGACAGTAAAGCTTTCTCACCTGTTCTATAAGAATGTTGTGAGACTGAGTCAACAAATACAATTTTTCTATTTTCGAAAAAGGAGTTTCCTTGAATTTCTCAGCTTTTGTTAAATCATCCAGCAAAAGCATGCTTCTCACCAGGGTTAAATGAGATCGAGGAGAAATAAAGTCATGCCCTTCAAGCAACTGTATTACCTCCTATTAAAATAAAATTATTATGTCTGATAGTACCATTTACAATTCACTGAAATAAGAGCTGGCCATATTGACTGCCATACAAGCAGTAACTAATGGAAATTTAAACTCTCTCCTTTTATTCTAACCAGAATCCTTTGGTAAATATCAATGTGAATGAGACTGCCTTCCTACCTGAAGGCTTTTTATGATGTCTGCCTTTAAATGCTTTTCTTGTAGGCCGATAATTACAGCTTGCATCAAGAATTCAGCCTGTAGCTCCCTGTCACCTGCAGCTTTTGCCTCCACACACACTTCATTGATAAGGCTCACGTAATCTGTTATATCGTTTTCTAAAATAAACAAATGCAGTTACTTAAAATGCACCAAGAAAGGAAGAAACTGTATAAGCATAATATCCTCAAAGTTTATCACAGGAATATTGTATAAAATAGAAGAAAAGGAAGATGCAAAGATGGAAAACAAAACTACATGAAATATTGAAAATAAACATAATTTGAGGGGAAGTACTTTAGAGTATTCAAACGCTGCCAAAGTAATAATGATATTGCATGAAATAGTTTAATTTGGGAGATGGGTAGAGATGGGTAAATAGATAGGTTCACACACAGATAACTATTAACCTCTGCCAGCACTAATATTTGTATGTGCCAGGTTGTAATCTAAGAACCTTAGAAATTTAACCTATTTATTCTGGAAATAATCCTATGAAGTAAGTACCCTATTTCTATTTTACAGAGGAGAAAACTGGGGCATAGGGGGATTAAGTGATTTGGCCAAGATTACACAGCAAGGAAGTGGTGGATAGAGTATTTGAACTCAAGGCAGGGTGGCTCCAGAAACTGCTCTCTGGACCCCTGCACCAGGCTGCCTTCCTAGATGACTCTGAAATCTCGTTGCCTGCAATGCATACATCAGTAACATATATGCCATTTTCAGTGATACAAGGGACTGCTGAAAATTATTATCCTCATTTAATATCTCAATTTTTAAAATTCTGGAAACAGATCAAGCTAAGAAGTTATAAAATGTTAATGTTATAATAAAATACATCCCAATAAAACCTCTGTTACCTAAATAAAATTAATTTTATGAAAGCTTTGATTGAAGAGAGAGGATATTTGTACCTTTCACGATTCCAATGCCACGAATCTGGGCAACAAATGCAGTCACCAAGGCTAAGCGGCACCTCAACCACAGATGAATGTTGAAATATTCTCGAGAATTTAGGGAAATAGGATCTAAAAAATTGTCGTCTTTACTTTCAGTCACCTAAACAATATCAAAATGATGATTATCTTTCCACTTAAAAATGTCCAAGTTCTAGCCTAGTGTTAAATATAAGTTAAGGGAAGCATTGATACCATTTAATAGCATTAAATTTTTAATTTTAGAAATTATCCTTTAACATTCTATAAAACATAAAAGATATACAAAAAACAAGTAAAATCACTATTAACACTGATCCTCATTTAAGTGCTTTCTTTTTCTCTGTGTACCCACCGTTGAAAACTAGATTTACAGTCTGAATTTTTCATTGCAAACTATATCATCAGTTTCCATACCTTCAAAAATTTTGTGACCATCATTTTAAAGGCTGAAAAACAATAATACTGGCTAATTATTGAGTGTGCGAGGGGCTGTGCTACATGCTTTATACATATTATCTCACTTAATCCTCCTGACAAGCCAAAGAGCGGTTATTGTTATTCTCTGTTTTTCAGATTTGAGAAGTGAAGCGTGCTGCTACTGCTGCTAAGTCGCTTCAGTCGTGTCCGACTCTGTGCGACCCCACAGACAGCAGCCCACCAGGCTCCCCCGTCCCTGGGATTCTCCAGGCAAGAACACTGGAGTGGGTTGCCATTTCCTTCTCCAATGCATGAAAGTGAAAAGTGAAAGTGAAGTCGCTCAGTCTTGTCCGACTCCTAGCCTAGGGAGGCTAACTATTTGCTTAAACCCCATCATATTCTGGCAGAGGATTCACACTTGTGTCTTTCTGAATTTAGAGCCCACAGTCTTAACTGACTAAGTTATATTGCTAGGTGCTGCTCACATCCCGAACACATTTTATGACTTACTATCCTTCTTGTTTCACTTTACAAAGGAAATGACCAATGGGAGGGAGGTGACAAAGGAACTCTTCCAGAGCTATCAATCTCAGACACTTCATCTAGAACAATGCCTCTTTGTTCCAGGAATTTCCTGCTATGCATCTCTGACAGTTCACCATCTCCAGACAGTCAGCAACATCTGTTATCAAGGAGCTGTGACCTGGACTTGATGGGGGCTAAAGTGACTGACAGGTGAGGTGCAGAGGAGGAGAGGGTGAGCTATTCCTGGGACCAGAGTAAGAAGGGAACAGAGAACCAGGGAGAGGATCATGATTAGAATGAGGGGTCTACTACTTAGATTAGATTTACAGAAAAAAATACCTATCTATGTACCTTTATCTTGGCCTACATGCCTGTTACTATCGAAAAGCCAAGTCATGCTTAATCTAAATCAGGGCTTCTCAACCTCAGCATGACTGACATTTTGGGCCAGATACTTGTTGTGGGGGAAGTGTCCTGTGTGTTATAGGATGTTGAACAACATCCCTGGGTTCTACCCAGTAGTCATTAGCACTGCCTCTAGTTAGAACAACCGAAATGTCTCTAGGCACTGCGAATGTCCCCTGGGAGGCAAAATCGCCTCCAACTGACAACCACCACTCTAAGTAAATTTTCAGAATCAGATTGCTTTTTAGCATACATATTGCTTTTAATATAGTAAGAAATGAGTCAATTAGTTTTATTTTGTAAAGACTTAGATAGCAGCAATTTTATTAGTAAAGCTTAAGCTTTATTTTATTCATTTTAAAATGAGCAAGGGTTTAGTGTACTGAATCTTTATATTTTAATCCTAAACAACCCTGTATTATTAAATTACTTGGTCTAATTGAAGTCCATAAAATTTCAAAGAACGTGAGATACCAGTTGCCATATAGATTTCAGAGCTGAAGTGCAGAAGAATCTAATTGTGAGAAATTCAAGATGGGAAACAGCACACGTGTCACACTGGTAATGCTAAAGAAGAAATATAATCGAAAGTGAAATGAAGACCAAGTATTGTGAAACAAGTTCATTTACTGGTGACACCAGATCTAGAAGACTAGAATGATATATCTGGTAGGACTCCAGTCACTATTACATCCAATTCCATAAGTTCCTAAATGAGATTACATAGCTCTTTAAAAAAATGTTAAGGAACTTGCCCAAGGTATACTGACTAATAAACAGCATCAACATGGGACTTAAACACAGATCTTTTTATTCTGAGCTCAATTTTTCAGTACTTTACCCCTTTGTTTCATTTAAATAATGAGACAACGTCCTAGTACGCCAATAATTATTCCATAATAAGTATTATAAGGATAAACATTAAATTCATACATACATAACTTTCTGAAGAGGTGCAATTCTCTGAGTCATCTTCTACTACTTTCTTTTTAAAAAGTTTTGAATCCTGGAGAAGTTTAAGTGTGGAAAATACTATCGCAGCACTAAAATAGAGAATATAATTTAAACATTATTAGTATTACACTTGTGGCATTTGTACCTTATTTCCTAAGTCTCTTCCTCCAAAAAACCCTCCCCATATTGCCACCCCCGCCCCAATTAGGTGCCCTGTCTGTGTGCCCTAGTGTGGTCTTAACCACAAGATGGTACCTAGCACATTATTTAACTGCCTGCAAACCCCTGTATAGTCTCACCTAATTTTATCTTATTCCTTGCTGAAAACCAGCATCTAGTGGCTCAGATACAATAGAAGTTAAAAAATATTTTTAAATGAAAAGTGTGAACAAAAGAATGAATGTTTCCATGATCTAAAACAAAATTTACTCACACATTCATTAATAAAATGAGCACAGATGTATTTTCCATACATCAGAATATGGTTCTCTGGGGTTATTTGATGCCATAAAACTGTGTTGCTTAATGCTATGCACTTGGAAAATCTTAAGGAAAATTTTTGCTCAATCAGTATCTAGCAGTGCCAAGAGGTAAAGGTACTTAATGAAGAAAATAGAAGCCAGGAGAGAGAAACTCTTCTCACTTCCTGTTGCCCGGGATGTAAGTTTTTCTTCACTTTAATCCATCCCATCCTCTTTCCCTGTATGATGATATACATATAACTGATGTCACACTTTTTCAAAATATTTTAATAATATATGTCAACAGGCCTTCTCATTGGAAAATCTAGACCAAAACAAAATTCAAATGCAGAATAATCTACCTGACAATGCTTGTTGTTATGCTACTTTATACACAGAAAGATTGGCTGAAAGCCAAATGGACAATATATCCATTTATCTAACTGATCACTTGATATCTCCACTTGAACAGTAAATAACAATCGCATTTAAGAGGTGTTATGAGCTAAACTGTGTTGAGGTCCTAACCCTCTGTGCCTCAGCATGCATTCTGACCTGGAAATAGAGTCTTGACAGAGGTAACCAAGCTAAAATAAGGTCATTGGGGTGGACCCTATGCATGTGCTACATGCTGTGCTAAGTCGCTTCATTGTGTTTGACTTTTTGCGACCCTATGGACTACAGACTGCCAGGCTCCTCTATCCATGGGATTCTCCAGACAAGAATACTAGAGACAGTTGCCATTTCATTCTCCAGGGGATCTTCCTGACCCAGGGATCGAACCCGTGTCTCTTACGTCACCTGCACTGGCAGCTGTGTTACCTGGAAACCACTAGTGTTACCTGGAAAGCCCCATTCCAATATAACCAGTGTCCTTACAAATGGGGGGAATTTGGACAGAAAGACAGACATGGACAGAGAAACAGACATGCCCAGAGGGAAGCTGATGTGAAGACACATGGGGAGAAGGCAGCCCATGACTGGAGTGATGCACCTCTCCACCACACACAATGCAGAACACCGAAGATCGCTGACAAGCAACAAGAGGTGAGGAAGGGCTCCCTCCAGAGCTGTCAAAAAGAGCGGGGTCCTGCCAACGCCCTGATTTTTGGACAGTCAGCCTCCAGAACTGTGAGACTATAAAATCCTGTTGTTTTAAGACACAGTCTTGGGTACTCTGTTATGTTAGCCCTAGGAAACATGTTGTTCAGTCGCCCAGTCATGCCCAACTCTTTGTGACCCCATGGACTGCAGCACGCCAGGCCTCGCTGTCCCTCACCCACCATCTCCCGGGGTTTGTCCAAATCCACATTTGTTGCATCGGTGATGCTGTCCAGCCATCTCATCCTCTGACGCCCTCTGCTCCTTCTGCCCTTGGGAGGAGGGAATAGCAAATCTGCCCACTGGAGGAGGAAATGGCAAACCACCCCAGTACACATGTCGTGAGAACCTCATGAACTGTATAGAAGGCCTAGGAAACTAGGATGGATTAAAAGCAGAGCCCCTCCACCTCCTTCTCCCTTCCACCTCCTCCACCAAACCTACTCCTCCTTCTTGTTCTCTACCCCAGATCAAGAGCCCAGTATCACCACTGCTTCCCCTTTGCCTCCCGCTCCATGTTCAATCTGTCAACAAGTTCTGTCAGCTTCACCTTCAAATCTGGATACTATCCAGCAGCTCCTTCCTTCCTTCACTGCTACTGCTAATGCCTCCATCCAAGCCACCAACATCTCCAGGCCAGACAGCTGTGGGAACTTCCTGGCCAGTCTGTCTGATATGGCTCCCGCCCCTGTGGTCCTGGTTCCTACTCTGGTCACATCGATCTCTCTTCAAGATGTAAATCAGATCATGTCATTTCCCCAGTCCTCCTTCCAGAAGCCTCCCTGGCTGTGGCCAGTACACCATCTCCTTTGGGTGAGGTTTCTGGCCAAGAAACCAGCTTCATCAGGGTCCAGGGATACTTCTAAGAAGGTATAGTCTCTGTGTATAGGCCCCCAAGGTATGTACATATGCTCAGATCTTCATTACATTTTAAAGCCTTTTTTTTTTTTTTTTGGTATGCATCCACGTGTTGTATTAAAAGATATCCTCTGTCTCGTCTTCCCTCAATCTTTTTTTAAAATGGTAACTGGTATTTACTGTGTTTACCACCTGCCAGGTGCTATGTTAAGTGCTTTCTGTGAATTAATTGACTTAATCCCCACCACAAACCTACAAAGTATGTATTATTATCATCCCTATTTGATAGATGAGTTAATTGAGACCCAGAAATGACTTGCCTAAGGTGACTCATGGAGAAGGAAATGGCAACCCACTCCAGTGTTCTTGCCTGGAGAATCCCAGGGACGGGGGAGCCTGGTGGGCTTCCGTCTATGGGGTCGCACAGAGTCGGACACGACTGAAGCGACTTAGCAGCAGCAGCAGCAAGGTGACTCAATGGGCATGAGTTTGAGCAAACTCCAGGAGATAGACAGGGAAGGCTGGCATGCTGTAGTCCAGACAGTCACAGAGAGTCACACACGACTGAGCCACTGAACAACAACAAAGGTGACTTGGGTAGAAAGGGGAGGCAGGATCAGAACCCAGGCCACTGGCGCCTGCCGCATTCTCAGATTCATCATTCTTCTATAATGTGGCCTTTTCCTTTTTACAATTCTAACACATTGTGTTTTGTTTATCCTGGCACAGGGTTACTTGGTCCCACATTTATATTACTATCTAATTATTGTTAACTGTACCTTGCACGATATAAAAGGCCCTCTTTGTTCAGCTTTTTAATGTCTTTTGCCTTCATTCTACTCAGTAAGCTTCATTAAATGGGGTTATCTTAAGGATATTAAATGAGGTACTTAGTCTTTTATATGCTCAAAAATATGTGTTGAGCACCTGCTATAGGCCAGAAGCAAATCTAGGGGTTATGGATACAGTACCTGACCTCACGGAGTTGACATTCTGTTGAGAGCAGGATGCTCTCAGCAAAGAGGAATGCTCAGCAAACAGACAGTATTCAGTGCATCCTTGCTATAATCCTCCTAGCTGTCATTATTGTATAAAGTTGGACAGGGAAAATGCAAGGACTAAATTGATGTTTTTTCTGAGTTGTTAACCAGCATCAAAGCTTTTCAGCCATTACTGAATTTCAAACTCTCAGGATTTTACTCCGTCATTAAACTGGTTTAGATACTTGTATTTTCTAAAATATGGCTTGTGATGATCTAAACTTACTATTTAAAAGAAAATTAAAATCAAACAAGCAAGCAAGAAACAAACAAACAAACAAAAGTATAATGTTTATGGGGTTTGCGTACAGGTACAGAATCTCCTCTCCCCTACACCCTTCCTCCCTGCAGGCTACATACACATTTCTAATGCACTTTGTTTATTCAGTAGCTTCAGAGTTAGCACAGGATATCAACTAGAGACCTTGGAAGAAGAAAACAGTACTTATCTCACTCTTCTGATCTGAAGGCCTAATTCTGATTTCAAGAGAAATGAGATACAGGGTTTGGAATCTTGCAAACCCCAAAACTTAGTGAATAAAATATAAATGTACTGGTATGTCTTAATCCACGTGGTACTGCTTAGTTGCACAATGGAAAACTTCTAGTTTCTCCTCTGCACTAGGCAGACAGAAAGTGTAAGAGGATTACTGACTATAAACAGTCTGAATCCCAACAGAAGGACATTTCATTCTGACACAAAATTAAAAGGCTCAAATGTTATCCGACTTAGACAATAAATTAAATACAAAGAACAGAAAGGAACATTTAAAAAAAAAGAAGAAGACAAGATTCTGAAATAGAGAGGCAGCCCTGAAAGGAGTAGAAATACTGTTTGAGTAACTTTGATCCCATTTATTTCTTATTAACATTCATGACAAACATGGTCAGTTTGTTCTCATAAAATCTATGTGGCTCACTCCACCTGTCACCCGAGGGAACATGCCTTTCAATTTCCTTGACACATAATTTTATTAGAAGAATCATGAAATGTCAAGCTAACCATCATTTGGAAAAGGGACTGTCCAACACTCTCAGCAGTGCCCAAACAGAAGCTCACAGAGGGTGAAGTTCACCTGCAAAAACACATTCATCCTGACAGTAGGCTTTCCCAAGTGACAATGCTGTCACTAACAGCCAGCAGTGGCAAAGTTTTTGCAGGTTTTGTCCCAAGGGCCTGGCTCATGGACTTAAAATTGGTGCGATTCTGGTATACTTGCATATTATTTGCATACATCTATCTGGTTGTCAAATTAAAGTTCTGTTGTGACATTCCTTTCTATGCTATTTTTTAATGTTTACTTTCTCATTTCATTCTTCTTCACTAAAAAAAAAAAAAAATCACTCTTATCCTCCACACTAAAAGGGTATATATAAGACATGTAGAGAGCAGGGGAAACAAAGAAAGTAAGAGACAAGAACTATTTTCCACAGTTGCTATTGCTCTCTGAGACACAGTTTGGAAAAAACAGTTCCATTTGCCACCATGGGAAATCATATGTTCATTATTTTCCATATATAGATATACATATATATTCTATATAGTGATAACACACATAATCATATATATAATACACATTAAGATATATAAGTATTTTCTAAATATATATTTACATATTATATATTCAAATCATTTATTTTCTATAGGAATAATATAGTAAAAGTTCCTTTGTCTTCAAACTTCAGTGGGGAAAATGGTGTATATTATGCCGTCTCTGGGGTTGCACAGAGTCGGACACGACTGAAGCTACTTAGCAGCAGCAGCAGCACTACTTAGTCGCTCAGTCGTGTCTGACTCTTTGCAATCCTTTGGACTGTAGCCCACCAGGCTCCTCTGTCCATAGAATTTCCCAGGCAAGAATAGTGGGGTGGGTTGCCATTTCTTCCACCAGGGGATCTTAGCACCCCAGGGATCGAAGCCATGTCTCCTGTGTCTCCTGCATTGCAGGCCAATTCTTTACCCTCTGAGCCATGTAAGCCTATTTTAACCAACTACCAGTATAGTTTAAAGATAGTTACAAATGTGACAATACTTTAACCCAGTGAGTCCCAAGTTTTTTTTAATCTCAACACCCATTTACATTCTTAAAAATTATTGAGAACTATCAAAGAGCTCTATCAATATTTACCATATTGGAAATTAAATTGAGTCATGTTTAAATTCATTAACATTTACTAATTCATTTAAAAATAAAAACTCATTAATTTTAATATAAATAATGTATTTTATGGAAAATATATTTTCAAAAACAAAAAATAGTGAGAAAGATGCCACTGTTTTTGCATTTTGCAAATCTCTTTAATATCTGACTTGAAAAGAGAAAATCTGCTGAATAGAAGACTAGTCAGTCTGTTCTGACATAATGTTTGGTTGAAGTACAGAAGACTAGGCCTCACACAGATAGTGACTAGACATGGGAGGAGTATTTTAAGAGCCTCTTCAGATAATTGTGAATATTCTTCCTTGATACTATACCAACATGTGACAAATGATGTGCTTAGTTGCTCAATCACGTCAGACTCTTTGTGCCCCCATGAATGGTAGCCCGCCAGGCTCCTCTGTTCATGGGGATTTTCCAAGCAAGAATACTGGAGTGCATTGCTGTGCCCTCCTTCAGGGGATCTTCCCAACCCAGGGATCGAAGCCAGGCCTCCCACATTGCAGGCAGATTCTTGTCTGAGCCACCAGGGAAGCCCAACAAATTATAGTTTCTTAAGTTTGTTGTTACGTGAAATGTAATACCATCCACTGACGCGCTTTTCCTACTCAGTTACATGAAAACCTAATGGTCTTTCTTGTTAACCAGGATTTGGGAACATCATATGTGGTCATTTAGAAAACATAAGCTCCCTGAATTATACAGATCCTCTTGATGTTGAAGCATTTCATTATACAATTTTTAAAAAGCAATGCCCATTAATGTCACCACCAGTCTCATCCAAAAAATCTAAGCATTTGAAAACTGTCAAGCTCATGATGGCAAATACAAATTTTCCAAAACTCCAGTTTTCTCATGCAAGTTTAGATTTTATCACTGGCAACAAAAACAATTAGTTGTTTTCCTAGAAATGGCATGTTCATTTCACTCATTTTCAACAAAATGCCTGTCAAATACCCAAGTCTGAATAATCATGGTTTTTCAGTTGTTTTTATAAACAAAAATGTTCCATGAGAAAAACAGCTTATCCAGCTCTCAATTCATCCACATGCATTCTCTTCCTCAAGACAGCCATCAGACTGCGCTACGCAGTGAAAGTGCTTGAGGTACACTTCCCACTTAATATATTCCCACAGATTATTACAAATTTATTTAAGAATAGGTATTTATGAATGTAACAGATTCTACTGCTTCAGCAAAAGCATTCTTAAAGTGAATCTGCCTTTTTTTTTTTTTTTAATCGCAAGCACACAGCAGTGAAGAACAGAAGGACAACTAGTTCGCTTTGGTGTCACTGCTTTGATTCATGGTGAGCTGATGGAAGTTGCAAATAACAACACACAGAAAAGGCAAAAAAATCTTCATTTTATAAACTATTATACACATAGTTTACTATGTTATAAACTACTATAAAAATAGTTCTAACGTCACAGACCTCCCTGAAAGAGTCTCAGGAACATCCAAAGATCTGCAGACCACATTTGAGAATCACTGCCCCAAACAGACTTTATGGATTTTCATCGCTGCTTAGAAACCACAAAAATTTATAAATTCCCCCAAACCTGTACTGTCTTCAACATAAAATCAAATTTAGATGTGGACTCAGTAGAGCCCAGCGAGCTACAGTCTATGAGGTTGCAATTTAGCAACTGAACAACACCAACCATGGAAAAGCCTTCAATCAAGGCAATAGTGAGATGATTGTATGTTACCAATCTAAGTACAAGCAAAGGGGGGGTTCTGCTGAACTGACTTCCCCTTTGTGAAGGCTGCAGGAGTACTTCTCCTGTTTAAAGAGAATGTCCATCTAAAAAAATTAAGTCCCTTTCCAAATTCTGGACCCAATGCATAGAACCTAATGCACAGAATTTCAGTATACTGAGAAAGGAGAGGAAAAAAATTGTTTCAATCTAATTTTATCATTTCTTCTTTTCATTCAATGATATTTTTCAGTTCTAAAATCTCTAGTTTTTGTCCCCTAAATTCACCTATTCCTTTTATAATCTTGTCTCATTCTCATCCATCCTTCACATCTTTGAACAGTTCATTTCTTGGGCTGCAAAGTCTGCCATTTACTGTCTGCTCTCTTCTGAGGCTGTTTCTTCATTTGGTTTATGATATTTGCCTCTGTGCTAGCTTTACCGGCAGTTATTTTCCATGGGAGTTCTGCATTTCCTAAGTTAATCTCTATGAGACAACTTTGGCTTTGTCTTTGCTCCAGCTTTGTGATGTCAAGGCCAGTTTCAAAGTTAATATCTTAAGGTTTCTGCCTTTCACTGTCAGTGCCAGTTTGGACCCTGCACTTGCCAAAAGCATCCATCTGAGGAACTTATTTGTCTTGGGCTACTCTTTTTCCAACTATACTCAGCGCAGGCAGCAAGCAGGTTCCTGGCTAGTCCCCAGAGACCTTTCTGAAATCCCAACCTAGGGGATAATTTTATTCTGTATTAGAGAAACAGAGAAGACTGGACTGGGATCCTACCCTACTGTGTACAAATTATATCAGAGCATCGAATTCACTCTCTCTACTGGGTCATTTTCATCAGTATATAATACTGATATTATCAGTATATATCAGTATATAATACTGATATACAGTATATAATACATTATTGTTGCTCTCATCTCAAAAAAACTTGTCTTGATCCTACTTCTACCAACTTTACCCTATTCCTCTAACTTCCCTTTACATGAAAATTCCTCAAAAGAATCATCTTTACTTGCTCATTCCAATTTCTCTCCTCCCGTGTTATCATAAAACCACTCTAAACATGCTCTTTCCCCATTACCTTCTAAAATTACTCCTGTCAAAGTACAAAATACTGGTGATGTCCACATTTATAAATCATCCAATTGCCAAGTCTATGTTCTCATCTCAATCTACCTGGAGCTCTTGGCACAGCTGATCACTCTATTCTCCTTGACACACTTTCTTTACGTGGCTTTCAGGATTTCATAATCTCTTGGGTTTTTTTTTTTTTTTTTTTCTTTTACTAGTCATTTCTTCTCAGTTTCCTTGGCTGGTTCCTCGTTTTCTCCCCAATCTTTTACCATGCCCAACCCTCAGTCCTTGGTCTTTTTCTTTCATTCATCTACTCACACTCCTTAAGGAATCTCATTCTTTATAAAGGTTTTAAGGGACTTCCCTGGTGGTCCAGTAACTAAGATTCTGCTGCATTCCCAATGCAGGGGGCCCAGGTTCAATTCCTGGTCAGGGAACTAGATCCTACATGCCCCATGCCACAGCTAAGACCTGGGGCACCCAAACAAATAAATAAATACACATTTTAAAAAACAGAGGCTTTAAATACTATCTATATTCTAAAGACTCCAAGAATATTTGATATTGCCAATTGTACCTCAAAGGGACATCTCAATCTAAACACATACAAAATGTAACTTTAGATCTTTCCCCTAAATAAGCTGCACCTCTGCAGTCTTCCCCATTTTGGTGAGGGACAATTTCTTTTGTAACTCTTCTCTCTTTCTCACTACTCTACAGCTAATGCATCAGCAGATTCTAACGGTTCTACTTTCAAAATATACCCAGAATCCAATGGCTTATCACCATCCTCAGTGCTACCACCCTTTTCAGAGCCACTAACATCTTTCTTTTTATAACAGCTTCCCCAGCTGATCTCTCTGCTTTCAAACCCTTTCTCTCCTACAATCAATTCTCCACCTAACAACTGGAGTCATCCCTTGGAAGTGAAAATCAGATCATGTCATTCTTCTGCTCAAAACAATATAATGACTCCCTAGTTCTCTCAGAGGAATAGCCAGAATCTTCACCTTGGCCACAAGATCCCTTATGATCTGCCTCTCCCACCAAGTACATCTTTGAGGATCTCTGAAAACTCTCACTTGCTCCATTCTAGCCACAAGAGACCCTGTGCTATCCCTCAAACGTGTATTAGGCATGTTCCCACAGCCTGCAACACTCTGTCTACAAGTATTTGCATGGACAACCCCCGTATTTATTTGTTCAGATGTCACCTCATCATAAAGTCTACCCTGACCACACCAGATTTGGGTTATATGTCAACACTGATGCCAAGCACATCAAGAAGACTACGAAGAGGATGATTACTTCCATAGGGAAACTATCCAGGAAGAGCACAGCAGCCTCCCAAACAGGTTGAAAATGTCTAAAGAGGAAAGAGAAAGGTAACTGACTGGGCTTTATGGTGGTTAACGGGCGGTACTGGGTTAAGGTTTCCCACGTGTGGGTCAGGGTCTGTGTGGTTTAGACTTCCCACCAGCACCAAAGGAGGGGGCAACTAGGCTTTCTTCTCTGCTTGTCTGGGCATGGGGCACGAGAAGGGGGAGTGGGAGCAGTCAGTTAATGAACATCTAAATGGAGTCATTCTCTTTACTACAATAGCACAATTTTAAAAGGATAACCTTCCTCCTCCTCCTGCCTTCAGATATTCTCCGTAACACTTATTTTTGGCCACACTATACAGTTTACCTAACTGTTAGGTTTACAGTTTATCGTCAGCCTGCTTATCTTCTATTAGATTATAAACTCTATGAGGGTAGGATTTTTGTCAATATTGTTATGTACTTTTTGTCTACTGGGATACAGAACTTAGGACAGTGCCTAGCATATTGTAGATGCCCCTAAATTATTTTTTGAATGAATGAATGTTAATATAAGAAATTTGCTCATTATTCAAAACATCTCTATTGAAAGTATACTAATGATAGAGGTGATTATCATAACTAATATGGGAAGCTCTTTAAAGTATATTTCTATATTATTCAATATTAAAAAATCATTGAGAAGTATTTTAACCGTCTATGAGCTTTTGAATACAGAAACTGTATTCTATTCATCTTTGTCTCCTCAGTGTCTAGAACAGAACCCTAGAGCAAGGTACTCAGCAGATGAAAGAAAGTGAAAAGTGATCTAACTTAGGTTTCCCACACTACAGACAGGTGGGAGAAGCCCCCGGTGGCACTAGTGGTAAAGAACACACCTGCCAATGCAGGAGACGTAAGGGATGTGGTTACAATCCCTGGGTCGGGAAGATCCCCTGGAGAAGCACATGACAACCCACTCTAGTCTTCTTGCCTGGACAGTCCCACGGACAGAGGAGCCTTGCAAGCTACAGTCCATAGGGTTACAAAGAATCAGACACGACTGAAGCGACTTGGCAATGTCAACAGATACTGATCACTATAAATGAATCAATCAATGAACAAATGAAAGGAAAAATCTGACATTAGCAATTGCATCACATTTAAAAAATCTGCCACTTACAACAGTTTATTCAATGATTCAGCACAGCATAGTTCATAGTAACTTTTTTAAAATCGAGTTAATTTTTAATATTGTTATTGGTTGGAAAAAATACTCCACAGGTGTAATTTGTAAAAAGCTATAAGGAATTTAGATTCTGCCTTTTAAAAAATAGATTAAAAAAATAAAAAAATAGATTAATTCTGAAAAGGAGAGATCTGTGAATTTGCTAATGTTTGACATAAAACATCCGAGCTATGTGCTTTAATAAACCAACTCATTTGTTGAGGACTATAGTTTTAAGTGTAGTAACATGTGAAAAAAAAAAACCCTGAATCCTAAGTCTGCTCTATTAATCTAGGAATTTTTGAAGCTTACATAAAATTGAGATATATTGAACAAATCAGGGTGAGGAAGAAATCATGTGTGCAGATACTCGCCTGTATGCTGCCCGGTGTCTCTGCAGGGCAATGGCAGCCAGCTGCAGTCTGACCTCCACCACAATCTCCAGTTCGCCAGCAGAACACTGAGAGAGGTCCTTATGGCTTAGATGGTCCATCTCCGACAGAAGGGTGTTGAGTCTGTCTTCAGCTTCTGTCAGTAAAATTGACTAAAGAAAGAATACCACGCAGTTACCCAAGTCCAGACATAATACAAACCATGTCTCATCCTTACTCAGAAAGCATTTTTTACGTACTAAAAAGTAACAATGAATGGAAGAGCAAAAAGGAAATCTGAACAAAAGCATCAGAGAAGAGAGCTCAGTGAACAGGAAAAGTTAGCAGAGAATGAAAAGGGCAGTAATGGCAGGAATAAGGTGCAGGACAGTGGCCCTTTACTGCACACACAGCTGATGCCCATACTTGCTTATTCACAGAAGCTGTGTTCTAGAAAGTTCCTGCCAACACTGAGTCAGTGAATGCTGAAGCATTACTCCTAGGGGAAATACAGGGATAGGTTCCTACAAGCCTCTGGTCACACCATTTTTTGTCAGCTGATCAATATGTAATCTTGTTTAATGTGTGTCTATGTTTAAAGACATATAATTGAATATATAATGTAGATTCATTATCCCTGAATTCACAGCCAGGAGCTCTATAATTCATGCCTGACTGAAGCTTGTCTAACATACACATGTTCTCCAAAAGGCTCATCACAGCCTTCTTGAACTTAGGATTACTAGACAGCACTTCAGCTTTATGCTTAGGGGCCATTTCAAATAATGAAATGACAAAACCCCCACAAAAATGTGAAAAGTTTGGCAATAAATACACCATGAAAAGGGATACTTGTTTATAGTATGAGAGTGGAAACAAAAAGTCACCATCGTGTTGTTCAACTTGGCTGAGAATGTGCATGTCAGAAAAATCCAATTCTTCTATGCTCTGTGCAGGTCCCCAAATGACCACCAAAGAGCCAAGGGTTTTGATTTGGAGGTTACAAGTAACTTTTAGCAGATAAGCAAATCAGCAAATACTGAATCTGTAAACAATAAGGATCAACTGTATTTCAAATTAAACTATGCTCATCTAACTTGTAATGTGAAGATAACAAGATTTTAAGGTGGACAATCAGTACTAATTAGAGAAAAAAGAGAAAGAGCCCAACCAAACTTTCAAGGAACAGGTCTCTGAAGACTTCTTTGTATAGGGCAGTAAATATTATATAAGGACTAGGGTAATTTAGTATAATGGTTAAGAACATGATCTGTATTTTATCAATTACATGGCACTAGTGAATTTCTTACTGTCTAAGCCTCAATTTATTCATCGTTCAGCACAATATAGTTCAAAAATGATTAACAGGTACATCACGGAGTTGTGAGAATTAAATATAATGCAAAGTGCCTGTCATGTATAATAGTAAGTACCAAATAAATGGTTCTGTTGTTGTTGCTGTTGTGAATCACTGTTACGATTAGGAGCTGCCAAACAGGGTATGGAGAGCTTAGATCCCATCAAATAATAAATCTTATTTTCCCCACCAACTTACCTGAGTTAAAAGGTCAAAGTCTGACACCACTCAGCATCTGCTTTTTTCATGGGGAGTAGACCCATCTCTGGCCCCAACCCATGCTTGGGAAAGAAAAGCTAACAGATTTCCCAACAGTAAGCACAAACGTGAAGGTTGGCCTGGCCAGGGCCTAAGAGTGGGCATTGTGGTAACTGATTCACTATGATTTGAGAATTTTTTTTTTTAAACTTACCTTTAGTGTGCTAAGAGCAAAGTTCTCTTTCAATTTTGTCAGATGACAAAGTGAGCCTCCCTCATCCTTTAAACACATCTCTACAAAACACAACATTTTAGAAGAACTACATATATCTATGGTTAGCTTAAATGTGAATTCTAATTTATAAAACTTATCATTAGTTGGGAAATTTAATGTTTAAAAATCAACCACAATGATAATTAGAAATATATTGCTATATACAATGGTCCTCAAATATCATACTCTATAGAAGACTACGGCTGATTCTTAAAACAAATTGTGTGTGTGTGTGTGTGTCAGTCACTCAGTTGTGTCCAACTCTATGACCCCATGGAGTAGCCCACCAGGCTCCTTTGTCCAAGGGATTCTCCAGGCAAGAACACTGGAGAATGTTGCCATTTCCTTCTCCAAGACAATTCTGAAAGGATCTTTCATATGTTTGTCGATGCCATTCAAGTTAATCAACTACTGATACAAAGTAGTGGTTCCTCACCTGTGACCCTATATGGTTCTCAAAGTATTCTGAGACTTCTAGATGTTTATAATATCTCAGTAAGATCTCCTTGGAGGTGTCAGTACTGCTGATCTGCACCAGCCCCTCACTCTAAGACCAGAGAGTGAGACCATTTGGAACAGCACAACCTACACTCCTCAAACATCTTGACATTCCTACCTACGATTCAAAGCCAGCCCTCATTCTGAGCAAGGGAGAACTGAGACAATTTATATCGCAGTCTTTGCCTGCTTTAGTAAGCCTGGCTTCTAGACTACAAAAGGGAGAAAAATGACAAGTCCTATTTGACTAGGAATTAATGCACAAATGACGCACGTAAAGAGGCTAAGTTTGCCAAGTGGAACAGGGAGTCCTGAATATCATGGAACTGAACACTCTTGACTTCCTCCCTTCTTCTAACTTCAACCTACCTGGCTCTTCTCCTAAATTAGGAGGCTCTGGAGCTAAGGGTCAGCTGAGGATGGAGGGCCCAGAAGAAAGATCTGGGTTGTGGTCTTCTTCCCTAAGGGAAAGTGTGAGAGAGACAAGGATAGAAGACAAATGCCTGAAGGTTGGTATGGAGAAACCCCGGGAAGAGTCTGACCCACATCTTCCTCTGGCCCTCTCTGCCTCCTGAGCAGCGGTCCCATGTTGTATTAGGCCCCTCCCTCTTGGGGGCTCTAAGTAACAAACTATGTTTTCACTGGCAGTCAGTTCCTGATCTGTTGGCCTTAAGCATTTGTGTGAAAGTGTTAGTCGCTCAGTCGTATCCAACTCTGTGATCCCATGGACTGTAACCCGCCAGGCTCCTCTGTCCACAGGATTATCAAGGCAAGAATACTGGAGTGGGTTGCCATTTCCTTCTCCACAGTTGGCCTTACCATACCTGAATAATAATAAAACTTACACTTTAAAACAGAGGTCAATATTATTCTGATACCAAAACTAGACAAAGACATCATAAGAAAAAACTACATAATATATCATATGAATATGGATGCAAAAATCTTTAAGAAAATCCTAGAAAACAATCCAGGAATATATATAAAGATTTTACACCATGACCAGTGGGATTTATCCCAAAAAAGCAAGGATGATTAAACACTCAAAAATCAACCAATACACCCTATTAATAGAATACAAAATAAAAAACATATAATCATCTTAATAGACACAGGAAAAACATTTAATAAAATCCAACACTATATTTCACTTATATGCAGAGTACATCATGCAAAATGCTGGGCTGGATAAAGCACAATCTGGAATCAAGATTGCCAGGAGAAATATCAATAACTTTAGATACACAGATGATACCACCTTTATGGCAGAAAGTGAAGAGAAACTAAAGAGCCACTTGATGAAAGTGAAAGAGGAAAGTGAAAAAGCTGGCTTAAAACTCAACTTTCAAAAACTATGATCGTGGCATCTGGTCCCATCACTTCATGGCAAACAGATGGGTAAACAATGGAAACAGTGACAGACTTATTTTCTTGGGCTCCAAAATCACTCCAGGTGGTGACTGCAGCCATGAAATTAAAAGATGCTTGCTCCTTGGAAGAAAAGCTATGACCAACCTAGACAGCATATTGAAAAGCAGAGACATTGCTGACAAAGCTATGGTTTTTCCAGTAGTCATGTGTGGATGTGAGAATCGGACTATAAAGAAAGCTGAATGCTGAAGAATAGATGCTTTTGAACTGTGGTGTTGGAGAAGATTCTTGAGAGTCCCTTGGACTGCAAGGAGATACAACCAGTCCATACTAAAGGAAATCAGTCCTGAATATTCATTGGAAGTACTAATACTGAAGCTGAAACTCCAATACTTTGGCCACCTGATGAGAAGAACTGACTCATTGGAAAAGACCCTGATGCTGGGAAAGATGGAAGGCAGGAGAAGAAGAGGATGACAGAGGATGAGATGGTTGGATGCCATCACTGACTCGATGGGCGTGAGTTTGAGTAAACTCCAGGAGTTGGTATGCTGGGAAGCCTGGTATGCTGCAGTCTATGGGGTCGCAAAGAGTCGGACACAACTGAGTGACTGAACTGAACTGAACTGAACACCCTTTCATAAGAAAATCACTCAACAACTTAGGAACAGAAGAGAAATTCCTCTACCTGATCAAGGACAGTTAATATCATACTTAGTAGTTAAAAAAAAACTATTTTAAGGCAACATTATTACATTTGCAAAATGCTTATATAGTTTTGTATGTATATATGGGCTATAAATTCCATCCATGGATATCTTATCCCATAGAAATATATACTATAATATGGATATGTAGTGCTTCTGCATATCCCTGGATATGGCAGTATCTAGCGATATGCAAATACTCCATATCCTGGAAACAAAATGAACACACAACAAAGGAATGGTTGAATAAATCATGGGATGTTCACAGCATAGAATACCACACAGCCAAGATAGGAGACAAAGCAAAGCAGTTGACTTGGGGTGGCTTAGCAAAGTTTTCTACATAAAAACTGCAAACAGCAGAAAAATTAAAAATACGTCATCTCTTAAGCAAATGACAAATCTGATTTTGTATGTGCACCTGACCGTTGATCAACATAGAGGTTAGGGGCACTGACCCTCCATGCAGCAAAAATCCATGTATAATTTATACTCGGTGCTTGGTATAGACAGTCCTCTATATCCACAGTTTAGCATCTGCAGAGTCAACCAACCACAGATTTGCAGTACTGAAATATTCACTATTGAAAAAATTTAATAAACCAGTGGACCTGCGCAATTCCAACCTGTGTTGTTCCAGGGTCAACTGCACATAATGTAAAAAAAGTAGACATATATGCAGATAAATTGGTGGATATGGCACCTAGACATAAGCACATATGTGTGTCATTAAGTGAACTCAGAGAAAACTATGAAAGAATACCTGCTAGAATGTTTATATGGACTATAGTGGGTAGAGTGGGGAATTGGAAGGGAAAGGAAATAAAAAGAGAAATAAGCAAAAATAAAATAAATCGTTACCTTTCAAGTTTGGAAGATTTGGTTTGCTTTTCTCATTCATAACTCCATGGCCGACTGGTTTCATTGTCTGTTCTGGGACACAATTTATTGTTGCAGCCACATTTATGAAAAAGTATGCTTTAACAACTAAAAACTTATTTAAGAGATGTTGCTGGCTGACTGTAGTCAGAATTACAGGCATGCCTTTATTTATTAAATCATCAAGTGCCTAAAACAATGGAGAAAAAAAAAAGAAAATCAGGAAAAGTAGTAAAATACTGTTCTCAGATATTATTAGCTTCAGTCCTTCTACAGTCCTTATTTGGCACAGGATGAAGGAATGGAGGGCTAGACACGAGGGACTGTAATTGGCAAGTCCATTGAGAGAGACATGATATCACAACAATGCCAGCAGGTCCACAGTGCTACTGCCGTTCCTCACCAGTGGGTGACCTGCCCCACAAGGTCAGCCCTGCCACGCAATGAGAGTGAACCTGGTGCTGGCATCGAGGAGGGGACAAAATAGAGCAACTAAAAAAGCTCACCAGCCAGGCATGTTGGCTGCTCTGCTTTAGCTCAAGTGAATTAGGGCTCACAGGTTGGAAGAGGAGGAAGAGCAGGTAGACAAGCAACCCCTTCCCAGCTTAGATTCTGGGTCAATCATGAGAATGCCCAGCTGAGGACTCCCTCAACTTCCTGGCCCCCTCCCTTGCACACAGACACTTCCTTGGCAATTGTTCTAAGTGGTCCCACTTTACATTCCTGACCAAGCCTCAGTGCCACCTGTCATCATCCTACATTTTCCCAGTCCATTCACTCTTGCTCTCTCCTTAGACAACCACTTCATGCCCTTTTTGTTTCTAAATTCTAACACTTCCTCCCCCATGCTCCTCCCAGCAAATAACCGTGCTTCCTCTACTCAAATGAGCAAATTGAAGCAGTCAGAGTAGTGCCCACAGACCCCGCAGCTCCACCTCCCCACGCACCTGCCTCACTGCCCTGCCTTCCTCCCTGCTCCCTAAGGCCGGTGCCGCTACTTAGGTCATCAGTCCCATCCCCACCAGTCTGATGAGCCATTCTCTCCTACAGTGTAAGTGTTCCCTTTCTGACAAATGCCACATGATATTACTCACACGTGGAATCTAAAATATGACATGAGCAAACTTATCTATAAAACAGGAACAGACTCACAGACAGAGTAAACAGAATTGTGTTTGCCAAGGGAAGGAGGGAGGGAAGGGATACACTGAAAATTTGGAGTTAGCATATGTAAGCTATATTATATGTGGAATGGATAAACAACAAGGTCCTATAGCTGTAGAATGCAGAGAACTAAATTCAGTATCCTATGATAAACTGTAATGAGAAAGAATATGAAAAAGAATGTATATATGTGTATAACTCAATCACTTTGCTGTACAGCAGAAATTAATACAACATGGTTTATCAACTATACTTCAATTTGTAAAAAATGTTTCCTTTCTACAGAGACATTCTCATCAGTACTCTGTCTTCTCCATTTTAAAAACCGATTAACTCTCTACATTCTGACTTCCCTCTCCATTTACTACCCGAATTTTCTCTTTTGTTTACAACAACAACCTACAAGGTTGTCACTATTCCAATCTCTCTCCTTTCATTTTCTTGTAAACATACTTCATCCTTACATTGAAATCCTCTGTTTAAAGTCATCAATGGCCTACTCTAGGCTAAAGCCATTGTTCAATTCTTAGTTTTCATAGGCAAGAATACTGGAGTGAGTAGCCATTCCCTTCTTCAGGGATCTTCCTGACCCAAAGGAAGGACCCAAGGAGTCCCTTCCAAACCTGGGACTCTTGCCTTATAGGCGGATTCTTTACCGTCTGAGCCACCAGGGAAGCCTGCTTCATATGCTATGTTATGTTAATCTAAGACACCATTATTTTATATGCCAATTAAACATTCATATGCCTGCAACTGTAAAATGCATTCTAACTGCAGAGCTATTAAATGTTTTATTAAAATGAATGTTTAAGACTTGGTGAATTACAGGACTGCATTTGTCAGCAATATTTGACACTATTAAACATTCCCTCTTTTGAAAATGTTCCTCTCTTGGCTTCCAAGCCACCACACTCCCTTGCTTCTTTTCCTACTCTATCCACTCCTCCTTTTCAGTCTTCTTTGCTGGTTCCGCCTCTTCTCCTAGACCTCTAAGTATTGTAGTGTCCCAGGGCTTGGTCCCCTTCTGTATCCTCATTCTCTCCCCTTAGATGATCTTAATCAGGCTCATGCTTTTAATCTCATCTAAATGCTAAGTCCTACATTTTTGTGTCTAGCTCCAACTTCTCTTCTAACTCAAGACTCGTGTAATCAACTTCTGACTCAATTCTTACATCTCAAACTCAACATGTCCAAAATTTTATTCCTGATTTCCATCCCCCACCACACACACACAAAATATAAGCTCTATAAGGACTGAGAATTTGTCTATATTGTTTATTGGCTAATGTGTCTGATTGACAGCACCATAATAGTACCTGACACACACAGTAGACTCCACAGATTAGCTAAAATGATCCCTTTAAAACATAAGTAGGGCTTCCCTGGTGGCTCAGTGATAAAGTATCCGCCTACCAATGTAGGGGACATGGGTTTGATCCCTGATTCAGGAAGATCCCACATATTGTGGAACAACAAAGCCCACGTGCCACAACTACTGAGCATATGCTCTTGAAACCAGGAGCCTCAGCGACTGAGCCCACGTGCTCTGCAACAAACGAAGCCACTGCAATGAGAAGGCCATGTACCACAACTAGAGAGGAGTCCCTACACTCTGCAACTAGAGAAAAGTCTGCAGCAGAGAAGACCCAGCACAGTCAAAAATTAATAAATTATAAATTAAAAAAAAAAAAAGTAGATCAGGCTACACCTCTGCCCTGAATCTTCCAGTGGCTCCTCCTTTTGTTCAGAGTAAGAGCCTGGATGATGAAAGCCCTACAAGGCCCTTCTCCATTTGGGCACCCCATCACTAGCCACCCCGTTACCTCTCTGACCCGTCTCCTACTGTTCTCCCATCACTCACACAACTCAAGGAACACTGGCCAAGGTGTCCCTCACTAAGTAGGCGATCCTGCCTCAGGGCCTTTGCACCCACTGTAGCCTGTTCTAAGATTATTCTTTCTCCAGATTTCATATGACTTGCAACTTTATCTGCTTCAGGTCTGTTCACCAATGTCACCTCAGTGATGACTAAGCTGATTGCCTCATTCAAAATTACAACTCCAGCCTACCCTCTTTATTGGCTGCTAGGTTCATTGTCCCCTGCAGCATGGTTCACCTTCTAACATACTACATAATTTACTCATTTATAATGTTTAGACATATATCATGTTTATTACTAGTCTTGCCCACTAAACTATAAGTTCTCTGAGGGCTTGGAATCCGTATTGTTGATTAACTGATGCATTTATTTGACAGCTCAAGAATGTGCTTTGTACACAACAGGCTCTTGGTAAATATTTGTTAAATTAATATAAAAAGCAGATGCCAGGACTATCGATTCTAAAAAGAAGGAAATTATTTGCCTTATGCAAACTGAAAAATAAAAATCTCATCGTTTGAGAGATTTTGAGCCAATGCTGGCAGTGGGGAGGTCTGTTGCTGTTGTTCATTCTCCCTGCTTAACTTCTTGTAAAGGGTGGAAAACAATATCCACATCAGAACCAGACATGGAGCAACTCTGAGACTGATTTGGTAACAAATGGGTGTACTAGGAAAATGGCTAACATTCTCCATCTAGAAAAAGGAACTTCAGACTGGTTAGGGGTGGAGGGATGTGTAGGAGAAGGTTTCTCTTTTTTATCCACAGCAAACAGTGATTTAATGAGCCCTGACAATTACACACAAACACTTGAGGATCAAAAGAAGATTAATTAGTAATGCTATCTAACACTCTTTTCTCTCTCTTTCTGCAGAAAATATAAAATGTAATCTGAAGCATCTTAAGCAGACCAGCAGTTCTGTTTTAATTAATTAGCTAATAGAAATCGGTTTTCCATTATACTGTCAGTCTCTTAAAAAAAAAAAAAAAATCAGACAGACATTCTGTTTATACCCCAAACCACTTTTATAACCAAAACCAAAAGAAGTGTTTTCAGGATGCCCTGGCATTTATGACTGGAAAGAAATAAATATTCTGAAACATTCCAAGGTCTCAGAACACTAAAATGAAAGTTGAATATGTACTTGTATCTTCCTAATACCAGCTCTTCCATGTCAGGCAACTTGGTTGTAAATTAAAACAAATTTTAAGACAAAAACAATGAGTCACCTGAAGGATAATTAAAAGTGAAGTTTGTGGAATAAAATGAACAATAATAGAAAAGTAATAAGATTACATATTTAATAAAAGGTGGATATATCAAAATTATGGAAGAAAAAATAAAGCAATTTTGAGGAAATGTCTCTCAAAATTATTTCATAAAAATTAATACTTAGTGAAACAGAATGCTATTTCTGAGCAAAAAAAAAAACCGAAAACTACATGTGTCTGGCTAGATGCATTAACCATCACCTATCTGTATGAACCACTCACCTATCTGCAATCCCATTAACAATGATCACCATACCAACCTTCCACATTAACACTTTCTAGTGGAACAAATAGTTGGTACTCTTAAGATTTTTTTTAATGACTTGAAAAAATATACTTAAATGCTCATAGGACATCAAAAACTTAAAACCCAATCATTCAATTATTGACAAGAACAAACTTAATGAGATGGGCAATCTGGTCCTCTCTTTGTAAAAAGTAGTGGGAAAGTCAGAGGAATTGTTTATGAAAATGCTATATGAAAATATTCCTTTAGCTAACCCTGCAGGGGAAATCATAGTGCAATACATAAAAGTATCAAATCAATGCAGTTGTGCACCTCACATTTACACAACAATATGTGTTGATTACATTCCAGTAAAAAACTGAAAAAGAAAAGAAAAGAAAACCTTCCAAACACTGGTTGAGAGGCCATCTCAGACTGGGGCAAGGGTCTAAGTAAAAGCAGTGCTGAACAGGTGGCCCATTAGAAAATCCTTTACTTATGATCAAAGCTACTAGGTAACTAAGATAAATATTAGATGTTTGGCGTGGCTAGATAAGACACTGAAGATGCATGTATAACTGAAAAATTGAGGAGCAATAATTGATGCTTGTTGTATCTGAAAAGCAGATCAGTTTGGGTCCAACTGTACCGCTGGCTTCAGTATTTGGAGGTAAAACCCCTTTACTAGAATAGAAGAATATATTCACAGCAGTGCTCAAAAGCAAAGATTATACACACCAAATAGATGGAAATGACTCAAAAATTATCCACACTAAATAGCCAAAGTTTATAAAATGTTATCCTTACCTGCAGATTCTCTTTACTAATAAGAGGTTTTCCCGAGTCAAATGATTGAAATAGCTGTCAATATACAAAATGTTAACATTAGAAACAAGAGTACTGAGTGGCCCTTTAGATGAAAACGTTAATGTGTTCTAAAGCTATTTTAAAATACCATTTTTACTATAAAAGTAATACATGCTCTAGTCAGAAAAGGCAAGTATAGTATAAAGAAGAAAGCAAAAAATCTTTAGGTTGTTAATGTTAATATCTTGGTGTCTTTACTACCAACTTCCTTCTGATGTATTTTAAAGCTTTATATATGGATTTGTGTTCCTTTTCACTAAATGTTACATCATAATTATTTTCTCAAGCCATTGAGTTATTTGTAAACCTCATCCAACAGCTCAATGACACTCTAGCCTACGAATGTACTGGTGTTGGCCAAAAGTTTGTTTGGGTTTTTCTGTAACATCCCATGGAAAAACCTGAGAGAACATTTTGGCCAATCGCAGTAGCATAATAACTTATCCTCTTGCCTATTGTGAGGCAAAGAGGACCACTTCCACCTTCACCCCACCATTCAGCCCTGTACTAAATAATATTGGTGATGAGTATTTCTGATTAGCACCTTTGAATAGATTCCTGGAAGCAGAAGTGCTGGGTCATAAGAATAAGAGGCTTCCCTGGTGGCTGAGACAGTAAAGAATCTGCCTGAAGTGCAGGAGACCCGGATTCCATCCCTGTGTTGGGAAGATCCCCTGGAGTACGAAATGGCAACCCATTCCAGTATTCTTGCCTGGAAAATCCCATGGACAGAGGAGACTGGCGGACTATAGTCCATAGGGTCACAAAGAGTCAGACATGACTGAGCAACTAACACACACTCACAGCTCAGTTTACCTTCCACCCACGTTGTATGAAAAGGATTAGTGCAGTTTCAATGGCATTGCATATTAGCGCCTATATTTTTTTTTTTTTTTGCCAGTTTGAGGTAAAATTGTATTACTCTTCAGAATGATGCTTTTTGTGGTTCTTTCCTTGTTTGTGAATTACCTGCTAATATGTTCTAAATATAATGTTGCCTTAGAAAACATCCTACTCATTTGCTGCAGAACATTGTTGTCTCATTATGAGTGTGCATCCCCCTTGGTACGGAAGACCTTTTTAAAAGGCACCTGTTCTCAGGCATCAATACTAATACCTCACTCACATCCTCTCGGTCACCTGGAAGTCACCAGCATCTTCCATGAATAGGTCACTCATATGTGGATGGTATCCTACTTCAACCACCTGGACCTCTCTACCTGAGGGTGGTCTGCGGCCACAAGAGAGTTTCAGGAGAGGCTGGACACGTAAGGAGCAGCCACTACCCATGAGGGGTGAGGGACTGTCTCTCCGTGGCCCCGACTGCCATGGCAGTGATCTCATTAACACTCTTTGGAGTGGTTTTCCTTATTTCGCTGTCTGACTTTCCCCCTTACTCACAGTTCTTCCTGGAGTCACCGCCCAAACACACTGTGAAAGTGAAAGTTGATCAGTCGTGTCAGACTCTTGTGACCTCATGGACTATATTTATATAGTCCATGGAATTCTCCAGGCCAGAATACTGGAGTGGGTAGCCTTTCCCTTCTCCAGGAGATCTTCCCAACTCAGGGATCAAACCTAGGTTTCCCACATTGCAGGTGCATTTTTTACCACCTGAGCCATAAGGAAAGTCCGCTGACCACACTACGTGTTCCCAAATCTTTATTTCAGGATCTGCTTTTGAGGGACCTCTAAATCAAGACATCACACATAGCTCTAAAGGGAAGAAAGTGTTGGTAAGCGTTTAAAGACATTTCTTTTTTTTTTTTTTTTTAAGATAGTCTTTATTTCCTTGAATACATTGAAAAGTGAGTAAGCAAATCCAGGGTGAGACTTCTGGTGATATAATTTAAAGAAGTTTAATGACAGGACTTTAGATTTGGTGATGAGAACAGAAACTCAATATGAGTATGTTTAAAAATAGAATTTTTTAAAAGCCTGTGAAAAGTCCAATCATAATCTGTAAGATTTTTTTTCAGTAACTGCTTTTACACTGAAATCTAATTCATTAATCCTTTCTTTAAATAACTAGCCTGCAGCCTAATAACATTGGCACCTATTTTAATTATAAACCCTGAATGCACTTCCTCTTTTAATTACGCTTTCTAAATTCCCAACTGAAGCTGGAAAGCTGCACAATAACTTTGAGAATAAAAAATATGAAGTCACAGTCCATCAGGAGACAATTTGCCCCCACTTTTGTCTTACGCAAATGAGTTGATTAAAAAAATGAAGTTTGGAATTTATCTGTATACATAAGTTTCAGTTGGGATTGGCGGGCTATATAGTCCATATGTCACAAAGAGTTGGACACAACTGAAGTGACTGAGCACGTGAGTTTCAGGCTGCTTGTTTATTTGCTTTGGTGATACCAGTGACTACTGAAAACTTTCTCTTGCTTCCCATTCTACCCAGCTGACTTCCCTTTCCTTCTTGTCTTCTGGACCCTAAGTGTGGAGGATCCCAACATCCAGTCCTCTGACTTCTACTTTTCACTCTGCCTTGGTCCCCAGCTGATTTCATCCAGTCCCATGATTTTTTAACTCTCTGTTAATGCTCCCAAATTTACCTGCAGCCCTCCTCTGAATCATATACTCTCTGCACCTACACAGGCAGCCTCTCCACCTGTTTGTCTATTAGGAATCTCACACTTAACAGGCTCCACCCTGCCTCAGAGCAGCAGGACTCCCCATTTCAGTCAATGAAAACACTTTCCTACCAGCTGCTCATGTTGAAGCTGTGTGGTCATGCTTAACTTCTTTCTCTTACCTCCTATATCTCAACCAGCATCAGCAAATGCTGTCAGCTCTGCCTTAGCTACACATCTAGAACTTCACCACATTTCTTTCCTTCTACCCCGTTTACCTCTAACCACTGTCATGTCTCACTCAGCTCATTTGCAAAGCCCTTCTCCCTGGTCTCGCTATTTATACTCAACCTCATCCACCATCCATTCCCCAAATAGCAAGTAAATGGTTCTATGAAACTTACCACTATTGCATCAGTCCTCTTTCAAAGCTTTACCAGGTTTCTCATATTCAAAGCAAACTCTAGTCCTCACCCAGCCCTGTGTGATCCAATATGACCTAGCTCCTGGGTGCTGCCCTGTCCTCTACTTTCTCTCCAGTCTGGGCCCAGCCTCACGTGGCCTCTCTAGTTTTCCACAACCACATCTTCCAGGCCTTTCCTCTTGTACTTCCTCTTATTTGGAAGGCTGTTCCCTCAAATCTTCCACTCCTTATTAGATTTCCCAAACCACCCTCAATAAGACATTCGCCCACCACTCTGGCCACTTCCTATCCCCTCAACTCAGCTTGATCAGCCTTCACGCCATTGTCACCACCTGACATATAGTTGGGTGCTTAATATGCTTATTATTTGTCTTCCTCACTAGACCATCCAATGGTAATGTGCCTTCAGCAAGGCAAGAACTCCATTTATCTTTCCATGGTTCTGGCTCCATGTCTGGAATAGTGCCTATATTCAGTCAGCATTCAATAAATAATTTTCAATGAATTAAAATATGATTTTAATAACAAAACTATTTCAATAAGGAAAGGTTGTTGCTTGAGAAACAAACAAGAAAACACTGATCATTTAACCCAGGTAACAAGATAAATTATTTGGGCCATAGAAAATGAACCAAAAAACCCAACAGACTCCCAGATAGACAGCTAACTAGATAGAAATACAGTGGAGGACTGATTCCAGGATTCACCCCCAACCTCCTTTACCAAAATCTGCAATGCTTAACTACTTACATGAAATAGCACAGTATTTGCACATATCTTAGGTATATCCTCCCATATACCTTAAATCATCTTTAGATTATTTATAATGTCTAATTCAATGTAAATGCTATGTAAGTAACTGTAAATACAATGTAAATGCTATGTAAGCAATTGCTAGCAGGCAAATTTATATTTACCTTTTGGAACTTTCTGGAATTTTTTTCCGAATATTTTGAACCATGGTTGGTTG
Organism: Bos javanicus; assembly: GCF_032452875.1. Taxonomy (NCBI): domain Eukaryota; kingdom Metazoa; phylum Chordata; class Mammalia; order Artiodactyla; family Bovidae; genus Bos; species Bos javanicus. Next base: position 61,427,279 of record NC_083872.1, on the reverse strand, counting down.
AAACTGTAGATGTATAGACACACACACACATCCTATCACCTACTGAATGTCCCTCTTAGGCTAAAAAGTGAAAGAATCAAACCTGGGTCTCCCACATTGTAGGCAGATCCTTCACTCTCTGAGCCACTAGGGAAACCTTCCTCTTAGGTTACCTCAGTACAATTAATATTAACAATGTAGCAGTCATATTGAGAAAAAGTAGCAACATTTTAGTGGGACACACTGAAGTAATGTGTGCATCATATGTAAATATACTGTCAGCCTATGCAAGTATTTCTCAAGATGTATAGCCACTGCACAGTTTCTTTTAGTTCCTCCAAATCTGAATCCCACCAGCGTGTGTTGTGCCTGTCAGTCTCACTCCTCACACACATGGTCCCTCCTAGGAAACTGACTTGTTCCCTTCTCCTGTTTCCTTTATTGTTGGCCTGTGTATGAGCGTCCAAATATCTAACCTAAGCAAGATCATCCAGTGATTCCCAGATCACCAAAAACACCAAAGCAGAGGAAAATGATGATAGCTCACTCTGATTTAAATTTAAAGGTCAGTATTCAGTCCCTGGGTTGGGAAGACCCCCTGGAGAAGGGAATGGCAACCCATTCCAGTATTCTTGCCTGAAGAATTCCATGGACAGAAGAGCTTGGTGGGCTACAGTCCATGGGTCACAAAGAGTCAAACACTACTGAGTGACTACACACACATTCATTTTCAAGTATGCTTCACTTATGCAATTTACAAATACCAATTAAGCAAGCCAGGTAAAACTCTCTCCCAGTCCAATAAGGCTTGACAAACTAGAACATTTTCTCCTCATAAAAATCAGAAGAAATTTGAACATATGTTTAACTTTTTGGTATAAAGTATTAATATATAAATAAAAATATCCAAATAAAACTTGAAGAGAGACTGTTTTGACTAAAAATATTAATTAGAAATTACAAGCTCAGATTCAAAAGTCTAAGAGGCAGTGGCTAATAAATATGTTCCTTGAGACATTCCATGATAACACAGAGTCAAAATTCCACAGTCAAAACCTACACCCAGACCACACTCCCATCCCTGTCTTGACACCCACCCCTCCATTTTAGGCAAAGGAAGCCTTGTGCATGTCTGCGGTTAGCTCTAATCAGTCTTGGTGGCTCACACGGTTAAGAATCTGCCTGCAATGAGGGAGACCAGGGTTTGATCCCTAGGTCAGGAAGATCCCCTGGAGAAGGGTATGACAACTCACTCCAGAATTCTTGCCTGGAGAATTCCATGACAGAGGAGGCTGTCATGGACAGAGGAGTCCATGGTGTGGCAAAGAGTCAGACACTACTGAACGATTAGTACAATAATCAGACTTAAAAGAAGCCTGCAGTGCCAGAGACTTGTAAATACCATTAGTGGAAGGATTTCCTAGATTTTAGGAATGTAGTTTTCAAAATGACCTTGAAAAGGTTAAAAAACAGCTTTGAATTAAATCGGCAGGCTTACCTTCATTTTTCCAGTAGGTTTACAGCTGGTGGGTACTGAAGGTGTGTTTTTCGCATAAAATATCTGGGATAGCTCATGAAAGGCTTCAGAAAAGAATCCTAAATCTGTAAGGACTTCTATCTTTAAAGGAAAGAAAACAAAAGAGAGATACTAAATTAAACCATTTGTTTTACTTACAAAATTAAAATTTTAGAGAAAAATCATCAACTTTCTGAGATCCAAGATGTCTGCTTCGTATTGGTAATGCATTACAAGGTAGCATTCAGACAACACGGTTGTGGAGATGCATGTTTCTGTCCCTAAGCCAGCTCATGTGTACAGAGACCAAGAAAACTAGGGAATCACAGCAAGTGACTTTTCAAGACAATGGCCATTCATCAGTAATAACAGACGCAAACATATTTAAAGAAATAAGATAGACATAGAAGCATTTTAAACAATTTACTTCATCCTTTTGTCCCCATGGTAAAGTATGGCTAACACTTTGGCCACCTGATGTCACCAACTCATTGGAAAAGACTCATCAGAAAAGACACTGATGCTAGGAAAGATTGAGGGCAAGAGGAGAACAGGACGGCAGGGCATGAGACAGGTGGATGGCATCACTGACTCAATGGACATGAGTTTGAGCAAACTCCAGGAAACAGTGAAGGACCGGGAAGCCTGGCATGCTGCAGTCCATGGGGTCACAAAGAGTTGGACATGACTGAGCAACTGAACAGCAACAACAAAATATGGTTTCAAACAAAGACAAAACAGGGACTTTGCTGGTGGCCCAATGGTTAAGAAGCCACCTTCCAATACAGGGGACTCTCCATTCCTGGTCGGGGAATTAAGAGCCCACATGCCACAGGGCAACTAAGCCCATTTGCCACAACTACTGAACTCGCATGCTCTGAAGCCCGTGCAACACAATTAGAGAGAAGCCCACAAGCTGCAGTGGAAGATTCTGCATGCCACATCTAAGACCCAAGGCAGCCAAATAAATGAAAAAGAAAGACAAAACAAAACACTTCTGCTTTCTCTAATACTCTGAGGGATGTCAAACAAACCAGGAGATGAATTCCACAGTACATCAGCTGTTCATTTTCTTATCCACAATGAACAGACACTGTCGATTTTACAGACATGTACTTAAAAGCATTAGTCAATTGGTAACTATATATTGTACATGGTTTATTTTGAATATAACCTAGCAAGACTTTCAATAAGGAAATTACAGGAAGAAAAGGAAAGATCCTGATCAAATACATGCATTTGTTCAAAATGTAAATTGAGCTTCTCTTCTGCACAGAGCCATCTTGAAGGTTACATCCACTGGATAAATTATTAGCTAAATTTAAGGGATACATGAAGATATATCCAGTATGAAAAGACATAAAAGGTACTGACAAAATACTATGTTTCAAATTGTGATCCGGAGGGACTTCTCTGAGAAGAAAACTTTCAAGAGAATATTTGGGAAATGATATGATGGAGGGGGATGTGAAAATCTGCTGAGGGCACCTTGAATACAAAGGTCATGTGGTGACAGAAGCAATCCTGGGGTCCTGGTGTGTTCAGGGAACAGCCTGTGTGGCAGGAGCTTAGAGAGAGGAGAAGAGGGTTGGCAGCTACGTGTGAATGGTGGCCAGTCAACCAGAGTGGACCCTTGGGATTTGATTCTATGCATAATAAGTGATTGAAGAGTTTTTAACAGGGCAGGGTCTGTACCTGACTGATGTTTTGAAAACATCTAGTGAATCACAAGCTGGAATCAAGACTGCCAGAAGAAATATCAACAACCTCAGATATGCAGATGATACCACTCTAATGGCAGACAGTGAAGAGGAACTAAAGAGCCTCTTGATGAGAATGAAAGGGGAGAGTGAAAAAGCTCACTTAAAATTCAGCATCCAAAAAAATTAAGATCATGGCATCTGGTCCCATCACTTCATGGCAAATGGGGAGAAAGTGGAAACAGAGACAGATCTTATTTTGTTGGGCTCCAAGATCACTATGGATGGGGACTGCAGCCATGAAATTAAAAGACACTTGCTCCTTGGAAGGAAAGCTATGACAAAACCTAGATAGCATATTAAAAAGCAGAGACATTGCTTTGCCAACAAAGGTCCATCTAGTCAAAGCTATGCTTCTTCTTGTAGTCATGTAAGGATGTGAGACCTGGACCATAAAGAAGGCTGAGCACTGAAGAATTCAGGCTTTCAAACTGTAGTGCTGGAGAAGACTCTTGAGAGTCCCTTGAACAGCAAGATCAAACCAGTCAATCCTAAAGGAAATCAACATTGAATATTTATTGGAAGGACTGATGCTGGAGCTCCAATACTTTGGCCACCTATGCAAAAAGCCATCTCATTGGAAAAGACCCTGATGCTGGAAAAGACTGAAGGCAAAAGGAGAAGGTGGCAGAGGATGAGACGGTTGGATGGCATCACTGACTCAATGGACATGAGTTTGAGCAAACTCTGGGAGATAGTGAAGGATAGCAAAGATTGGTGTGCTGCAGTCCATAGAATCGC